>NW_022145617.1:1697559-2207858 GCF_002938485.1 Sitophilus oryzae | reverse complement strand
GAATGACAATCGGTGATAATTTTGGCGAGTCAAGCCCTGGAGCGTCAGTATTTGGCTCTCTCTATTTTTAATGATGCTTACTGCCAGTTGGCTTTAAGAAGGCTGCTGTTTATTTTTAAAATAAATTTTTATTTTTTAAATAAATTAGAGAAAAAATAAAATATTTTTTTTTAGGAATAGATTTATTGTTTGAAGACGTTCTATCCTTTTTAATCTTTCTATATGATTCGTGTTAAATTTTGACAGGGATTTTTATGTTCATTTTAGTAAATAACGTCTAGAAATTGAGCTGCCCAAAATTATCGTGTCATTTCCCAACAGTTTTTGACGGTCCTTTTTTTTTCGATCATACCGTAGATATCATTTTGCGTAGGCCTGTTGATTTAATCTTGAACTGCAATTACGATCAATAAATGCGTCGTCCTTTGTGTGTCAATGACAAAAAAGTTATCTTTAAATTGGCGCACCATAGCATAGGTAGTAAATAAGTAGAATTTTGAAGCAGAGGAAATTTGCACACAATCACTGGCTTGCCTTTTTAGGTACCAGGTACCTATTCAAAAATATGCCAAATAAATACCCATCTTTTTTTTGAGATGAGATTTAATCTATTTAATGATTTAATAAAAATGATAAAAGTATTTAATTTACGATTGTGATTTCATTCTTGATCCAATTGAATTATCTCCCATAACCACTCCAGGCTGTTAGGCAGATGTTCAGGAGTAAGATAAGGTTGCCAACTTTCAAAATAAAAAAAAATAGGAGTCGAGAGGGTAAAAAAGAGGTACAGGCGCAACATTTTTCGAAACCTCGAAAAATGTAAATGGTATGCGATTAGAATGGTATTACTTTTCAAAAATATTTATACTCAAAACTTGTTAAAATAAAACAAATTTTTTTTTTTTGTTTTTTTTTCAAACAAGCTAACAGTAAGTAAACATAAAATAGTTAAACATGTTTATCGGTTCCACAAATATTTCTTATACATAAAAATATTTCTTCATTTTTCTTTTTTCTTTTCTGTACAAAGTGGGAGTGGTGAAAGAGATAGATTAACAATTTTTTAAAGCAGTGTGGCGATAGACGAACTCCGTTTTTTTGGATTTTGAGTTTAGTATGTAAAAAGAGGTATTTCAATGCTTGGCGAAAAGAGGACAGTGAGATCAGAAAGAGGACTGTCCTCTGGAATAGAAGACAGTTGGCAACTCAGTAGTAGTGGCAACGCAATGCAGACGTCACTTAAAACTTCCGGATTTGGGATACATTGAACTATATCAGGTGGTCTTCTATGTTCTTCAAACCACTGATCTCGCAATTCGATCTTTGAAGCTGCGTCCACATTGCTCGCGAGCAGGCCGAATGAACACGTGAAACACGAAAAACATGACAAACAGTCGGAGCGAGATGTTCGCGACGCTCGCGTACTTTCCACATTAGCACAATCTCATAACATAAAGCCGCGTACTCACTGGCGAACTGCAACTGTAACTGCAACCGTTGCTGCAACAGAATCGTTGCGAAGGTATGCACGTTTCTCTTCTCGCGAACCTCTCGATCCGCAGTGTTTGCACAGAGCTCGCGAGCACAATGTCCCACTAAAGAACCAATTTCTGTCCAAGCATCTTCTTTTAAATGTCTCTTGTAATAGCCTTTATTTTTTGGATCCCATATTATAGGCATGTTTTTGTACTTTTCAATTAGCGCCAAAACTTTTTCTTCGGTTACACGTATATTTTTGTTGGTTGCGAGACTATTGGACGTACACACTGGCGAACCCAAATCGACGTCCATGAACCAACCGAGAATCTCTTTGTGTTCGTCCTGAAAACCGACAACTGGCGGCTCGCTGCGAGCTGTTCGAAGCTGGCTCGCAAAACTGGTTCGCAACGCGTCCACACTATAGAATTTGGTTACAGCAACGGTTGCAGTTACAGTTGCAGTTCGCCAGTGAGTACGCGGCTTAAAATCAGGGTTGCCATATTTAGAAGAAGAAAAAGCGGGACGCACTGAATGACCGCCGGAGGTGAAAATGTTTGGGTGCCCTTAAAAAATGTTTATTTTAATATCTTAAATAATAATTTATTGAGGGATTGTGGTATAAAAAATGTTTTAAAATGAAAATACACAAGCACTAAACGAAAATATAATAAACATATTAACATTATTTATATTTTACTATTAAAAATAAAGATAGTATAGAGCAGAGTAGTTGTTTTTAAAACAAGGGAATATAAAGTTAACATGATTGCTAAGAAATTATAATAAATGCTGACGATAACCACCATTACCGATTATTCTCAGGTCCGTACTCAAGAAAACCCCCGATGATGGCCATTTTTGTTACCAGACGTCTGTAAAATATATATTTTAAAAAGTTTTTTTTTAAAAAATAAAATAAGTTGAGTATCGATATCTGAACAGCTATACTTTTGGTGAATTTTCCAAGTAGCATATTTTGTAGAAAAAGAAAAAAAATATAAAATTTGTGCACAAAACTTATGATTCTATAATTATTAATAGTTTTTGAATTATTTTTTTAATAAAATAAATGTTACACATTTTGTACATATTTCCCTGTATATTGAAACAAATGAATTATTGCAACTCTCTGTAAACGTAACTTTATTGAGCACAAAAATGCGCAACTTTTTTCCTAATTAACAAACCTCATATCTTTTGGTGGATTATTCTGTATATGAAAATAGTTTAATATGCCTACCTCTCTTTTTCTTTTATTTTTGCCAAATGGAACACGCAGCCGCCGCTGTATTTTCCAGGAAAAGTTCTTAGCTTGATTTTTTTAACATCGTTAACACCGTTGTCAAATTCTCGGGAATTTCCGTCATTGACGACATTGACCACATCATCTTCATCTTCAAAAACACCACAATTTACCCCTAGCCAGTCAATCTCAGCAGAGGACACTGAGGAATCTGAATCCATTTTGTTGCAAAAAAAAAAGATTAACCTATAATTTATATAATTATATATAATATTAAAATGTACGTAATATGCAGCAAATTAACTCAACATAACGCTTTTGATCTCGGGTAAAGCACTCACTGCACGGACCACGGGCAAGGAGCAAGTACACCTTCTACCTTCTGTGAAGTACACCAAACACCAAAGTACAAGTACACCACAGAACAGAAGTACACTACAACAAGGTCTTTAAAATTAAAAGACAAAAGACTTTGCGACAAAACGTAAGCGACAAGCGACTAAATCCCGTGAAAGAAAAAGAAGAGAGAAAGAAGAATCAGTAGGAATGGCAATGATGCATCGATATGTCATGTATTTAAACCGTCGATACTTGAAACGGTGAGGCGGACACGAGGCGATAACAGAGTTTACGCATGATGCCATTGTCGCCTGTCTCCTACTATAGTGGCGAAGGAAGATTTTGGGAATTTGAAAGCAGAGAACGAGATGCGGGACAAATCGGGACAGTCTCGGGCCGCGGGACATATCGGGACACATCGATTAAAATCGGGACAGTCCCGCCTAAATCGGGACGTCTGGCAACCCTGCTTAAAATGCCTGTTTCGATTGTTCGGCTCTGTCGCGGTACATCAAAGTACGTATGACGCTTCGGAGCCATGCGAGCATACTTTACGGCAGTTCGAGCTGTTTGCGTTGTTTGTTAAGTTTTTAGTTTGGTTTCATTCATAGGATTCGGTATTTACTGCAGTATGATGATACTACCATGATTTTTTTATTTTTTTTTGTTCAGAATTACAAATATTTGTGTTTTGTTCTTGGATTAATAATATTAAATATATTTTTAATAAAATATATTTATATTGCCTACTTATCTTAGTCTGATCTTTGAGAACTTTATTTATATTTTGGCGCACGCCTGGTATTATTTTTGAAATGCTTTGCTTGGAAACTTTGACTAAATAACCCAAACTGGTATTTGAATCTCTAGTTGCAAAGAATCTTAATGTTATGGCCTATTTAACTCTTTCTTTAACCGGAATACACTTCCTAAAAGTTTTATTTTTCCTTTCTATACGGTGACCAACTAAGTTAATAAGTCTTTGAACATCAGTAGCGGACATGCGATAAAAAATATTAAAAATCATTCTGTCTGTTTGTAAATCGCGTATGAAATTATTAGACATCCAACACCATCTTTTTTTTCTCTTTATCTCCTTCGTTTTGCTATAATGATGGCACTAGCAGCCGCTATTAAAAATACTTCGGTATCATGTCCGAACAGCACGAACGCAAGTACTACATTACAATGTGGACGCCCTTGCTTGCGAGCCGAAATATCTGGAGAAACACGACAAACAGGAAGCGCAAGCAATGCAAGCACAATCAGAAGCAAGAGCGCAAGAAGGATCACGAGCAATGTGGACGCACCTTAAGAGCCTTCTTAATCGTTGATAAGAAGTTCTTAATCGTTGATATTGAAGCGATGTGGTTCCTCTGCAACGTCCAGATCTTCTTGCTCGATACCCTCGTCATTTTTGAGTCTAAACGGTTTGAGTGACGAATTATTTCAAAATATAGAAAAATAAACGATATTGATTTGGCAACTCTGTGCGGTAGAGATCCACGCTCTTGATTGGTTCGTAATGGGTTTAACCTCAGAGCCAATTTGCAATCCGCCGACCGATTTTGACGAGTACTTGCACGTACGACCTTCAGACGAAATCCACGGTACGCATATGTAATGCGAAACAGGATCACGAAAGAGCGAAAAAATCGATACGTTATTTTAAAGTTGCCGACGACGAGACGTTGCAACATCTCAAGGTACAGGTTAAATAATCATCAAGGTTGTTATACAAAGCGTGTTTTAAGAGCCCCATACACTTCGGGGTTTTCACGGCAGCTAAAATGGCCTACATTTTCGTATTCTCTTTTGATAGTAAAGCAAATGGTTTTTAATTAGTAGACAAATTGCTCGAGTATATGCATGGAAAAAAGTTTGGACCATTTTAACGAGTTTTCAAGGCTCTTGAAAAATAGTAAACATGTTTCTGTGGCGGATGGCTACTGTAAGAAAATCTACGAAATAAAATAATTATTTTTTGTAAGCACTTCCATTACATTTAACGGAGACCAACTTGTCAGCAGTGATTTACTAATAAACAAACTTGTCTAACAGATAAAAAATGCTTAATGTTTCAGGAAGTATATCTTCTTGTCGTCGGAAGCCAGAAAACTCAAATAACTAATAAAACACTATTAAAATGTCTAAATATAACTATTCAAGTGTTCTTATATCAATCTTAGTTCTAATAGTACAGTAAAAACATTATCATTAACAAAAACTTTCACATTCTCAACCAGTCGTTTAAAAACGGTATATAAAAAAAATAAAACAAAATTCAAAGAGCTTAAAATCTACTTGCCGCTGTTATAGGAAGGAAACCAACCCGCTATATGGCTTTCATTTCAATCTCAGAATTAGATCAAGTGCATTCAGTGGCTTATGTCATCTTCCTTATAGTTTACGTACATAACTACTAGCACTATGCTATAAATCGGCTTAATAACACTTGTTCCACTCGTATCACGAACAGCTATGTACACCGATTACTTCTAATCACACATCGTTACATTAAAAGATGCATTTGGACTGTTAACGGCTTTTAAACTCTTGTAAAAGGTCGTTAAAACTTAACAATAAATGGTTTGAACAAATAATGCGCGTGGAATGAAGAGAGTATTCTGTGTTTGCTCTGAATTTATTGCTATATGTATAAGTCACAACTTCTTAAGGTGGTGTTATTGCTCGTGATCCTGCCCGCGATCTTGCTTCTGATTGTGTTTGCGTTGCTATCCTGTGTTGTCGTGTTTCTCAAGATCATCAAAGTCCTCATGCTCTGGGTGATAGTCTACCAAGGAATAGATGATGGTGGGAATGCAATCTCGCACCAAAATTTCAATCCCGCAAACCCGCGGGATTAAAGCAATCAATCTCGCGGATCCGCAAAATTGCGGGACTGTAAACAATAGTCATACATTTGATCCTAAAAGGCATTGTACATTTAGCATAGGCCCACAATATAATGATATAGCGTGTATCTTAAATTAGCTGTACCGAAATTTGGACCGATGTATACAGGGTGTTCCAAAAAATATATTTAATAAATAAACTTAAATTTTATAAATTTATCTGCTTATTTTATAAATAAAAATATTATTCTGATGTTAAAGTTTTTTAATTTTTGTTAGTTATCTGCTTTTAGATACACTCTATCAATAATTTTTTGGCATATCCAGAATGTACAAAGCTTTTTGTCTACCATTTAAAATTACTATCGTTATAGTCGTACTTGCTAAAAATTTAATTTTAAAATTGTAAATTTGCGGTAAAAAAGATTCTTAACCTAAATGTTCACACTCTTATAAAAACACCCTGTGTAAAGAAGGTGCTAAATATATTTTCGAAAACCACATAGCATCTTAGTCACCATAGATGCATCTAAAACCTAGTCCAAACCGCATCCCAAAATCTTTTTAGTTCAAGAGATATTGAACTTTAGATTATAATTTTGCTTGTCCCGATAATTATGTCCGGCAGGTTATTTGTCGAAATTGTCCAAGAGTACTAGTTAAACGCTTTTCTACACTTACGCACATACGCCAGAAAGAAATCAACAACTAACCTGTTTTATTTCACTTATTTTTAATGGCCAAGCCGTAAGGGGAATCCCCAGGTTCCGAGCGTCGACTTATCGGCCCGGAACGAAGCAGTTTGATCTTGATCGAGATCGATTCGGTTACCCGGTAGTAATGTGTCGATCCCGCACAATCCCGCACAGTAAATCCCACAACTTTGATCCCGCGGAATTTCAGAGGGATCCCGCATTTGTTAATATAAACGTTAATATAGCTTATGTCCTAAAATGCTTCTTTTCGGAGATACAGGGTGTAGAAGTTTCCATTTTATTTTGTTTTTTCGATCAGTCAAATATCTTTCTAATGAAAACCTTAATTTTGATGACATATTGGTTATTAAGAATCAAACATTTGTGGACAGTCGCTCACGATTTACCAAGACATTTTTACGTAGAAAAAGGCATAAATATATTTTTTCACTTACTAATTGTAATACAGGGACAGACGAAAAATTATTGCTACTTCAAAACAGTTAAAAGATGTAGATGGTTGCTACAGTAGAGGTCATTTGACATCCCGAGCCAAAATTTTCATGTTTCAAAACCTCCAGATACTAATTTTTTATCCAAATACCGTATTTAGTTCGAAATTACCGTAAAATGCAAATATATAATTTGATTTTTTGAAAAAGGCATATAAATATTAAATAAAAATAACATTTGTTTCTATTCACCTGCTATTGGGGAGAATAGAAACACACATTGCTGTTAATGTTTTATCTATTCTACTTCCAACAAAGTGATTAGAAGCAGTAAATTATTACATATTTAAGTACGTTTAACAATAAATAACAATACATATAATATGAAAACTTACATGTACCAGCTTATATATTACTTTAAAAATAAATATTTTATTTATAAAGTTTTTCGCCATACAAAATAGGTGATAAATCGATCTCACATTTATTGATCGGCTGATTGACAGAAACAGTGCTGCAACAGATAAAAATATAGTTTTACATTTTATTTGTGTATTATCAATGATAGAAATTAGATATATGACTCTTTTTGCTTTGAATATTTTTAATCGTGATTTGATTTTTTCAGAAATTTTGTTTCCTGTTCACCCCATTTTACGGTATTAAGAAAAATCGAAATAAAATGAAATTACTCTCCCTGTGTCTCGGAAACGGAGCATTGTAGGACATAAGTTATTTATGTGCAGAATATGCTACACAGATTTCAGGAATACAGTTCAGACCACCCTGTATATCTTACATTTTGAAAAAAGATTCTAAAAACTAATTTATATATGGTAATACATATCTTATTGAATCTGAATGAAGAATTTTTTTGGATTCGGTTTAGGTATAAAAAGAATTTTCCTTGATTAAAGTTTGAGTTTTTTCCAACAAGAATTCCAGCTTTACTTATTTTGTTAAGTTTTTTATGCCAATATGCTTTAACGTCTTGTGTTACTGACGAAATACTTTTAAATTTGAAAGGGAAAAAATACCTGAGAAGCCTTTCAAGGAGGTTTATCTGGTTTTGAGTCGGAGTGAGGGTAACAGGATATGGTAAAATGGTTTTTACCAAAGTAAGGAATTTAATTAATACTTTTTCGTCAAGTTGTATCTTTTTTCGATATTTTGTTGTTTTGATTCATGTCAAGAGCTCTTTTTGTTGGAGATATTCGCTTTTGAAGAAACCTATCAATTTACAGCAATTTTAGTATTAATACATGCATTTGATCCTTGTAATCTTAATATCCTAATCAACACACCTATGAAATAATGGTTATTGTTTTTAAAATGTCCCTGTGTCATTGAAATGTCATAAAATATGATCGAAAAAAAATGGCGTCAGCGATAACTATGAAATGAAGATCGCTGTCATTTTATATTTATTTACAAACACTATTTCATAGGTATTTTGATTGGGATCAAAGGCATGCTTTTAAAACTAAAATTGCTGTAATTCGTTACTGTCCCTTTCAAAAGCGAATATCTCCAACAAAAAAAGAGTCATTGAGATGAATCAAAAAACAAATTATCGAGAAAAGATGCACCTTGATAAAGTGGTTTTTAAAATTCCGTAATTTGTTAAACCATTCTACAGGATGTTTCAAACTTTCACAAAAATAAAAATAACATTTTGATTTTTCTCGTATAATATACAGATGAGGACAATTTTGAAAAGTTAAATAATTTAGCTACAAATTGCTTAAAAAATCATCAAAATCCGACCAGTAGATCAAAATATACCGAACTTGAAAAAATACATGAACATTTAAAAAAGGGAGAATTTAAATTAAAATACAGATTAAATTTTCATTAATTAAAAGTACCTAAAATAAAGATATTCCAATTAGCACACACCGGCTCCCCTACCTGTTTTCAGTTGTCAAAACCAATCTGACCCTTCAACTAAAAAAAACAGAAAAAGAAAAAAGTTTCAAAAGCTTTTGAGAATTTAGCAGAACCTGCATGGCCCCTCGTCTCCATCCATCTGGAAAATTAACGACTGACGATCCCGGGAATTTCCGATTATTCCCTTCCGTTTTGACCCCCCTTCACCCCCCATATCCCTTGCCGGTCACGTCGTTTTGACCAATTGACGGATGCCTTTATGGTTCTATTACTCTATCTCTCATTAAGTGGAAAAAGATAGATCAATGGTTCTAATTTCATTGTCTTATATTCTTTGACTTGAATTAATTGATATTAATTTCCTTTCCATGTGAGTCCTTTCGTTTAATATAAAATAATAGTTCCGGTAGTAAGCAGTAGCGGACGACGGAATAACAGCTGAAATACCTAAGTACGCTGGTAGGAGAACTTGAAAAATCCTAACAAATACATGCAAAAAAAAAAAAAAAAAAAAAAAAAAAAAAAACAATAAATAAATAATAATAGAATAGCGCCAACATAATTCTAATTCATAAGAAAGGCAGCCAAGAAGACATGAGAAATTTTAGACCAATAAGCTTACTACAAGTAACATACAAGATATCCACAAAAATAATTAACTATAGAATACAAAACACGCTAAACGCTGCAGAACCATGAGGACAAGCAGACTTTAGAAGCGGCTTCAGCACGATCACATACACTAAAGAATATCAGCGAACAAAAGAATACGAACTTCCACTAGCGATAAGCCTTGTGAACTTTGAGAAGGTTCATATAGTCTCGATATATCCTAAGGCAATAATAGAAGCCCTAGCGAAACAAGGTATTGACAGATCTTAGGTATATAGAAAATCTCGTCATTATATACAAAGAAGCCAAAGCAAGAGTAATGATATTGTTACGTTTTTCGTCGGTTCCGTGTGGATAGAAAGTCACAATTTATTTAAACACTATTTATTTAACACTAATTAACAAAACTAATAACGATAAACGACTTATAGAACTATTTACAAACGATTTATAACTAAAGAATTTATTTTGAATTTTAGCGCGTCAACTGTATATTTATAACTGCCCCCTCTAGGCACTGCCGCCGGCTTTTATTCCGACAGGTAAAAGAAATCTAGAATAGTCCAAAGATCGTTAAGCGCATAGAGAAGGTTTTAGAATGTTCTCGTATGCACTACTCCATTCCAGTAGACTCGATGCTTCTCGAACGAATGAATCATGGCGGTGTCTATGCGATGTAAAGGTCATCCGAGGGCGGGCCATATTGTGAGTTTAGGTCGAGTCCACACCGGCTCTCAACACTGCCCCCTTCTTGGGCACATGCTCGTCCCGACATGTACACGGTGGTAGAAGGTATTTGCAAGGCTGGCCCCTGGTACATTGCGAAGTCTGGTAGAAATAGCAGTCTACTGTTTTCTCTCCCGATCTCAGTTTTGGGTTGTAGCAGCAAACAAGGATCTCTATTCCCGTAAATCTGAACAAGACTTCAATTATGTTCCGGATTGTACGCTAACTCAAACCATCGAGTCACACGCCAGCTTCGGAATGGCTAATTGTGCAATGTTGTTGTTTAGCAGGGCTTCTCTCAGTTCAATCAAGGTCTTCCATAGATTGAGATAAGTCAGCTTACTCAGGGACCATTCCTTGGTGACCAGGTATAAGATGTGTCTTGCTTGATGCCATGTGCATTGTCGGTTAGCCTCAAGACACTTCCAACCTCTGGATCCTGTCGCGTAGTTCTCCGACACGCCCAAACTACTCATTGAACGTCGCAGCGACATCCGCAAATCTCGGGCTACACAATGAGCGAGCGAATAATCAGGAGGCACGGAAAGAGGTCTCGTTGATCTTCTTTGGTTACACCATAGCGAGCCTTCTCACTGCTATTGTATCGGGCCATGAAATCGTCAAAGGACATCTCTGAATCAGGGGGATCAAAGTTGCAGGTTCTCACGGTCCAGCACGATCTTCTATTTCGCCTTGGTAGGGGCTCAAACGGTTGAATGGACTACCCTCGGTTTTCCTTTTGGCGATTTTCTGATACGGTATACGACGTCATTAATTCTGTCCATGACTTCGTATGGCCCTTCCCACGAGGATTGTAGCTTCGGAGATAACCCACGACGTCTCTGCGGGTTATATGGCCACACCAACTTCCCTGGTTGGTATCCTCCATGCTCAGCTTGAATGTCGTAGTGTTCCTTCATTCAGTCACTAGCACTTTGAATATTTAGGCGGACTCTCTGATGAATGTCGTCCATCCTTTGGCGTAGTGTGTGGACATAATCTTCTCCGGCGACTTCTTCTCCCGGTCGGCAACCAAATTTGAGATCACAGGGTAGGCGCACTTCCCGTCCCATAACGATGCTGGCTGGTTTGCCCTGTGGATTCTTGGACGGATGGACGGTAGGCCAACAGGAACAGGTGAAGAAATTTGTCCCAGTCTCTTTGGTGGTCAGAGACTACTTATGGCCAGATAACGGTTGATAGTTCTGTTCATGCGTTCAACCATCCCATCGGATTGTGGATGTAGAGCAGTCGTCCTGGTCTTGCGGATGTTCAGGACTTCACAGACGCCTTGGAACAGATTGGACTCAAAGTTTCTTCCCTGATCTGAATGAAGCTCCATGGAACACCAAACCTGCAGATCCATTCTTTAACAAGGGCATCAGCAATCGTGGACGCTTCTTGATTTGGCAACGCGTAGGCCTCGACCCATTTGCTGAAGTAATCCTACCACAATGTATTTGTTGCCATCGTTCGTCTCCGGGAAAGGACCAGCCACGTCGGTCGCTATTCGTTCGAAGGGACTACCAACATTGTACTGGCGCATGGGGGCTTTACCACGCTTTTATGGCCCATTAATGGCTGCGCAAATGTCACATTTCTTACACCAGGCCCTCTCATCTTCTTTGCAGTTCACCGAGTAGAACCGTTCACGCACCTTGCCAAGTGTCTTGGTAACACCAAGATGTCCTCCGCTGGTTCCATTGTGAACTTCCTCCAAGACTTCTGGGACCCTCTTCTTTGGAATGACGATCTGCCTTCTCTCTTCTTGTCCCTCCGGTCTCTCGATCACACGGCGAAGTAGTCCGATATCTATTACCAAGGAATTCCACTGGGCCCAGTACGACTTTACGTTCGGCGAATATCTGCAAAACTTCTTCCCACGTTGGTCTTTGGCCTGTGTTTTTCAGTTAATTACTAAACCTAATTCTGGGTCACTGGTTTGGTCATTTGCAAGATCTCCGGGTTACCAACTATCATTAACCACAGTTGTTCTTAGGGGTTTCACTTCTTTCTCTTCAGCTCGGGAACAATGCTTACAGTCCTTAGCGCACGGTCTTCTGGAAAGTGCGTCGACATTCCGATGGATTGCCCCAGTCGATGTTCTGTGTCGAATTCAAATTCTTGTAATCGTTCAATCCATCTAGCTACCTGCCCTTCAGGATTCTTAAACTGCAACAGCCATTTCAAAGCAGCATGGTCTATTCTTAACAAGAACTTTCTTCCAAAGAGATACTTGTAGAAGTGTTACACTGCTTTAACTACTGCAAGTAATTCTCGTCTGGTTACACAGTAGTTCCTTTCCGGTTTGGACAAGGTCTTACTAAATTAACCAATGACTTTTTCTTGACCATCCTGGATCTGAGACAGAACAGCGCCTAATGCAACATTGATAGCGTCGGTATCCAATATAAAGTTTCCGTTGCCAAGAGGGTAGCTAAGTATGGGCGCACTAGTCAGGGCCTTCAATTTTCGGAATGCCTCGTCAGAATCTGAGTCCCAAGAGAAACGCCTCTCGCCTTCGGGAAGTCTGGTCAATGGTTTTGCGATGGTGGCGAAACCCTGCACATAGCGTCGATAGTATGTGCATAGTCCAAAAAGCTTCGTAGTTCGTGTTTATCTTTAGGTATCGGCCACTCTTCCACTGTCTTGGTCTTCTGTGGATCTACCGCAACTCCTTGGGAGGAGACTACATAGCCCAAGTAGTGTACCTTTTCTTGACACGGATGACATTTCTTGGGGCTAAGTTTCAAACCAGAACTCCTTAGTCGCTTGAAAACTTCTTCCTAATTCTTCAGATGATGGTCAAAGGATTTCCCAACCACTATGATGTCATCCAGGTACACTAAACAGGTAGTCCAGGATAGTCCCTTTAACACAGACTCCATTAGTCTCTCAAAGGTAGCTGGCGCGTTGCACAATCCAAAGGCATGACGGTAAATTGCCACAGTCCGGAGCCCACCGAGAACGCTGTCTTCTCTGTCTTTCGGCGCCATGTCGACTTGCCAATATCCTCTCTTCAGATCTAACGTAGAGAATATCGTTGACCCCGCCAGTGTGTCTAGAGTATCGTCTATCCTCGGGAGGGGATAGCTATCCTTCTTGGTAACATTATTGAGCTGCCGATAATCAACACAGAACCTGGTGGTACCGTCTTTCTGCTTTACTAGTACTACCGGCGATGTCCACGGGCTGTTAGATGGTTCGATGACACCCTCTTCTTTCATTTCTCGAAGGATTTTGTCAGCTTCTTCACGTTTGGCGAGCGGATGTCTTCTCGGATTTTGTTCGATTGGTCGTGCATCTCCGGTGTCAATTTTATGTTGTACTAGATTGGTACGACCTCTATCTCCTTCTTCTCCTTTATCAAACACGTCTTGATACTTGATTATTAGGTTTCTCAATTTTCTTCTGTTTTCGGGAGATAATCCTTTAACGTTTACTAACTCCTTCACCATTTTGTCCGGAATTTTTGAAGTCGAAACTATGGAGGCTTCCACGCTTCGAATGACTGAGGAGACCGAACAACAGTACCCTAAAGGGGTTCCCTTCTTCAAGGATACAGAATAATAATTCGTGTTCATTACTCTCACCGGTACAGTCTTCTTCGCTCGTAGCAGGGCTTTTCCAACAGCGACCTCGTCCTATTTCGCTGTCATGGTTCCTTGGCTCCAACAGGATAATACTCCCATTATTCATTTTACCTTCAGGCAACCATCCAAAAATATCTCACAGCGCTCAGGGATAGAAACATCTTCTGCTACCACCACGCGAAGCATCTCCTCACATTTTCGATGTAGAACCACTTCTTCTTCATTTTATTTTTCAAAATTCCCTGCTTGAAGTTTAGTTCAAAACCTTTAGTGGTCATGATGTCCATTCCGAGATTAAGTTCATCTTCGATATCTGCTACTAACACTGGATGTTCAAAACTGGTGCTCCCAATAACAAAATTAAGTTTACTTCTCCATGGACAGCAGCGGAGCCCCCCGTGGCAGTACGTAGTCGCCATTTGGTTTAACCTTCTTCGATGTTTTAAAATGTCCGGAATGCGATAATAGTTTTCGTCGCTCCTGTATCCAACAGCATGGTCCGGAACTCTCCATCGACAAAACCATCCACAAAAATGCTGTTGAATTTGTGTTGTAGCGAGGCGACTTGGGCAGTTTTCGTTGGGGCATGTTGGGTACATGTCGACGTGTGCCCCTTCTTTTCGACCCTTAGTAGTTTTCCGACCTCGACGAAACCGGTTCTTCGTTCTTCTCCTTACAGCGGCTTCGCACGTGTCCCACCTGTCCGCGGTTCCAGCAACGAATCGGTCCTTTCTTGCCCATGTACTGGTCCATTACCTTCCGAACAATCCCTTCCACGGATTCGTCGGAACATTCGTCAATGGCCTGTACTCTTCCTAAAGACCTAGAACTTTGTTTCGCGGCCTCAAATTCTAGGGCACGTGCTAAAGCATCCACCAAGTGCGTTGGGTGGGCTAGGAGAAGTGCTTGTCTTGTCTCGTTATCACGTAAGCCGTCGGAGATGCCTGTACTGCCAACCGCTCCTTAACATTCTCTGGCGTAGCAGGGTGCGCAAGGCGAACGAGGCGGGCTACGTCGGCTTCAAACTCCTGCAGAGACTCATTTGTTTTTTGAATGCGATTTTTTAGCTGGGAATGATAGACATGTTCCAAATGAGCTTGGCGGTACCTCATTTCTAAATGTCGTACCAATTGCTGATAATCTCCCTGTTCCGATGGTGACAATGTTTGCAGGATATCAGTCGCATCTTCCTCCCAGTGCGACAGTCAAAGCGGTAGCCTTTTCGGCGATTGTCCATCCGTTCGCTCTCGCAGCGGCCTCAAACTGGCAAAATAATTGGCCCAAGCGGTTTTTCCGTCAAACTGTGGAGGCTTAATAGCTGACTTTGAGATATACTTATTTTCGACTAGTTTCGGTGCCTCCGATGTTTCTTGACATTTTGGTGAATTGGCCTTTTCTATTTCTTGTTTTTAAAATTTCGATTTTTTATTTACATCGTCCTCCAATTTGTGTTATTTTTGTCTTGTAGCTCCGTAGAATTCTCTATAATCTTTTCTTCTAATTCCCTGGAATTTTCTGTTATCTTTCTTCTAAATTAAGTATTTTATTATTAAAGCTGGCCTGTATGTCTTTAGAATTTTCTGCTATCTTATCTTCCAAAATATTAATTTTATCACTGATTTTCTCTTCTAGATTAACTTCCAAGTGAATTATTTTACTATTCAAATTGTTCAGGTTGTCGTCCAATTTTTGAGAATTCTCTGTCATTTTATCATTCAAACTGTCTTCTAATTTTTGAGAGTTTTCCGTCATTTTAGCTTCTAATTTTGTAGGCACGAGTCAAGGTCTCCTTCGAACTCAAAGCAAAATGTGTCCGGATCCTCTCCTTCCTCCCTCAAAACGTCTCTCAGTCTAGTTTGCAAAATGCTTTTCTTTCCATCTGTCTCGCACTCTCTCTCTTCAAATATGGATTTCAGTTCGGACACTTTCAAGACTTTCAACAATTTCTTCGGAGCCATTGTTAGTCTTTTATTTTTCTAGTCTATCACACACGCCACACCTGACACCAATTGTTACGTTTTTCGTCGGTTCCGTGTGGATGAAAGTCACAATTTATTTAAACACTATTTATTTAACACTAATTAACAAAACTAATAACGATAAACGACTTATAGAGCTATTTACAAACGATTTATAACTAAGAATTTATTTTGAATTTTTAGCGCGTCAACTGTATATTTATAACTGCCCTCTAGGCCACTGCCGCCAGCTTTTATACCGACAGGTAAAAATAAATCTAGAATAGTCCATAGATCGTTTGGCGCATAGAGAAGGTTTCGAATGTTCTCGTATGTACGAGTCCATTCTAGTGAGTCTCGATTCTTCTCGAACGAATGAGTCATTGCGGTGTCTATGCGATGTTAAGGTCATCCGAGGGCGGGCCATATTGTGAGGTTAGGTCGAGTCCACACCGGCTCGCAACAATATCTAAAATAATTCCAGAGTTCCCAACTGGCCAGAGAATTCGACAGGAAGACGCGATATCCCCAAAGCTGTTTACAGCAACACTAGAAGAAATCTTCCGTCAACTCGACTGAACCAACAAAGGATTAAAAATAGATGGAGAATATCTTAACCATCTAAGATTCGCTGATGACATAGTCCTAATTGCCAATAATAGTCCTGAAGAATTACAAGCACAATTTAACGAACAGCCAGCAATAAATTAGGTCTTAAATTGACTTAGCAAAAACTAAATGTCTCAACTTGAACTAGTAGTAGACAGAAAAGATGTTATTCTAAGCCAATAACACAGCACTGGAAATAGTAGAAGAATATATACAGGTGGTCGAACTGTATTCCGGAAACTTCGGCAGCATATTCTGCCAGATAAAAATAGTAAAAAAGGTCGTATAAATTATGTCATTAAATGTTTAGTTTCGGAGATACAGGGTGTAGAAGGATTTTATTTTATTTCAAGTTTTTCCAAATAATTTCTGAAGTAACGTCAACTTATTGAAAATTGAAGATTATGCAGGAGTTTTTTTGACATAAGAAATTTGGGATTTTGATGTCAATATGGCTCCTACTTGTAGAGGAGCCATACCACCTATGTTGCTGGTTTGAGAGGAGCTAATAACTTTTCAAAATCGTACCCGCATTTTATACTGAGTAAAAACTTATACATTTACGTAAAAAGGTCTCTTGGTAAAAATCGCTACAGTAATGGTTCTCAGAGATATTTGGAATCAAAATTCATCAATACCTGTCATCACTGACACAGAGTAGTGGCCAAAATTATAGCAACTTTGAAAATTCGAATATAATATTGCCTACAAAGTAATAGCAATTTTTCTATTAACCCAAATAAAATGTTGAAGTCTAGATGTCTTATTTTAAGGACATTCAAAAGGTTGGGTAAACATCTTTAGATTATATGAAAAAAAGATCTATTAATGTGTGAAAATAGAATTAATATTTCGTAAAATATCCTTTCTGTCTGATGACCTCTTCACACCTTCTGGGCATAGATTGCAGCAAATCGGTTATACAGGGTTGTTCACATACGACACGGAGTATTGGCTATAGCTAAACGATTAGAATCTTTCAAATTGTAAGTTTTAGGTTTGTTGAAGGACTATTGAGGCTGAGTTAAAAAATATTTTACAAGATACATAGTATCCCAAATAAATAAAAATATCAAGGCTTCATTTCTCCAGGGTAGCAAAGTTTTTAATACTAAATATTTACTTTGAAGTTTATTTATTGATCAATTTATTGTGTTGCAATAATAAAAAAATACTACCTTATACAGAGTGTCTAAAATTTATTTTAAATAATTACTAGCTTTAAGCAGCAATAACTTGTTTTAATTTAAATGGAACCACTCTGTATATTTGACCGAGAATAAAGATACCCAATTTAATTGTCTATCAAATTGTATTATCCATTTTTACCTATCTCTTGAAGTTTCCGTGGAAAATGCATTTTATTGTAATTTAGACATTTATCAATATACCTGAAATATTTGACATTTTAGATTTATTTTTAAGATGTACCAAATTTTTTTTTTAAAAAATTACGAATACTGATATTGTCGATATAGTTCGTTTATTTCATTAGAAAGTAGAAAGACTGTTTAAATATTTGTTAAAGAGACCAATTAATATGATTCCAGTATTCAAACTACATTAATTGACTTGTTTGCGTTGATTAATAATAATAGCTCAAATACTAAAAACTGAATTTTATCATGTGTATTAGACAGTGTGTGGTAAAGTAATTCTTAAAAATGATGTTTCATTTTTGACAAATACTTATTTATAACAACAGAGACGTTCATTTCCTCATTTATTATTATATTGATTTCTGATTCAAATCCATTTTATTTACGATAATTTGTAACGAATTAATATTTGGGCTAAAATAATGGTGAGTATATTTAATTTATATTTACTCTACTCTTTTATAAAGATTTAAATAGTTTTCTTTTTGCATACAAATGGGCTAGTAATATTATCGTTTTGCTAAAAACGAAAATGATGCCTGTACATTTTGTACATTTGTTGCTTTAAAAACGGATAGGTAAATAGTGGTATAATACAATTTGATAGACAATTAAATTGTGCAACTGATTCTCCTAAAATATGAGGGGCGTTCCGTTAGTTACTGCCGTTTAAAGCTAGAAATTATTTAAAATAAAATTTGAATATCTGTATGAGGTTTATTATTGTAACACAATTACTGATCAATAAATAGACTTCAGTAAATATTTAGCATTAAAACTTTAAAACCCTTGGAGAAATGAAGCCTTAAAATTTTTACTTCAATTTCACAAAATTGAAAATATTTCAAAAACGGTAAGGTTTACGTGTAATAAACCTTAATCAAATTTACCTTTATTTTTAATCGTAGAAACTAAAATGTAATACAGGGTGTTCCGTTTAAAAAATACAACTTTGATATTTTTTATTTATTTGGGACATCTGCATCAAAAAATATTTTTAAATTGTAGCTCTAATACTCTTCAACGATCCCAAAACTTACAATTTGTAAAAAATCTAATAGTTTAGCTACAATACTCTGTGTCGTATGTGGTGAACAATCTTGTATATGTTACTGTAAATGTCCGAAATGAGGTAAAACCTAGGATAAGCGCTCTAAACCTAAGTTTGCCAATGAATTAACACACCTCAAATAACCACGCTAACCAACTCGCAATGCGGTAAAATCTAGGTTTTATCTCTACTACCAGAAATCAACAGAAAAATTAAGTTAGCATGCGGAGGAGTTATAGAAGAAACTCGTCATATTCAAATCCAGAATGCCACTCTAAAGAGGAAAACATTTGACCAATGTATACTTTGAAGTGGAAATCAACTTAAAGTGGAACTCAAGGACCTGGAAGACTCCATCTTTAACCTGGAATGGGAAATACTCCAACGGTCTAAGATACTGAAGAAATTTCTTAGAACTCGACCGAGAAAAATCAAAGATTTTTTCCTTGATTTAAGTAAGAACAATCTTCGGATTATCACGGGTTTTTTTTAACAGGACACTGTCTTCTCAATGGAGAACACCTCAGTAGATTAGGGCTGACACCTGAACACCTCATTACTGAGCGCGTCGAGACGACAACCATTCGTGCCATAAACTTTGGTACGAATTTATGAGATGGAGGATTGCCCTATATTAAAACTTAGGCTCAGATACTGTCAAGGAGGACACAATAGATCTGTAAGGCCGCGGTGATTAACCCCATTCATACATTCTACATTTTAATTCCTTTTATTTCAATTTAATTGATAATGTCTTTTCAAAATAATTACAAAAAAAAAAACATTTTTGCTAAAATTTAATTACATTTAAAAGCTTCTAAAGCCGACCTAGGGTTAATTGTGTCTGCTAAAGCCTCTCTGGCTGAACTACACGTTTAAATTTAATTACATTCCGTAGTGAATTTATATAGAGTATTAAACATTCAAGCGTGGTATTAAACGTGCATAATATACAATGTATAAAGCCCCATCTACATTGACCGTTTTACCTGTCAAACATTGTGCGCAGACGAAAAAGAACGGATGTTTTACTTGAAGTGAATTTAGACGGAAGATCTCTCTCTCTCTCTCTCTCTCTCTCTCTCTCGTCTAGAGCAGTGATGGCAAGCCTATGATTGCTAGGTAACCATTTGTTTGTTTAAGCGGGTTTATTTAGATTTTCTAATTTGTGTAGATAATTTACATTCTGTTTTTATTTTTTCAAGCACACTGGGCATTGACACAACAGCAATTTAAATACTGTCTATAACTTTCAGTTTGATCATCACAGTTCTAAAGTTACGCAAATGTCGACAAATGCGTTTGTAGTGTTTCAGAGCAAAATAAAAACACTAAATCACCACAATACACCAAAACACTTTTACTTTTACACTGGACGCGCGTTTCGCTAACCATTATAATCATCTGCTGATGATGCTAACATGGTTAGCGAAACGCTATACAGCAAAAGTTTTATATTATTGATTTAATACTATTTGCTGTGTAACACCAAAGGTTCCAACCCTCAACTGGAATAGTGTTTCAGATAAAGCAAAAGTGTTTAAAAATAGCAAATAAAGTTTACAATTTTACTTACATACATACATACATATATACTGCCATTACTCGCTGACGAGTATTTGACACGCATCAGAAGATGGTTAACCAAGGCGTTTTCTTTCATGAGCTTTCTGTGACTGAAAGCCCGATACGTGATGTTATCTGTCTACCGCACTCGGACATTTGGAAATCTCATTGCTTTGTTGCCTCTTTATTTTTTGGTTGTGGCTGTTAACTGACTTTACAATTCTTCTCCATTGCGTTCTATTTTAAGCTGCTTCTTCCCACTCATTCTGCATGTTAATCTCCTTTAAATTTTCGTGGAAAATATCCTTGTACCTTTTGAGTTGTCCACCCGACCTCCTCTTACCGTCTACAAGCTCACCGTAAAACAGAGATTTTGGTATGCTGTTTTCTTGCATTCTGCATACGTGACCAGCTCATAAGCAAGATTTGGTATTCATGACTTCAATACTCTCGCAGTTAGTTTTTTCAAGGACCGATACGTTTGAGACAAGATGGAGCCATTTGTTTCTTAATAGTCTGTCTGAGGTCTCTGTGCAACTTGTTTAATGCGTTCATGTGCCGGCGGTACGGTACCCAGGTTTCGATTGCTCGGTACACTGAAGTTTCGTTTTTGTGCTCAAGTCATGATTGTAGAAAACCCTGTCGTTTTAATTACCAGAATGCTCTTGATGCGCTGCTAATCCTGTGCTGAATTTCAGAGTCGATATTGGCCTTTTTCGAAATCAAGCTGCCGAGGTAATTGAATTCCGCTACATATTCCAATAGCTCTCCGATTTTTTATAGCATTGTTGTGATCTTCCGGGGAGTGCACATTATTTTAGTTTTGTCGATATTCAGCTTAGGCCCAAAGTAGCCACGCCCAGAGAATACTCAAATTTTACTTATTGAAAAAAATGACAAACCAATGTTGGAATTTAAAAAATACTGAGTTAAATTTTTTAGAAAACTTAATTCTGGGGTAAATGGGCATTAGTGACTCACGATCTAATACTAAATAAAATATGAACAAAATTTGAGCTTTCCGCGACTCAAAACGATTCGCCATCCGTTGTCTAGGGATTTAATGAGAACTAATTTTTTAAAGGTAATATAAAAGTAACACAATAGGAATTTGATATGTCTTGACATTTCGTGAACCAGGAAACCTTTTCAAGTTTTTAAATTGTGAATATTTATCTTGTATCAATGACTAGCAAACTTTATGATAATTAGAATGAAATCAAAACCGATTTAAAAATAAACCAGTTTGAATTTGAATATTTCAAGTTAAAAAAATCCCTTCGGTACGGTCCTGACCCAATATTTATTTTGCTCTCGTACCTGTTTCAAGATCCGTCTGGTTGATCGGACGATCCCCCTTGTCATAATGAAGCGGCGTTGCCACTTGCGATGCTTTATCCCTAAATTACGCTCTAAATATTTTTATCAAAGGGCATTTATTTTATTTTCAGTTTTATTTTATTTGTGTCTGTGGTGAAATAATTAGAGTCTTTTTTTTTCTAGGAATTTGATAGGTACTGAATCCTGTTTTACTATCGGAATAAGATGGCTATTTTTTGTTTCCGAGTTCCTAGTTTTGTTCCTATCTAATGCCGGGTCCAGACCAAGCAGATAAAACAACGACAAGACAGAAACATTCATGTTTTAGACAAAATTGCGACAAATCCAATACATTTCTGCGATATTTTTTGTCTTATTTTTGTTTTGTTTAAATTCGGTAACTTTTCAATGTCCCGTCTCAGTCGGTAAAGATCCAAAGTGTCTATGTTTTAAGTATATTTACGAAAAGTTGTCGGCGCAGTGTGAATGGGGTGTGTTGCCGACAGTAGGAGACCAGTGAAATTACACATGGTTAATAAAACTCATTCACAACAACTAAACATGAACTAAACTTTTGACTTTGTTGTACTGTCTCAAGTTTGTCTTGTCAGGATTCCCCATTTTTTGTCGCAAGTTTGTCTTGTTTTTGCCTCAAAATCGTGTTTATTTTTTGTCGTTTTGGTCTGGACCCGGCATAGTTAACCCGGATAAGTTGTACGTATCTTTCGATAGCGTAGATTTCTGCCTCTGCGGATGAGTGCTTTTAGCGTGTGTGACGTCAGCTGTCAGTTGCTGAAAATGACGGAATTCCAAACCTAATTTTTTTAAAAATTAATTTTCTGTATAATTTTAGTTTCCGTGAATTTTCCGATATTTTAATGTTCTACAATTCCAACAAATCTGAGGTTATTAAAATCGGTCCAGTCGTTCTTCAGTTATAAATGATAACAATAAACTAACCTCAATAAAAAAAATATGCTAGTATTTTTATTGATTGCAGTGGTAAATTATCAATATAGCCATGAAATGCAACTCTACAGATAGTAATTTTCAAGGTTTTTAGTATGCGATAAAAGTTTGAACTGATTTTTATGTCTCTGTTTGTTTGTTTTCATTTGCTAGACACGTTTGTTATCTGCATTTATCATAAAAAACAAGCTATACCGGGTGCGTCTCAAAGTGACTCACTCCTATAACTTTTCGGTCACTTCCTGTTTCACCGGAAATGACTACAACTTTTAGATTTTTTAAATGGCACTCTCGGTATTTCTTTACTTTATTCGATAGAAAATAACACTCTGAAAATAATGACATATCATATGTCAACTTTTGACATTTTCGTATATGGTTTATTTGAAATTATAACATGCGGTTCATAACGAGAATTTGACTCGAAATACTGAGTGTGTAGTATCAAATTGATACTGATGAATTGAATGCTAATGAGCCACCCTTGTTCCATTTGAAAAAATTGAGATATATTTAAAAATACGATTTGGTCATCCAAACCAAACCCGACCAGGACAAGACACTGAAAACATTAGATGATCAAACCTATTTTTCCAAGGCTCCTTGATTAAAAATTTGTGTTTCTAGCATAGCCACTCATAGCACTCTAGATTGAATTTTAAAATACAATTTTTTATTTTTTAAAAAAATTATAGGGGTGAGCCACTTTTGAGACGCACCCGGTATACTCTCTTGTATAAACAGTTAAATAAAAAAAAAAGAAATATATTATATTTTTGGCTCAGGTTTCCTATACCGTTATTTACTTTTTTTATGTACATTTATATAATTCAGAGAATGACTATATAAATATTATGTAACAAGAATGATAGCTTGGGACAAACTCTATAGTGATGGGCAAAACCAGTACAATTGGTTGTACTAGCACACTTCGTACAGTACACTTAATTGTATCGTACAGTGCGTGTCGTACAATTGTACGACGAAATTCACGAGATCAAGAGCGGACGGCAACGGAGTAGAATGAATATGAGTCACCCGTAACAGAAGCGTACGAGTACAGTTGTACAAATATAGGAAGAGACTTGGGGATAGCACCGGTCGCCGTGTTATTTTATATTTCTCACGTCTCTGGCTATACTTGTTATGTTGTACGATACGTACATATTTACTATGCTACTATACTTTATACTTTACTAATGTACCTAGTAATAAAATCTACAAAATAGCAATACCTTCAGAATTGTTTAACTATAATTATTATATTTTTAAATAATATATTTTCCATAAATCAAGTTCTAGAATACCTACGTATGTTTGAATTTAAGTGAAAATCTAAAAAAATTACCTATTTGAATTAGGATATTAGAAACTAGGCATATTAGGCATACGTAGAAAGTACCTATAAACTACAAAAATAAATCGCTACTAATTTTCAAGTTAAACCACAGTACTAATAAGATAGCACACCCTATAATATACACAGTACATCATTTCACTACGTACGTGCGTATTACGTGCGTAGTGTTAGTTTACGTATTTTTGTTTAAAGCTAAATTTAACCTAGCAACGAGGGTTCCTTGCGTAGTATGTTGTGTGTTCGGTCCCCGGTCCCGGGTCCCGGGTCCAGTGCTTGCAAAGATGCAAAGTACAATGATAATTGTGGATTGTACGTTTCGTACAATAAAATTGTACGACACGTACACCGTACATTGAAATGTATCGTACATTTTTCTTACGAGCACGCAACAGCGTAGCTTCCCGATCGTCTAAAACTCTTGACGGCTCGAGCTACTAGTTAGGTTTAAGAACAGGCGATTGAGATTGTCGGGTCGCTCTTATGTAGTCCTGAGTCCTACGACGGAATAAAGGAGTTATTGAAGGTGAGATTCCCGTGTGTTATTTGGAAAACACGTACTAAATTCTGACATCAGAAGTTCGATCCGATGCCTACTAAAAGTACCACAAAGTGTTTAAGAAGAAGTGGCGCGAATATGCCGTAAGTACTGCGCAAAATGATGATGAAAAACCGTAAGGCAATAAGTTTTCAGCGATGTTTAGTGAATTAGAAGAATGATGATGATTAGCCTAGGCAGGAAATATTTGGGAAAAGTTAGCTGATTGTACGCACACGAAAATGCTTTTTGGGAAAAATATCGACACACATTCGTTCAAAAATGGAAAAACCGAAAGGCTGTTACGCATGTGTGGCAAGATTCAAACTACTAGTCATATTTGCTAAAATAGGTCTTTGGAGTGGCCATGTTGGCGTAAAAATTAAAGCAGTGAGAAAATAAATCTTCGGGGGATGCATTTGAACAAGATAAGTACACAGACATCAATTCAGTTAAAAATATAAAAGTTTTAGTGGCTTGCTTGCGATTTTAAAGGCATAATTGAAATTAATACCTAATAAAAAAATCATTTTGTGGATGAATCAAATAAAAATAACTGACTACCGCAAGCTGTTGCTAGGATATTCTATTAATTTAAATTGTATTTTTTTAAACATTGGGAATGATCGTAAGTCCTCATTCAAAACCTGGAAATTAGTGGATTAAATTAATGGTTTCAGTTATACTTTATACTTAAAAGTTACCGATCATTCACAGTATCTAAAGCTTCATTCAGAACCTCGAAATCAGTGGAATAAATTAGTAGTTTCAATTAGCCGTAGAAGTTTGTTCACCTAATTTTAATGTAAGCATTTATAACGTCATAATTAGTGGTAGGAATTTTCAATTAGTGGAAAAAGTTAACAAACTTTTTGACTTTTCCACTAATAATTATACTTCAAAATTTGCGAGGAATGTCAAGAAAAATCTTGGTTAGAAATCAAAAGTTATTGTTTTATAAGCTAAATATTATGCTTTATCTATGGATACAACAGACTACTGCAAGCTGTCGCTGGGATATTTTATTAATTTTAATTGTGTTTTTTAGACATTGTGAATGATCGCACACTAAAAAGTATAAAATGTAATTGAAACCACTAATTTATTCCACTAACTGGGAGGTTCTGAATGAAATTTAAGAAATATAATTAAAATTAATAGAATATCCTAGCAACCGCTTGCTGTAGTCAGTTGTATATGTATAGAGAAAGCCTAATAATTAGCTTATAAAACAATCAACTTTTCATTTCTAACCACAATTCTTTTGACGAAAGATAATCAAAGGCCAAAATGACATTGTTCGCAAATTTTGGAAGTTAATTAGTGGCAAAAGTCAAAAGTTTGTTAACGTTTTCTACTAATTGAAAATGACTACCACTAATTTTGACGTTCTGAATGCTTACATTGAAATTAGAGGATCATATTTTTACTCTAATTTATTCCACTAATTTCTGGGTTCTCAGTGAGACCTTAAATTTGTGAAATTTATCATATAAGAGTTCTCTTGTATTCGGAATATGAAAACTCTTTTGCGTGTGTAAGTTTGGCAACAGGGCCGACTCCGTCATAACATGAGCAGGCCAGCTGGCCTTCCATCATCAGGCAGGCTTGAAGCCCTTGGACCTTTGTTTGGTGTTCTTCGGTACACGCGCACCCAGTCCTGTCAGATAGTCAGCTTTGCCTGTCTGCGTTTATACTTATAGCGATATGATTTTTGTAAATACTGTACAGATCTCTGTACATTCCTTGTAAATACTCTCTATTTCAATAGTTATTTTCGTGAATAGGGTGGTTCTCTGTGTCGTAGAAGTATCAGTTGTTTGATTTGAGGTGTCTTTTTTGTACTTGTGATTTGAGTTTTATAGTTGTAGATGTGTTTCCTGTGAAGAGTGATACATGTGATACGTGTTGTTTTTTTCGGAAAAGAGGATAGATTATATTTTGGAGTGTATTTGGACTCTGTTGTCAAAGCATGGTGAGTACCTCAGGTGTAGATATTGTTTGGTTTTGACTGCTCTAACTATTTTCTTCCATATTACCTTTTTTATTTCCTGTTATGTTATGTATGTTATAACTATGTTTTAAGGTATAAAAATACTTATGGCCAGATTCTCGGGTGCCACAGTATTTTTGTGCCAAATTTGGTTAAAATCGGTTTAGCGGTTTTTGAGTTATCGTGTTGCAGACGGATAGACAGAGAGACACCATAAAAATATTTTGTATTTAGGTCATTTATGACCCAAGTAACTCAATTTGAGTGAAATTAAAAAAACTTTTTTTGCCGATCTTAATAGCCTACCATACCTGTTGGTATGGTCGGCTAAAAATAAAGTTGATGATGGTATGTCGGTAACGAAACGTCAGATTAAAAATCTATTAATCTTATCTTGTAGAGCAGGAAAAGTTGCAATGGGAATGTGAAGTTTCTATTAAGTAAAATTGAATTCGCGGAAAAATTCGGGGTTTCCGAAAAATATCTTCGGAAGTAATCGGATTTTTTTTTGATTTCGCAACATGGCATTGTAGAGTATGAAGGTGCAACTTTTCTCTAATTGAATAATTATTGTATTTCTTCTAGTTTACGAGATAATGTGCCTTTAGTGTGTGTACTCTGTTATGGGACACCCTGTATAATATTTACTTTATTTAACATTTATATAATTAATTATTAATGTAATAAAACTAATTAATTAATATAACTAGCATTGATCATTATTATTCATATAGTCAAGATATTCTGTCAATTAAAATGAATGTTCATTACAAGACCTGTAAACTATTGTTTTTAGTTTACTCTAAAACGTAAAAATAAAAACTTTTCTTTAACTAAGAGATAATAAAATAATATATATATTTTTTTGTAAAGTGTCACTGGGTTAAAATCCAAACCAAAACCATCTTTACAGAGTCTTTCTGTTCAAATTTGCCTAATAACCATCAACAAAAACGACTTTCAATCACTTTCAATTTTTTGAATTACGAAAACACGCAAAGTCAATTTTGTGTATTCGCTACATCACTGTTAGAGAGCCTATTTCAGTATTTTCACCTTTAGTATATATTTTCGGTACAGGTAAAACTGTTTTAAGGTCTGTTCACATCTGTCAGTCACGTTTCGTTATCTTTAATATGTATTTTTGGTACAGGTAAAATCGTTTTAAGGTCTGTTTACACCTGTCAGTCATGTTCCATGTTCCGTTGCCGTACCGTCTTGAGCTTCATTCGGAACCTCTAACTTAGTGTAGAATAAATTATACTGTACTTAGGAATTTACGGTGTGAATAATTTCCAATGTCTAAAGCTTCATTCAGAACCTCGCAATTAGTGGAATAACTTAGTGGTTTCAATTACACTTTATACTTTTTAGTTTACGATCATTCACATTGTCCAAAAAACACAATTAAAATTAATAAAATATCCTATCAACAGATTGCGGTAGTCAGTTGTATCCATAGAGAAAGCCTAATATTTAGCTTATAAAACAATAAACTTTTGATGTCTAACCAAATTTTGTCTTGAAGGATGATAATCAAAGGCCAAAATGTACATTCCTACCACTAATTTTGACGTTCTAAATTCTTACATTCAAATTAGAGGAACAAACTTCTACGCTAAACGAAACCACTAATTGCGAGGTTCGGAATGTAGCTTTAAGAAATACAATTATTATAATTATTAGAATATCCTAGCAACAGCTTGTTTCTATAGATAAAGCCTAATAATTAGCTTATAAAACAATAAACCCTTCATTTCTAACCTCAATTTCTCTTGACGGATGATAATCCAAGGCCAAAATGACATTACTCGCAAATCTTGAAGTCATAGATAAATGCTTAGAGTTTAGATTGGAAAGCTCGTAAAAATTTTGGGTCGCGACCGTTATACGCGATCTGGCGCTGCTATAGCGGTCACTAAGAACAACGGCAAACAAAAACAGAAATAATTTTCTCTTGTCAAAGTCAGAATCTTCAAAAATCATAATAATCTTTCAAAATCTAAACCGCTCTCATTAAATTAATTCCGAAAAGTGTTTATAGCGTCCATTTTCAAAGTAATTATTGCTATCTTGTGAGTTCAACTCAAGTTTTATTTACTCCAACCGGTGATAATTGTGAAAAAGTGGCATTAAAAACTTAAAAAGCTGTGCTGTGAACTGTGAACTGCAAAAACCATCGTGGATCTGGGCATAACGTCGGTTTCCAATGTTTCATAGGTATTTCATACATGCGTCCTTTTATAAAATAAAGTTTCTTGTATGCATCACACTGTATTTTATTTATAAAATTAAACGAAAATAATAATAAATTTGAATAAACAATATTTGGCGATATAATTCCGGAAAAAGCCGAACCGCTCCGAAATTTTCAAAAGTTTTGGGTCGCGACCGTTGCAAGAATAGCGCCAAATAGTGTTTACATTGTCCTTATGGGCACTTTCCAATCTAAACTTGTTTCATTTATCTATGTTTTGAAGTATAATTAGTGGCAAAGGTTAAAAGTTTCATGACTTTTTCTACTAATTGAAAACGACTACTACTAATTTTGACGTTCTGAATGCCTACATTGAAATTAGAGGAACAACCTTCTACGCTAATCGAAACCGCTAATTTGTTCCACCAATTTCGTGGCTCTGAATGAAGCTTTAGTTGCAGCAAAGTGCAGAGGGTCTCTCTGTGCGCGTAAACTATTTGCGAACTTGCCAGTCCTGTTTATTTTTAGCTCAATTGGTTTCCAGTAATGGGAGTCATTGCCATCGCGACAATAAAATGACCGTTTGCCACGATAAATCAGCTCTTTAAGTGCCAGGGGAACAATCAAATTACGTTCGGGAACTGTAAGAGAATGTTGCTTTTCTAGAGAATAATATATTTTTATTTGACGCTAATGGCTGTACGAATTTAAATAGTTCTTCGGCTTGGATTTGTGAGTTGTTTCCGAATATCTTAGCGAAAGTAAAGATTTTTCTTTCGTTTTTGTCTGGAAGAAAGGGAAAATTATAGATGGTCATTGTAAGAAGTGAGAGTATTACGCTGTATTTAAAATATTCTACTTTAGATTTTCATTCTGTTTTTGTTTTTCTTCACTTTTTGACATCGTTTGTAATATACAGGGTGTTCCTTAATGAAATGCTAATATTTAAGGAGGTGATTTTTGAGCCTATTCTAAGAAAAAAAATCATATAAATATAATATGTCCTAAACATCTGAACTTTTCAGATGCAGGGTGGTAAATTTTTCTATTTTTTTTCCCCAAATATCTCTGATGTTATATTTGATACACGTCTTCCATGCATCAGAATGTTTATTTTGTTGTACAAAAAAAACTTTTATTTCTTAATTTTCTTTCAGCCGATGCAGAAATGATTACCACACAACAGTCACCGCTTCAGATTTTCAGCGATTTGAACCTGAAGTAAACTGACTTAAATTTTTTTACGCAAAAATTGTGCGCCGGACGAACAAATCAAGAGATAAAAAATGTTTAGAAATGAATAGAGATTTTGAAAATAATTTTGATTTTGAAAAGTCAGTGGTAGGTTTGCCACTTTTTTTTCCAAAAATATTCAATGTAAAACCCGTGTAGACGGCACTGTTTGAAATAAATAAAATTCTTTGTACACACAAAAAGGTATTTTGATTAGTAGTGGGAATTATCGAATGAATACTATCGAAACATTCGAAAGTTGCAATTCATTCGAATAATTCGATAGCTAGTAAGAAAACATTCGTTGAAAACTATTCGAATAAAAATTATCGAATAGATGCGTCATCTGCCTTGAAATATTGCATTCTAGTAATTCGGCAGCAAAAACAATCTATACTAATATATAAAATCCTTAAGTGACCGACATACTGATTAATCACGATCCTGCTCAAACCACTCAACGTAAGAAGCTCAATTTTGGCATACAGGTTGATTCTAGTAGAGGTTCGATAAGAAGGGATTTTTCGAAATTCCAATTCCAAGAGGGTGAAACCACCCCTCAAATATTACAATATTTTTTATTTAAAAAACGGTCAAGTTTCCAAAAAAACGCTTAAACACGTATGTTTTATTTTGTTTTTTTTACATATTTTAATATTTTTTAAAAATGTATACAGGGTGTTTCGAAAAATCTGGTCATTGATTAATCACGATCCTGCTTAAAGCGCTTGACGTAAAAAGCTGATTTTTGGAAAACAGATTGACTTTAGGGTGTAGAGGTTCGACAATACATTACTTAAATATGATTATTAAGTTCAACTAATTCATATTATTAAAACATCTAAAATACAAATAGGTATGTATTTTTAAAATTAATTGTAAGTTCATCTCATCTCTCTTAAAAATTGCTACTTCTCAAAATGTCCCATTAAAAAATAGACCATATACCATATTAAATTAAATAATTGATAGATCGGGCTGAAACTCGGAATATAGAGGGTGCACGAAGAGCTTCATCTTTTCATGCCATTTTTTCGACGTTTCGTGCACTTTGAAATTTCATCATCAATGGCGAAAAAATCGTTGATTTAAACGAAATTTGGTATGTTGATAAATTGGACCAAGGCCAACTTGACCGTGTATGACACGTTTTCAACGTGTCACTGTGACAGTTAGCTTTGACGTAAGAAACGTAAAAAGTTGATGTTGTCCGATCGCGACCAAATTTGGTGGGTAGGCTATGATGTGAGCAACGGTGCACCCAGTCCCACCCTGCAAAGTTGGATACGACGTTTCGTTTGGATCTTCATCAGGGTGAGACTAAGGATTTGATATTGAAGAAAAATGTGGGTCTATTTCGGCATAATTAGGGACGGGCTACAGGATGACGCTCTCGACGTTTCAAACCGATGCCGATGCCTCTAAATTGACGAAATCATCATGTTTTTGCTTAATTATTGGTCAATTGGAATCAAACTCTGCACGTGGATAGAGGTACCCGAATGGAGTCCTGAGACGGACAGATGGAAGCCAGAAGAAGTTTCACTTCAAATATAGTGCACACAATTTTTTTTATTTTTCATCATGATGAACATCAGAAAAAAAATCAGTCAATACATGTAAAACATACATTTATGTAAAATTATTTTACTAACAAATTCTTTCTGGTAGTGTTTTCAACCCAACTTAAAATACTCTTCGGAATAGTTTTAATCGTTAACGAAATCGAGGGCTGGGTCAACAGTTTTAGCAATTTTAATAAAGATACTCGGGTAAAAGTTTTCGTATGGCTGGAGTTTCTTGGGAATTTAAATAAGCCGTGAAAAGGGCTTAAAGGCGTTTAACATTCGAGCCAAGTGCCGATTCGGAGTTTACTTCTGTCGAACTTCCCGTCGAATTCTAATTTTCGCTTTGGTGGCGTTTTTAGACCAGCCCGGAGAAATTCCGGACAGGAAAGCTGGGAAATCCGGACTTCTTCGAAAAATAAACTGTGAATTTATTTGTTTTTTTTATTTCTTACTGACCTTATATCGTCTTGGTTACTCCAACTATAAATAGTCATCACTTCCTTGAGCCGTCAAAGAAATATATAAAAACTCCTATATAAAAATAAAAATTAAAAACTCAGTCACCAGCGAGTTCATGCCAAATAAAGGATTAAAGCAAGGTTGCTGTCTATCCCCAACGCTCCTCCAAATAGTTTTAGAAAAGACGCTGCTACAATGGAAACGGAAATGTAGCCATATGGGTATCCCGTTAAACGACAACACCATCTATAGCAGGGTTTCTTAAACTTTTTACAGTCACGGACCACTTTCGCAATTTGTACAATTCCACGGACCCCTCTCAGGAATAATAGAGGAAAATAAAAAAGCCTTATTTACATAAAAAAATACGTTTTTTAGTAGATTTATTACACGTACACTAGTAAATTAGTGAGAAGGATGCTGCTGTTTAGCATCAATGAGACATAGCTCGCTTGACAAGAAGAGAGTAAGCTTGACTTAAAGAACACCAAAACTCGCCAAGATCTTTTGCATGAAATTCAGCTTTCAAAACTTCTTTTGATCTCATGTCAATTAAGTCATCTTTAATGAGATCTTCATCGCTGATATTATCCGTATCGATTATAAATGGACCCCGCACCCACGTTTCATTTTCAAGCGATTCTAAGTTAAAGTAGCCTTCAAAAGAAGTTTGCAATGTATCCATATGCTTAGACACCTCTTTCTGTAGCATTTTTGATATCGTGTTGCCGTCACCTTGTGCTATTAACTTTTCAAACATCGATAAATTTGCAAAGTTACCAGATTCCACTCTCCTTTTCCAAAGTGGCAGTTTACATATGATGCATCCACGATGGGCATCGCAGAGCCTTGAAGAGACAGGTTAATCTCATTCAATTGAGTAAATATATCTGCCAAATACGCTAGCCCCCGTACAAAATCTTTGCTCTCTAGATATTCAGACAGTGAATTTCCTTTATCTTTTAGAAAAAGTAACACTTCTGTCAAACAATCGCTTTAAGACCTGTCCCCTAGACAGCCAACGAACTTCTGTGTAGTAAAGTAGTACTTCATGTTCTGACCCCATTTCTTGACAAAGTCTTTTAAACAGGCGGTGCCGCGGTGGTTTAAGGCTCTTGCTCTGATGAAGTTAATAATTTTGACACATGTAGACATAACTTTCTTCAGAAATGTAGGTAAAGTCCGTGAAACCAAGGCATGTCGATGTAAGACACAATGAGTTATTATGACATGAGGGATCTCTTTCTTGACCAAAGCCGCAAAACCAGACGTATTACCAAGCACTGCGGGAGCTCCATCGGTGCAGATACTACCAAGTTTAGTCTTCCAGTCTATATTTTGTTCGTTGAAAAACCTTTTTGTCATTTCAAAAACATCTGAAGCCTTTGTAGTCTCCAAAAGTGAATTGCAAAAAAGAAACTCTTCTTTAATACTACGTGTGTCTTTGTTGTACGTAACGGACAAATACCAAGAGTTGGCTACATTGTAACACATCGGTGCTTTCATCCAATTGAATGCTGAATGGAAACGGTGAAGCAATTAATTCTTCAACTTGTAAAACATTTGACGACATTTCAACAATTCTAGAATTAATAACATCGTTTGATAAGGGAACAGCCTCAACTTTGTTTTTATGATCCTTACGCGCATCGCGTAGTGTTTAGTGATTAAATACCTACTGAATTCGCCGCCCTACACTATTTCTTTTCTTAATAAATATGTTTACAGTTAACTGGCGTAATGCGGACCGCGGACCCCTAATACACATGCGATGGACCCCTAAGGGGTCCGTGGACCACACTTTAAGAAACCCTGATCTATAGCTTAAGTTTTGCAGACGACCAAGTAGTACTGGCACAAGACTCCGACGATCTCGAGTATATGACCAGAAAGCTAATCGAAAAATACAGCAACTGGGGGTAGTAAACTTAGATAAGACGGAATATATGTGCGTTGGCGGACTCCAAGAACCTCTCCCCTTTGAAAACGGTCAAAATGTTAACGGCTGCATGATAATTATAATAGTTAGGAGCCAAAGTTTCAAAGGATGGCACTCTTGATAAAGTCATTAGGGACAGAAACCCTCAGGGAAGAAAGGCAATCTCTGTTAAACGGCGTTTTGTGGGATAGTAACATCTCTAAATCCAACAAACGTCATATATACAGCACAATAGTTAAAAGCATCGTTTGCTATGGCAGTATGGTAGCTAAAAGATAAGACCCTGCGCACCGTGGAAGCGACATATGGATGGAATTCTGGAGACAGGCGGCAGGTAAATCCAGAAGGGAAGGTATACGAACAACAGAATACGAGAAATTATGGGGGTCAAACGAACAATAGCTGATGACATAAGAACGAAACAACTAATATGGTATGGCCACGTACAAAAAATGTCAGAGGAGGGACTTCCCAAACAGAACCTCAACTGATGGGCACCAGCGGGACGACGAAAAAGTGGTAGACCACGCAAGAGCTGTAGAGAAGAATTTTAATAGACAAGGAGATAAAAGAACGAGAGCTCGAAGACGACCTCTGGCTAGATAAGGAGCAATGGCAACTTGGCATCCCCGGGAGACGACGAAGAATGTTTTAAAACCGATTGATATATACAGGGTGGTCCGAATTGTATTCCGGAAACTTCGGCAGCATATTTTGCAGATAAAAATAAGTAAAAAAGTTCTTATATATATGTCCTAAAATGCTTAGTTTCGGAGATACAGGATATAGAAGTTTTACAGAACTAAAATTATCTGTGTATACCACGGGAATTCTAGTGTTAATAACCTCGGGCAATTATTGTCGGGACAGAACCTTTGCCCTCGGTAATTAAAATACCCTTATAATTCCCTTGATACATAAATAACTATTTTCTTATGTTTTAGTTTTTGTTAAAAACCTCTTTTTTGTTATAGAAATTTGCTTAATTCACAAAACATGTTTCTTATTAAATTGTTTTAATCAGCTGGGTTGCGTGATAATAAATTCTCTAGAATTATAAGGTAGTGAATAAATACAGTCACGAAACGGTGTTAAATATAGCTAAGTTCCTTCAAACGAAAATAGTTTATAAGTAGTTAATTAATCGACAAATAGCCTAGAGTTCCTACATTATATATTTTGGTCTTTATTTCTAAAACATATTTACCTTTAAAGTTCTCCTAAGTTCTCCTTTTTCCTGTTAAGGCCAATTTGGACCAAATTGAATCCGAACCGCGGTCTTCGGCCATGTTATTGTCAATGTCACAAAAAATGCCATCTCATCCGGCCTTGAACCGGCGTGAATGAGCAGTGCTTGTCAAAAGAGTTTACACTTTTGCCATGGAACAACAACACAACATAGTCCATCCACTCGCACCGTCTAACGTCGCTTAACTTCGGCAATCGGTATTCCGACGTAGCTAGGCAGTGTCTCAAATATTTCATTATAGAAAAAGAGTTTGTTGTTATTATTATTTTTAATTTTTATGTTCTAATTGTTTTCTCTGTATTTATTATTGTTTTCTTTTTGTTACAGATTGCCCCATCGGCTAAAAAACTATGGGGATTGGAGACCAAAGACGGCAAGTCATTGGCGCTGAACCATTTAAATCACGAGGGTGTTTGGAGGGATCCCACATGGGCCGCACCTGGTGAGTGTTGACTTAAGTTATCTTTAAAGAAAGATGTCGTTATATTTAGAAATGTTAATATTTTTTCTTCTCAGTATTAAGGTAATAATTAGACCTATTGTGTTTGTCCTCCTTTCTATGTCTACACCAAAAATATCTAACTTAAAGGAAACAAAACTATTTACATTTTATCCCGATCAAACATCGTTTTTAACAAAAAGCGGTGATGAGGAATTTCTGCGGATTGCGTTAGATCCACGGCTCTTGTTTGAAAACGAAGTATGTTATTTTTGTTATTAATGGTTTTTTTGGGTACCTCCCTATAGAAACGGCGTACTAAATACAAGGTGGCCCCTCTCATACGACGCGGAGGCTCTAAGGAGAACGGTAGTTTATATCAACTGAAAGCATTTTATAAAAATATACAGAATTCTACAGGGTATCCCCAAAAAAAGTTACATATCAAAGTTGTGTTTTTTGTAATGGAATATCCTATATATTAATTGATTTTCGGATTCTAGGAGAAAAATAAAGGTGAGTTTTATTAAAGAAGTATATCACTAAAATGTAAGGGTTATTAAAATTTAACAATTTCTAAAAATGAAGAACAAATTTCAAATTTCAAACTGATATTTCATTAAAATAACCATTTTGTTTGTTTTGGTGGGACAAAATTAATATTAAACATTGGTCACTTTTAAAAGCGAAATTACTCCTTTATTTTAAACGGAACACCCAGTATATTATTCCGATATTCAATTAAGAATTCATGTATCTTCAAAATATTCTTAAGGTTGCCTACCTTTTAGTCAAAGATTTTCCTAGATATTTTTATTTTTATGATTTTGCATCAGGTAGATCTTTTTTATTTGATAAAATCTAGGTGGCTGTGATACACCTTTCGTTAATTTAACAAAAATTAAAGGATCTAGAGTAAAATATTCAATCGTAATAAAAAGATACATGTTTAAAACATATTTTAATTATTACAGAATTAAAACTAGATATAAGCTTATAATTATGTGACAGATTTTAGCTAGTTGAAATCTAATGCTCAAAATCCTTCCTATCCTGATCACTGCATAAAATGTGTCTCTTTTTAAAAGATCTAAGAGGCATGCATGTGTAGAGTTCTACTTCGAAAAGCAGCCACATTCATTTCTCTCCTGTTGTCGATAATAGTTGGTCGAGATTTGTAAGCACTGTCTTTAACATATCCCCATAAAAAACCCAGATTAGATAAATCAGGAGCATTTAAGCATTCTATGAATGGGTGAATGCACACTCCAGGCATCAATTAATATAATCAAGACTTTCTCTCTGATGTAAGTGGCTAGAACTGTTTATTATGCACTTTTTGAGTCGCACCTCAGGTATGCCCTTCCATTCTGGGGTACGCGTTGTGCGACTCAATTTGACCGCATTTTCAAGCTCCAGAAGAGAGCTGTTCGATGTTCACTGGGACTAAACAGCAGAACTCATTGCCGGGACTTTTTTAAAGAATTAAAAATATTGACTCTTCCTTCCTTATTTATATTTGAATTCGTTTGCCTAATACGTAAGCATGTATCAGCTTCTCAAGAAAGGCCATCTGACACTTATCCACTCAGGAACGCGGAGCAAGATCTTTATCTACCTACCCCACGCTCAGAGTTAGTTAAAAGTTCAATATTATATAACTCGAAAAAAATGCACAATCATCTGTCATTTGAAATCAAATCCATAACATCATTTTTTTCATTTCGCAAAGCATTGAAATCTTATTTACTAGACAAGGCTTTCTACGCCGTAAATAACTTATATTTTGATGATCCAATTTGATCTTGTAAACACTGGTCTAATATTTGCTATTACTATATTTACCATAAACTTACTAAATATTTTTGAATATTATTTTTATTTTTTTATTCTTTGACATTGTAAACATTTATAAATGTTTATTTTAAACAATAAGACTGACAATGTAATTTGTATACTTGTTTTGTATTCTCCTTTGTTTGTTTACTTTACCTTTGTCTACAAATTGTAAAAATTTTTGACAATGAAGGCATTTATTTATTTATTTATATTTAAGATAAGTTTTAATTTTCGGAAAATTTCTGGAGAATTTGTTTTCTTTTAACTGACACAAAATGATAACTAGTTGTTAGAGTGTAACTAATTTGACAGCTATGTTGAAGTAACGTCAGGCATATCACCAGCCATCTAGATTTTATCAAATAATAAAGATCTACTGACACTAAATGATGAAATGAAAATAACTCCGAAAATCTTTGTTTAAGGGTAGGCAACCTTAATAATATATTAAGCGTAACCAACAATAGACAACAATGTACCCAACAACAAGTGAGAGAGGTTACACCATAGTTGGAAATGGTCGAATAAGCTGAAAATTATGATTATCATGATGAATATTAATAGTAATAAGAAATGTCTAATCTTATTAGTTATTTTTTGGTCGATACCCGGCAACACTGTTTTTGCGTAAACAAACACTCTTCGTCTGTGACATCTCTAGAAACACCAACTGTATCTTTTATCTGTAGTTAGTTACTCATCGAAAACCTCATCGCGTGCGCCCGTAGTCCAAAAGTAGAAACGACCAAAAGAGATAAAAAACAAACTATAAAAAGAAACTCGTTTGTAATTCGGTAAGTTCTCTGTGCCTGCTGCTCCTGCTATGCCGCGGCGCGTCTTTATCTCTCGGCTGCAGCGGCAACGTCAACCCGAACACAGAAAAAGTCTTGATGTAGGTCGCAGTAGCCGCAGTCGAAACGCTGGCCCCCTGCACGCCGCAGGAGCGATCCACGGCCGTCAGTAGACGAGCAGGCTGCTGATAAACGTGCGGCCGTCGTTTGTTTCGCGGTGCAACTCTATCCAGTGATGCCGACTTGTGCAGGAATACTTTGAGCGATACGATAACAAAATAGTGCGACACCTAAGAGAGCACCTTCCCTCGAAGTAAAGTTTACAGAATAAAATTCTGTAAACTTTGCTTGAAGTCACTTGTTTTCAGATTTAGCAGGGCGCTGTTTAAAATCTACGTATACAGACGACAAAGCTGCATTTAGCAGACGTATACCAGTCGCTGGTCTCGACACTGTTTTAGTTTTTTAGCCAAACTTTGTGTCGTGTCTTTGGTTTGGTATCAATTATTTTCGGGGAAAGTTAGATTATTATTCAAATATTAATTATACAGGGTGTTTTAAAAAACATGTACCATCTTTCATGGGGTAGATTCCGCACGTAAAGCCGAGTCTTACGTGACTGGTAGTACACACTGGTTTAAGGTGCTCGCGCACTTAGCTGAAGCGTCGCGAACGGAAACGGCGCGCGGCGCGAAGAAAATCATAGATTTTTCGTCCGACAAATTTACATTTAAGGCAGCCCGGGGTGACCACATTAATGGCAGCCCGCGCATTAGGGTGGCGCGAAGCGAAGAGGGGCGTCGGTTGACTCGCGAATTCTCTTCGGACCAACTAGGAGTCGTTTCTTTTGACGCTTCGCATGAATGCGCGGCGATAGGCGGCGAGAAGATTCAAATATTTGTTGATTCTTGTCTCATATCCCAGTTTTTGCGTTATTTGGTAGGTGCTAAAGGTGCTAAAGTTGCTAAAGTTGGGACAAACTTCTTTTTATCTTGTAATAGATCATCAAACAAATGATGAAATTCACCGTAGGTGTCTCTCTTTTGATTTATATTATGAACCTAGCATTTTTTCTTGTTTTTATCTTCTTCTTCTTCCATAGTGGCAATTAAACTTAGTACAAAAAGGTCCTCTTCTGACGAACTGCTCATCTACTACACTAGACAACGTACTGCGTTCAAATCATGAAATAAATAAAATTCGCCCCAGTGCGCGGACATCTTTTATAACATATAAATATTATAAAAGCTAGAGAATAAATAATAAAGTCAAATCTAATCAATTTGTACAACACCCTCCATCGACTAAACAAAGCTTTCAATTTGCCTTGTCACACGCTACATAGAACATAAAATGCTTATCAGAAAATAATGCAAACAGAATAAAAAGCGTAATACGTAAGAAAACAAGGTCCAAATAACTGGAAAGCGTCGATAAGATTGAGCCCTTAAAGGTTCTTAGAGTAATAAATTAGAGGGTTTGAGAGGCAACTTGTGTCGAGCCGAGGAAAAACATAAAAATAGGTGATGACGAGGGAAAATCGCATTACCGAAACATCGGAGAAGGTTCGATAGGAAAACTGAAAGAAAACCCTAAAAAACTCGGTTTCCTGAAAGGTCCATTGAGGGAAAAAGTCTGTTAATTTGTTTTAACAGAAAAATCATTAAAGGGCTTGCTTGTGGATTTTTTTTTAAGTTTCTTTGAACGTAGTAGACAATGATTCAGTATTAAAACTATAAGAATTTCGGACTTCCGTTGTTCATTGACTTCAGGAGGATGCTCAGTCTAACTATTAATTTAGTCAGTATGTTTAATTTATGTCAGCGATGACAGGTATTGGTAATTTCGATCCCAAATATCTCGAGAACCATACTCTTAGCGATTTTTACCAAGAAACCTTTCTTACGTAAAAAACGCCGTAAATGCATATTTTTTTACTCAATAATTTTATACAGGTACGGACGGAAAGTTATTACTTTTCAAACCAGTTGAAAAATATGTAGGTGGCGCTCTCTACAAGTAGGAGTCATATTGACATCAAAATGAAATTTCTCATGTCAAAAAAACCCCAGACAACAATTTTCATCCAAATATTGCTGTTAGTTCAGAAATACGCACTTTTTTGCTTATTTTTATTTGCAGAATATGCTGTCTAAGTTTCCGGAATACAGTTTGGACCACCCTGTATAGAACGGGAAAAAACTTCTTTTGTAGATTTTCTCAAATTAGTCCAGATTAAAGACAAGTAAAATCCGAAATTCGTGTATTATCAATACTGATCATTATCTACCACATTCTACGAAACGATGAAAGAGATTCATTGACCAAAAAACATCAGATAAAGTATTGTAAATCGATTAAGGGGGGGGGGGGGTATTCTCGAAACGGGAAAGAGTATCTAATCCAAAAACTCACGTACCTACTTCTCTTTCCACTTCTCTACGCTTCTACCAATAAAAATTAGAGTTCATTAAGATCCAATTTTCCTTGTTCTTTTCTCCACTTCTTTCGTCGAAATCAGTTTAATAATATTTGCTGAAATCGCGTTCATTTCCGATTGCTTCCTCTTTCTGTAAAAGTTATTTATTAGATCACGAAACATAAATTTGCACTCAACGAAGAATCAATAGGAGTATTCAGCTTTCATTCGGTTGCTACTTGTAAAATAAAATAAAAAAAAAATATTATTAAGCATAGTAAATGCAAAAGAAAGTTTAATGATACTTTCTTTTTTTTAGTTTTGCTCTGTCTGTGTAACGTTCAAGCTTTTAGGCTCAGGCTTTGCAAATTTTGTTACCAGAATGTAGAATGAGTGGAAGGGGGGTTATTAATAGTGATGGGATAACTCGAGCGAAAATTCGCTCGAGTACTCGATTATTGAAATAACCGACATCGCTCGATTATGAACGAGCGATGCACATATTCGATAAAAGACATACATTGAAGGTAGCAAATTTATACGATGCCGTATATATATTTATCCGTTGCGTATCTCAGGGACAACATTTTACGATCTACATCGACAATGCTTTGAAATAAACTAAATCAAGCGATCAAGCGAATCGCTCGTCGCTTGCTACTTGCCATTCATCACCGAAAGAATATGTGCCCTGCGCTACTGCTTGGCGCTTGGCGTTAACGAGTACTTACAACAAGAGACGGGTGAAAAACCGTATTTTTAAATTCGAGTGATATTTCGCTCGAGCGATCACTCGGTTATTGTAATCGCTTGAAACTCGAGTACTCGATTATTGAAATTAATCGGTTTTTCTCGTCACTAGTTATTAATCGTGGTGACTTTGCCGTGACCTATGTGGAAAAATGACACGCCCCGTAGAATTGTTAACGTTATCGGTATCGGGCAGAGTTACGAAGATTTAGCCATTTAGGATAAGATTTTAATTATTGCAATTGTTAATAAGTCCTAATTATTTGGAAATCCGATTTAAATGTTTTCTACTAAAATTTAAAATCACAAAAATCAGATTTAAATCATGATTTTTGCTGACCCTAATTGTGCGACCTAATAATGGGTTCAACTTCTTTTTCCGGAAAAAAAATCTAGTACGTATATAATTCTCACGTTACCTTACATTAGATCTCTTTAATTGGATATATATTCACGTGACTCGATGTAACAAGTTAAAAAACTCAGTCTTTATAAGTTTTACAAGTTAAAAAACTCAGTCTTTATAAGTTTTAGTATAGTGTAGAAGATAAATATAGGCACAAAGTGTTCTTCGCTGAGTTATTTTAAGATTTTTGGCTTGAAAATATGTAAATTCAAAACTTTTATCTACGAAATATTCCTTTCAGCTAATTCTATATATATGTACATCCTTTTTTCGGCATTATAAATATACAATAAATAAAATTCACTAGATACAGTTATTTAATTTAATTCTTGTAAATATGTTTCATAATTTTGTTGAATTAATTGAACGGTTTTGATCGAAAATTTACGCTCAGATTGTATATTATAATGCAAAATGAATTTAGTATTTTAATTTGCGAATTTGATTTTGCGTCGACCTGATATGATGTGGCACGACAAAGGCATTGTTGCTATAAAGCCTTTAATCACGTTGCAGGTAAATACGTTGCAGTAAATTTTTGACAAAATTTGCTTTTTATTCTATATTCTGGAAAATGTTGTTATTCTAATTGAGTATTTTACAAAACCGTTTCGTCTTTGAGATTTGCACTTTTTGTTCCAGAGATATTCGTTGTTAAAAAGTTGCGGAAACCGATAAAGTATTTGTTTTGTAAATTTTCGCTTTCCTTTCGTTTTCTTGGTATATTCTTTGATTATGGCATTTCGTAAATTACTGCATATATGTTATTTTTAGTAATTGTCATTGTCATTTAATTTGGGGTTATAATTTTATTGACGGACATCGATCAATGTCAAAATTAAAGTTTGATTGTTGCTGTAAACCAAAATTCAAATTTAAAAATGCCTCAAAGATTTAACCAAAATGAACAAGAGCTCATTGCTAACCTTTTAAATTATTTTTCTTGAGAAAGAGACGCTGGTAGAACTCTTGCTCGTGGATGCTGTATATGAAGTAAGTACAATGCAAATGTGTAATATTCCTATGTAAAATACAAATTGATATCGTTTTTAAATAATGTAGCGAGTTTTTTTCCATAACAGGGGGTCGTCCTTTGTCGGAAACACTGCGACCTGTGAGGCCTATTGTGTTTGTCCCTTTTCTATATCTGCACCCATTCTCCTATCCCTGTGCCCTGCACTAGCTCATGCAGGTCCTTGATAGGATGGGGGAGCATAGTTCCTCCGGTTCTAGTCTAGCTTTCCCAAATAAAAAGTGTCGCTTGCAATCCAGAGCCTCGCAATGACATATTATGTGCTCCGCTGTTTCAGGATCTTTATAGCAGAGTCTGCAGCAAAGACTTCCTTGATATAGATTGAGCTTGTTCAGGTAACACTTGACAGCCATGTGTCCTGTCAAGAGGCCTGTTGCAATCCGCACTTTATTCCTGCTAAGCATTAGCAGTTCTTTTGCGGTTTTAGAGCTAGTTTCTCCAATTCTGCTTTTTCCCGATCCAGAGTTTTATTGCACTACGGGCCATACATTTGGGTATTCCCAGTACTTTTATTTAAAATTAGGTTTATCAACGATATTTCTGGTGTTTATCAACGACATTGCAAATCTAGACATTAGCGGTAAAATCTGCCTCTTTGCGGACGATACTAGTTTCACTTGGAGCGGCCCAGATGTTATACCACTATATGATACTATATCCAGTGACTTACGCACCATTAAATCTTGGTGCGATTCTAATCTCCTATGCCTCAACCTTTCAAAAACTAAAGTTTTGTCATATAAAAGTACTATACAACCTTTTGTACTTAATAACACCACTATTGACTTCGTGGACTCTGCGAGATTCTTAGGACTTGTTGTGGACAACTCTTTAAAATGGGACTTGCACATCGAAGCCTTATCAAAGAAACTAAGCTCTGCCTGTTTTGCGCTAAGATCAGTGTCTAAGGAACTTAACTCATCAACCTCTAGAATGGTCTATTATGCCCTTTTTGAGTCGCATCTTCGTTATGCCCTTCCATTCTGGGGTACTTGCTGCGCGACAAAATTTGATCGTATTTTCAAACTTCAAAAGAGAGCAGTTCGATACTTATTGGGACTAAACAGTAGAACTCACTGCCAGAATTTCTTTAAAAATTTCAAAATACTGACTCTTCCTTCCTTATTCATTTTTGAATCCGTTTGCTTAATCCGCAAGCACATATTCTCTATTCCGGAAAGGCCTTCTCACAACTATCCACTTAGGAATGCGGAGCACGATATTTATCTGCCAACCCCGAGCTCAGAACTAGTTAAGGGCTCAATACTGTACAATGCCAAGAAAATGTACAATCATTTGCCTTCGAATATCAAGTCACTTTCATTCTTTCCCGCATTTCGCAAAGCTCTGAAATCATACTTACTGGAGAGAGCCCTATATGCGGTAAACGACTTTTTTGTTGATGTTTAATCATGAACAATTTAGAATTTTAATTTTAATATTTTGATCATCTCACACACTGGTTAAAGGTCTAGTATTTAATATTTTATAACTCTTGATTTTATGTTATTATAACATGATTTTATCCATTTACAGTTTTCCTTTTGTAAAATTTTCTAGATACGCCTGTGTTCTGCAATGTCCATATATGTTTTATTTGTAATTTTATGACGTAATTTTTTTTTTGAATTGATTTGTATTGTATGACATTTTTTGTATTATTTGTATATTTGTTTTTGTGCTTTTTTTGTTTTGCTTTGTCGATGAAACTGTTTTGGCTTTTTGTACAATAAAGCGTTGTTTTTTTTACTGGTTCTGGACCAAGATAGGATGCTGATGATCCTTGCCTAGCTAGCTCATCGGCTTTTTCGTAGCCTTGGATGCCGCTGTGGTCCGGCACCCAGAATAATTTAATAATATAGCGAATTACTGATGCTTTAGAAATAGGAATTTCAACTGTCAAAAGGATTGGATTAAAGGGATCGTAACTGAAAAAATGAATAAATGTCGAAAAAAAACCTCGCTCAATCAATGACAGGAACGTACTTAAAATTTTCTAAACAAAATGAACTGGATCTCAGACACACAATAAAACTAATATTTGAAGGTTAATGATGACGTAACGGTAAACGATGGCAGAACAGTCTTTAGGTAAAATATCGACAAGAATATTCTAGTGAGACATTTTATTTAATAAAAAATAAGTGGTAGTTATATTAATATAGACTACTCTAAGCTTGATAAATGAAAGGTCGAATATTCTGAGAGATCTTTATAAGCTTGACGTTAATTTAGGTGTAGTAGTTTGATGATTAATACGCATATATATTCCCCTAGAATGGGTTAACCCTAATTTGACCTCAGTTAGTACTGTTGTTTAACAACTATTAGCAGAAGGTTTAGGCTCAACTGACTTAATTCCATCGCATCTATCATTCTGGTCTTTCAGACCGAAAGCCATTGTACGTATTTTGTAGCTTATGTTTGATTGCTGCGGCAAACTTTGATGTTGAGATAAAAAACTTAAATAAAACACAAACCAAAATTCAAAAGCAAAAGCGCAAATATTTCTTTCTCACTTTCTTAATACTCTTTTTTACTCGGGTAAGATTTCAACAGACAATGACAGAAAAAAGACAGGTGACCAATCCATTTATTTCACTTAAAAAGTTTCTAATATTTCTTTTCAAATTAACTATGGATGGCTTTCTATACAGGGTGCGTCCGTCTCAAAAGTGGCTCACCCCTGTAACTTTTTTAATTGTTCAGGCAAAAAACGAGATTTGGTATGTTAGTATATGACATAAATTAGGATTGAGTGACATATTCAATTGTTTTCGGTCACTTCCTGTTTCACCGGAAATTACTACAACTTTTGATTTCTAAATGGCACCCTCGGTATTTTTTTACTTTATTCGATAGAAAACAACACTCTGAATAAAATGACATATCATATGTCAACTTTTGACATTTTTGCATATGGTTTATTTGAAATTATAACTTGCGGTTCGTATCGAAAATTTGACTCGAAATACCAAGTGTGTGGTATCAAATTATTCGTAAAAAATGCTTTTTCCAAAAATGCTAATGAGCCACCCTCGTTCTATTTGAAAAAATTGAGATATAATTAAAAATACCATTTGGGCATTTGCTAACTGGCCAGGACAAGACACTAAAAATATTAGACGATCAAATCTAATTTTACAAGAATCCTTGATCAAGAATTAGTGTTTTAACATAGCCATGGCACCCTAGATTGAAATTTAAAACACAATTTTTTATTAAGCAAGAATGTCAAAAGTTGACGTATGATATTATATCATTCTATTCAGAATGTAATTTCCTATCGAATAAAGTAAAAAAATACCGTGGGGGCTATTTAAAAATCAAAAGTTGTAGTCATTTCCGGTGAAACAGGAAGTGACCAAAAACAATTGAATGCGTCAATCAATCTTAATTTATGTCATATACTAACATATCAAATGTCGGTTTTTTATCTAAAAAAATAAAAAAATTACAGGGGTGAGCCACTTTTGAGACGCACCCGGTATAAATCTGTCATGCGTCGTCTCTTGTTGTTTTAAACTAGTGTCATTGGTTTATTTCAAAAATGACAGATCATATTTCAATTTTATTGGTTTGACGGAACGATGAACGACAATCGGACGCCGATGCGTATTAACTCGACTTAAGATTTTTAAGACTTGGTCAAACGCTTGCCAAATTATAGGTTATAATTTGTGTCATTAGCCACAAAGTTTGTATACCATCTCGCATATAGTTGAAAACTGGAGTAGCTGTAAAATAACATCACTCGATAGGTAAATAATATATTTTAGTACTGCAGAGAGACAATGTCAAAAGTTACTGGTTTAAAAAAATAAGATTATAGTTACTTAATAAACTTTTAAGGTATAAAATTCAGTGTTATTATAAAATATTTTGTTTTATCTATTCCTGTGCAATACTAAAAAAAATATTTGTACCTATAGTGGAGTAAAAACGATATGAAAATGTGTCGACATATTTTTTGGAGGTATAACTACATGATATCTACACAAGATTATCAGTTAGGGCTTTGCGCATGTGAAATGACTACTTACGACCTTTTTGGGGGGGTCAGACTTCAATCGATTAAAAAAAAGAGTATGTGAATAAGTTGATTAGTTTAGGAGTTATCGCGTAGGAAAGGTAAAAAAACATGGTTATACATTTTTGTCAGATTTTTGACATTTTCCCTGATAAAAAATTTCTGACCCCCCCAAAAAGGTCGTAATTAGTCATTTCACATGCACAAAGCCCTAACCGATCATTTCATAAAGATGTTATGTGGTTATACCTTCAAAATTTTTTTTTCGAGAAGGAAGCGACTTTTCTCAGTGATTTTACTCGACTACTACATAAGGTATAAATATAATAGTTGCAGGAAGTTTCTTGAAGATGGAAAGTAAGAAATAGATCTTTTTAATATTTTTTTTGGTACCTATGTGGTGTTTTGTTTAAAATACTCTCTTGTTTGTTCTGTATTAACACAGGCCTCATTTAAAAAAAACGACTCGGATTTGATTTTGTTCAGTTTTATAGAGTTTTTTAACAATATTTTGAAGCAACCACTTGTCACTCAAATTTTAAATATATTAATTTCATGCTATGCGATCCAATTTACTTTATTGCCAAGCACTTTATTGTACAGGGAAAGCCAACTTTTGGACCCTAGACAATTGTTTTATAAGCAACTGTCAATCCCATATGGTACAAAACTAACAACTTAAACCAAGAAAACAGACATAACATACAATACAACACACGACACAGATATAAACAACCGGTACCAAGAAAGTAAAAAGTTATTGGTCAGCGATGCTGTTCATTTATTGCACCACGAGTATTCAATCATCTACCAGAAAATCTAAAGATCGTTGACACTTTACGGCAATTCAAGGCTGGGCTTAACCAATGGCTGCAAAGCACACCCAGATCTGAGATTCATTTGCTCATAGACTATAAGAACAACTAAAATGTGACATATGTAGATTTTGTTTTTGTTTCTGTTTTTTATTTGTTTTAGTTTAGTCATAGGAAATTAATTAATTATTAGGTTATTTTATTTATTTATTATTTTTTTTGGATAGCAAACAAAGGTCAAATACACGAGTCAGAATTATTCGTGCAGGGACGGATAAACCCACGAGCAAGGAAACTTTTGTGGGGAAATGTTTGTTTCTGTACGATTATTTTGTCCTTAATGTTTAAAGCATTTGTAAACGATTGTTATACAGAAATAAACTTATTATTATTATATTATTATTATAATTGTATCAACTTATTTCTTTGTAAAATAAAATAAAGCAATTTGAAATTTTCGAATGACAGACACATCTATTACTGTCAAGGATTTTGTCGTTGGACAGACTATATTTATACTTAACTTAGGAACTTTAAAAAAATGAGGAACTTTTTTTCTGTCATTATCTGTCAAAATCTTCCCTGAGTCTTTGTACTTAACCAATGGCTGCAAAGCACACCCAGATCTGAGATTCATTTGCTCATGACTATAGGAATAACTAAATGTGACATATGTAGATTTTGTTTTTGTTTCTTTTTTTTTATTTGTTTTAGTTTAGTCATAGTCTAGGAAATTCATTAATTATTAGGTTATTTTATTTATTTATTATTTTTTTTTGCTACGGATTAAATTAGGATAGCAAACAAAAGTCAAATACACGAGTCAGAATTATTCGTGCAGGGACGGATAAACCCACGAGCAAGGAAACTTTTGTGGGGAAATGTTTGTTTCTGTACGATTATTTTGTCCTTAATGTTTAAAGCATTTGTAAACGATTGTTATACAGAAATAAACTTATTATTATTATATTATTATTATAATTGTATCAACTTATTTCTTTGTAAAATAAAATAAAGCAATTCGAAATTTTCGAATGACAGACACATCTATTACTGTCAAGGATTTTGTCGTTGGACAGACTATATTTATACTTAACTTAGGAACTTTAAAAAAATGAGGGACTTTTTTTTCTGTCATTATCTGTCAAAATCTTCCCTGAGTCTTTGTACTTAACCAATGGCTGCAAAGCACACCCAGATCTGAAATTCATTTGCTCATAGACTATAAGAACAACTAAATGTGACATATGTAGATTTTGTTTTTGTTTCTGTTTTTTATTTGTTTTAGTTTAGTCATAGTCTAGGAAATTAATTAATTATTAGGTTATTTTATTTATTTATTATTTTTTTTTGCTACGGATTAAATTAGGATAGCAAACAAAGGTCAAATACACGAGTCAGAATTATTCGTGCAGGGACGGATAAACCCACGAGCAAGGAAACTTTTGTGGGGAAATGTTTGTTTCTGTACGATTATTTTGTCCTTAATGTTTAAAGCATTTGTAAACGATTGTTATACAGAAATAAACTTATTATTATTATTATATTATTATTATAATTGTATCAACTTATTTCTTTGTAAAATAAAATAAAGCAATTTGAAATTTTCGAATGACAGACACATCTATTACTGTCAAGGATTTTGTCGTTGGACAGACTATATTTATACTTAACTTAGGAACTTTAAAAAAATGAGGGGCTTTTTTTTCTGTCACTATCTGTCAAAATCTTCCCTGAGTCTTTGTACTTATTAGTGATGTTTGCCCATCTCAATACGTATTGCTATGACAGATGTGCTTCATTCTACCCACATATCTAGTTAATATTTTATTATGATCTCACATCACAAAGCAAACCTATCGGTTTTAAATGACGAAACTACGAACAATAGCGAGACGGGAGCAGCAAAACGACGCCTCGTTCCTGCGTGCCGTGTCCGCAATTTGGCGGGCGCGGTCCGCCGGTTCGCCGGGAATGGGCGTGTCGGGCGTCGGCACCGTCGTCCGGACGACGCTTAGCGCCGGGACGCCCGTTTCCCGGACGACCAGCGTCGATCCGAGCGCTCCGCTTGCCATCACCGTGACTGTCACGGGCTGGAAGCCACCCCGTTGCCGGATTTACAAAATCTACTGCAGCGTGCAAAAAAATCATGATTTAAAAAAATCGATTTTATTTTTATTTTGATCGGATTTTTTTGATTGTAATCAATTTTCTATTTAACGTCCTATCCTAAATGGCTAAATCTTTGTAACTCTGCCCGATATTGACAATATTAACATTTCTAGGACAGGTGTCGTTTTTCCACATCGGTCACCGATATATTTTATTCTGTAAACTTTGCCGATGCCCTTATTTCCGCAAAAAATACTCGACCGCTTAGATCAAAGGAATTTTTTTTGGAAATAGTCATGACTGTCTTAAGTCGAGAATAAAATTAGTACCATCTTATGTTCAAAATGCAAAGTACTTATGGCAGAATAAAATGTCGGTAGAAATTTGGAATGAACTAGAAGATAAATTAAGGAAAGCGGAAGTTAGCTTCATCATCATTCAGCTGTTTAAAAAAAGGTAAAAAACAGCCTTGACTCCAGCTTATCTTTTGACATTGATTAGTCCTCGGGAATGAAAATATAACCTGACATCTGAAGAAACTCGTCCTGCACTAGAGTTTGCAAATGAAATGTATTCAAATACCGAATTTCTGGCACTTCACAACTTCAAAATAAATCTCTGCCATTTAGAAGTGTAGGTAATGGATTCACACGAAATAACTTCAAAAATCAGTCCAACATTTTAATAGATAAATAGATATGAGGGATATGTGGTATATATTATATCTTTTACAATTATTTTTCGATCTATTAAAGTATATAAACGTTACAACAGCAAGTGTAATTTTGTACTTATTTGATGAATAGATATAGCGTATATTTGGTATAGGAATACTTTTTTTATAGCTTTATAGGAAACCTTTTTATAATTTTTGCAGTTATCTTTCGATTTATGATAAGTTTTTAAACAAGTTGATTTTTTTAATTTAAATCCATAAAAGAAGGGATAATATTGCAGCAGAATATAAAAATAGAAGGAAAGAACCACGGTTACCGGATAGGCAAAACCACAGACAAGTGTTTTTGGCTTGTTACTCTGCTAACCCCCGGTATTTTCAGGTACAGATTGCGCGTTATAATCCGCCAGATATATTTTATTTGACGGATAGCAGAAAAACATTAATAGGTAAAAAATTGTGTGGAGATTCGTTATTCGTTTCAAAAACTGAAATCCGCCTAGAGAAATGAAGCATTAAAATTGTTACGCTATTTTAACAATATGGTCAATATTTTAATAACGGCAATATTAAAAAGGCGTGATTATTAAAGTGCGGTAAACCCTAATTAAATTTACCTTTATTTTAATCGTAGAATAGTATATAGTGTGTTCCGTTTAAATTGTAGTTGTAGTAGTCCTCCAACAATCCCATCATTCACAGTTTCTAAAAATCTAATCGTGTGGCTACAATACTCCGTGTCCAATGAGGTGAATAGCCCTGTATGCTCTGCTGTTTCAGGATCTTTATTGCAGAGTCGGCAACAAAGACTTCCTTGATGCAGGTTGAGCTTGTTCAGGTAGCACTTGACAGCCATATGTCCTGTCAAGAGACCTATTGTAATCTGTACTTTATCCCTGCTGGGCATTTGCAGTTCCTTTGTAGTTTTATAATTAGATTCTTGGATGAAGGCCTGGACATTTTGCTTTTCCATGATCCAAAGTTTACTTTACTACGGGTTAGATATTTGAGTATTTCCAGTACTGACTCTGGACCAAAATGAATCTAGATAAACTCATATTTATAGTATTCTTTTACTTACTTTTTGCTTGTTATTTTATTTTTATTTTGTTTTCCAGGTGATCATGCAGTTACAGCACCTTTGGCCATGGGACGTAGAGGTGGTTTTCCAGGCGGGGCAGGTGATCCAGGTGGTATTCTATCTCCTAGAGGATCAGACGGTCCTGGAGGATTGGGTGTCAAAATGGTAAGCTTACTTCTTATTTACGATACTGATTTTTTGCCGGGAAGAATATTATAACTTGTGGGGTCTAATAGTGTGTTTATAGAGTGTCTGCAATGATATTAATATGGTATTACCGTCAAATTTAGGTGGAGTACGTGCTGGGTACTTCTCCGACAGGCGACAAAAGCGGTCAGGTCGTACCTGTGGGTTTGGAACCACGCATGCGCGCACTACATTTGGACGACAAAGATCAAAAAGACGGCGGCAAAAGCCAGCAGAGCCCCAAAGACGGACAGGACCAGGGAGTGAATGGTCAAGTTGCACAGCAGCAAGTTAACGGGCAAGATGATGACAAAGGCTTCAAGTAAGTACAGAAAGAAACATTTCACTTGATTGCAAATTCATTTGATTGTGGAAAAAATGGTCAAAATAATGGATTAATAATTATTAATAATGCATTAATTTCGTCTCTAGAAAGATATGGTAAAGTCAATTAGACAGCGATAGTTTTCTCCAGATTATGTTATTTCAAATTATCAATAAATAGTTCGTTGAAGTCTCACCTAATTATTTTTATTCGCTGAGTAAAGTACGTCTACTGGATTTGTGTCTATGAAAGGAATTTCAAGAAGGCATACACAGTATTGGGGTATGATCAATTTACCCCAAATCACATTTAAATAAACAGCAATATATTTAGCTACCTATACAGGGTGGTCCGAATTGTATTCCGGAAACTTCGGCAGCATATTCTACAGATAAAAATAGGTAAAAAAGTTCGTATAAATGTATGTCCTAAACTGCTTAGTTTCGGAGATACAGGGTGTAGAAATTTCATTTATATTTCGATTTTTTCCAAATAATTTCTAAGTAACTGAAAGTAACGTCAATATTTAGATGAAAATTGGTGTTTGGGAGTTTTTTGATATGAGAAATTTGATTTTGATGTCAGTATCACTCCTACTGGTAGAGGGCGCCACCTACATGTGTTTTAACTGTTTTGAAGCGTAATAATCATTTCAAATTTATGATCTCAGTCTAATAAATATTTAGTTAACATGTTTACTTTATGCCAGTGATGACAGGTATTGATTATTTCGTTTTAAAATATCACCGAAAACCATTACTCGTAGCGATTTTTACCAAGAGACCTTTTACAGCGTAAAGGTATCAACAAATATATATTTTTACTCAGTAGTTTTATGCAGGTACCGGACAAAAAGTTATTACTCTTCGAACCCAGTTAAAAAATATGTAAGGTGGCACCCTCTACCAGTAGGAGTCATATTGACATCAAAATCCAATTCCTCATGTCAAAAAACTCCCAGACACCAATTTTCATCCAAGTATTGACGTTACTTCAAAAATTATTTGGAAAAAATCGAAATAAAAATGAAACTTCTACACCCTGTATCTCCGAAACTAAGCATTTTTGGACATATATTTATACGAACTTTTTTACTTATTTTTATCTGCAGAATATGCCGCCGAAGTTTCCGGAATACAGTTCGGACCACCCTGTATACACGCAGCAGAGAGTCCACTTGACGAGTGTCAAGTGGACTCTCTTGACAAATGTTATCGCGAAACTCATTACATTGGCTGCATGCAAATTTGTCTTATTTTTATTGACGCAGCGACGATTTTTTACGAGAAAGATCGATTAAAACGGTAGTAGACCGAGCTTGGAGAGTAGTACAGTCGTTATCGGTAAAATAAATGAAAAATAAATCTTGATTTTCTAATTTTATAAAGATTATGTCTTATGATGTGTTATTTAAAATATTTTAGCCCATGAATTGATTGCTAACAGAGAATTCTGTTTCGCTCTTACGGATGCCCCGTAGCTGCAGATATCGACGTACTGTTGTCGAGGAATTTTCGGTGCCCAACGTGTGGCACTAGCCGCGAAAAAAACTTCAATTTGATATTAAGTTTGTTCCAACACAGATATTTGTATCGTTCTAGAACGGTTATTGGGATTACCAGCATTGGATGAGATATTTTTAGCCTGTAGTTAAGTTAGGTTAGGTTTATAGAAGAAGTTAGGTCTTAGCGTTATCTATCAAGCTCGACTAATACACACATTAAATAATTGAAATTGAATTTAATTATTTGAATAAGTTTACTGAGAATTTTAATTCATTATAGGAGATCTCAGTGATTTTTTTAAATAAAAACGTATTACAATATTTTGAATAGATGCGACGCATCACCCGCATCAATGTCCTCTTCGTCAATTAATATCTGCTCTTCTCTTCGTCACACTCATCATATTTAGTACAAAAAGAATCTTATTAGATTTTCTTTTGATGTATTTTATGATGTGAAGAGATTTCCTCATCGTCTTTCCTAGTAAACCAGTATGATTTATTTATACCAAGATAATTACAGACGTACTTTAACATATCTATAAATCTATTTTAAACGAAAAGATTCACATATACAATAAATTTGGTGAAAGCCCAAAACAAAGCATTATGATTTCCTTATGATTATTTGATATCCAGAAATAAATTAAGACGAAAATACATGTTGAATATTCATATTTTAAAGCGTATTATTAATGACAATGATTCTTCCTAGCCCTAATATATTATTACTGCACAAGAAGTGAAAGTTTACTTGATTATAGTTTTCAAAACTTAGCGACATTAAATTAGCTGCTAGTTACTGCCTACATAACTTAATTTTATGGTGTAAATCCTCATTCGGAACCTCTAAATTAGTGGAATAAATTAGTTGTTTCAATTTTAGTTTATACTTATGAGTTTACGTTCATTCACAATGTCGGAAAATACAATTAAAATTAATAGAATATCCGAGCAACAACTTGCGGTAGAAAGCCTAATAATTAGCTTGTAAAACAATAAACTCTTCAATACCATACATACGAGGAGTTTCAAGGAAAGGAGGATAGGAAAACAATATAACATACGAACATCTTTCAAAACACAAAATACACTTAGATCCATTTTATCACTTACTGAACCAATGAATACAAAACAACAAACAAAAAATGTAATATATCAAATACCATGTGAATGCGATAAATTTTATTATTTTGGTGAAACATCTAGACCCTTAAATGTTCGAATTAAAGAACATAAAGATTATTTAAGAAAGGGAGATTTTCACAAATCTAAGATTTGTCAGCATTCATGGGACACAGGGCACAGAATAAATTTTAATAACGCCAAAATTATAATGAAAGAAGCGATAGCCTCTAAAAGAAAAATAAAAGATGTTTTTTTAATACAATCTAATAAAAATAAATGTATTGCTCATGCATCTGTAGATGTTAGTAATGTATGGCAATCGCTTTTTTGATTTTAAAGAACATAACATAAATAAACATAACATACGTAAAAATTAAAAATAATCATACTAGAAAGTTTGGGGCTTTTTGGTTTTACCTTATTAAGTAATTGTTATCAGGTAGTAATTGTTAATTTTGAAGTTTAACTTGATATAATGTCATTTTAACAGAACGTAAACGGTTTTTAGACGCATCTGTTTAAAAAAAAAACTAAAATGTTCTCGAATAGTTGAATTTAAATAGTTTTAAATAGTTTTTTTTCTTTATTCTTTGTATTTTTTTGCTTCAGACGACGGATAGAGATAAACTTTCCGAAACGTTAAGCATTTTTTTGTTCGTTAGGCAAATTTGTATATATTTAAACCTAACTTCTGACAAGTAGTTTCCGTTTGGGATTAACGCAGTGTTTACATAAAATAACTATTTTATTTTGTAGATTTTCTTGCAGTGGTGAAAACCCCATATAGGATTTTTTTGGAGAGATGAATCCGACACATAGGTATAGACATTTTTTAATAAACTCTTCATTTCTAACCACAATTTCTCTTGACGGATGTTCAATATAACATTACTCCTAAATTTTGAAGTATAATTAGTGGCAAAAGTTAAAAGTTTGTTGACTTTTTCTACTAATTGAAAATTACAGGAGAGGAACAAACTTCTACGCTAATTGAAACCACTAATTTTTTTCAGTAATTTCGAGGTTCTTAATGAAACTTTAGTAGGCAAAGTCATTGAATTCTTTTTTGTATTTATACAGCCTGTAAACAAATATTTTTAAAATTAATTTATATAGGTAATAATTCTTTTAAAACCAACTATTATTAAAATTTGGGAAGAAAAATAATCAAGTCTTCTAGACAGGAACAAAAAAAAACAATTAATTAGTGAGATTGATTTTTCATTTAAAATTAAACAGGCTTATAAAGATTTTGAAAGTGAAATAATTTATCAAGAGTCTAAAACTCTCTTAGAAATACTGTAGGAAAAAATGCAATTATGCATTTAGTTTTGAGGTTCTTAATAAGAGAATTTTTTTCTTTAAAACATACAGATCGCAAGACACGTGACCAAATTTCGGGGTTTGATTTCTCATCAAAAAATATGGAAAACAGTTTCTGTGTTATTTTAAATACCATTATTTTTCTTAGTTTGATGTAAGTAGTAGCGCTGAACATACAAGGTGTTCCTGTATAAGGTCAAATCATGGCAAAATTTCGTAATTTTATGTTGTAAAAAATGACAGAAATATTATGAAAAGCAATTTTTCTTAATGACACCGGCATTTCAAATCAGGCGCCAATAATTACAGACTCATTTCCTCATTAGAGCGGAGCAATAAATCGCAACATTACCAGAAAACCGTGAAGCTTCTTCCCTTCAGAGAAAGTCTATTAGGAATGTCTGTTTCATGGAAAAAATCGATATGGTTTCGTGAAAACAAGTGAGTTTTTATTGTTGATAGAGTTAGAATCTGTCTTAAAGGAGACAAAACTATTTACATTTTATCCCCATCATATTGTTTTCGAGAAAAAGCGATGATGTCAAATTTTTGCGGATTGCGTTAGATCTGCGGCTTGTGTTTGAAAACAAAGTAAAGGGATATGTATGTTTGTTGTTATTAATGTTTTTTTGGGTACCTATAGAAACGGCATACTAAATATAATACGAGTATAATAAGTAGGTATATTATTTTAGTTAAAATGCATTAGATTATACTTTTGAAATTATTTATTGTTTTCTAATTGTGTATGAATTAAATTAAAATTTATTAGGGAACTTATTAACTGTGACAACGTTGCTCCAGGAAGACTGTTTGGTTTCTATGTCTGTCGCAAACTTTTGACGCTTTCATTCAATTTATGTATGTGTTGCTGTGCCGTGTTTGTAAACTTTTATTTTTAAGTAATTTTTAGCGTTTTTCTTTGCAAAAGAACTGTTTAAAATATTTTTAAATATCTAAGATGGTTGTCAGTGCATAGTTTGCAAATAGGTGGTCCCAAACTGATATTTCGGCTGTAAGTGACCTTACTTATTTTTTAGATTTAACAGTGGTGTACCTAATTTAAGTTTTAAGTAGGTTATTACAAAAAGGCATTATCGAAAATAAAATTCAACCTATGCGATTTTAATGGACTTAATATCTTGAGTTCTCATGAACTATTACTATAATAGAGAAATAATTATATTACATTACATTATACAGGGTGAGTCTTAAATAAGTGCAAATATTTTCAAGGTTTGTAGATCTCGATAAAAGAAACATATTTTCTCTTTACCAGTTCAAAATAACCGAGATATTTTACTTTGAAAATGAAAAAGAAATGATTTTTCGCTTAAATTTTGAGAACCACAGGATATTTTCTGAGGTAATGAGTAACTTTAATTTACTACCTATTGTGCCATATTATGAAGATATTTTTTTAATAAAAAATTTAAAAAAATCCATAAAATATTTCAAACAATTCCAAATTTAAAAAAAAAATCGCCAAAAAAACCTCACAGTCGTGTTTCTGGGGTCGAAATATACTACTAAAAATATTTGCATTTATTTAAGACTCACCCTGTATATTACAAATCAAAATTTAAATTAAAATTACTCTCTACGATTCTCGATAAAAAAACAGCACGCCACTGGTTAGTTGTCTTTGGATAGAAGAAGTTGTTTCTTTACCCAAATCAATAAGAGAATACCAGTAAATTATTCAAATAAGGATGAAAAAATGTGATAAATACGGTATCGATATTTCGATAAATCGATACGTTTGGACATGACTAAAGTCAATTATTTAACAATCATGTAATCGATGTCGTCGTCGGTATTGCGACTACTAAACAAGCTGTTTATAGAATGCAATAAAAAATCTACTCGTTTAAAGCAGAATTACAAAGGATTACGATCGTGGTAACAGTAAATAGTTATTTTTGAAATGCATTTTTTAATGAAGTACCTAGTACAAAAATATTAAAATTACATAATAAAATTCTTAATTTAAATAAAAGCATTCCCACAAATTGGCTTTATAATACCGTATGATCGAAAAAAAAACGGTTTCAAAGACGGTTTTTCAAAAACTACACTATTTTAAAATTATTTTTATTCAATATAAAAATAAATTACAACCTTTTTATGCTTAGTATGCCATTAATGGCCATTGAAAAATAGGAATACCAAGTAGTAACGTCTAGAGCTTGACCTCGCCAAAATTATCATAGATTGTCATTCCTCAACCGTCTTTGACGCCGTTTTTTTCGAGTGAATGGTCTCTTGAGTACGGTTTATTGTAGCGATTTTTACCAAGAGACCTTTTTTACAAAAAAAAAACTACGAAAATGTATATTTTTTTGCTTAATAGTTTAATACAGGTACGGACGAAAAGTCATTACTCTTCAAAACAATTAAATAACATGTAGGTGGCGCCCTCTACAGGTAGTAGCTATACTGACATCGAAATCGAATTTCTTATATCAAAACACCCATATACCAATTTTCATCCAAAAATCGACGGTGGTTCAGAAATTATTAGAAAAAACCCGAAATAAAAATGAAACTTCTACACCTTCTATATCCGGAAACGAAAAATTTCGGACATAAATTTATACGAACTTTTTTATTTATTTCAATTTGCAGAATATGCTGCCGAAATTTCCCGAATACAATTCAGACCACTCTGTATATTGCCCAATAGCTCTCTAATAAATTTAATTATCGTTAATAACAAAAGCGTTTTGCAATACTTAATACCTATTCCGCCATGTTGTTGTTCCGCGATTCTCGATCTAGACGCCTTGGTTCAAGGTCCCTCGCCTACCTTGATTCGAGTCAATGACACGTGCGTGAGACGCCAGTAATTGCGACGTTGTCAATACGCCCAGTCTATCACGAAAAAGCTTTTAAAACGACAATTAAGTAAGAATTTACTTTCAATCAATGACTAAAGAATGCAATGAATAATAACACCAGAAACTGAATTGTTACCTGTTGACACCAAACAGCGTCGTGCCAATGGGTTAATATAAAAAATGCAGAATTAAATAAAAAAATTCAGTTTTTACTGTTTCACATTTTTTTTTTAAATTATTATTCGTTGGTTTTTAATTTTGTTTTTTACATGTCTGCCTTTTATAATAAAGTGGATTATTCAGATTTTCATCTCACGAAATTTGTTTGTAAATGGGACAAGGTGTCGTTTAAATTGGGCGGTTTGGTTTGGTTGAGTTATTAGACTTATTTAATTGTTAATAATTTTTATTTATATTTTTGATAAAAGTTTCACCTACGCCTATGGTGGATGCTGCTTTTTCAGATGGTTTTGTGCCAGTTATTTAAAGAAGGTACAATACTAATATGTACTATTATGCCTAAATAGTATGTAGCACATATCATAGTGTAATATCAGAAAAATGATATTCAAATTCGATAAAAAAATGCGTTCTGCTTGACAGCTATTAAATTGAAGGATTTGAATGTTTGAAAAAGTGCAGTTTGAAATGTTGAAAAAGTAATAAAATAAAAATTAATAAATAATTTGATTCACTTTCACAAAACTTGTATTAAAATATCAATATTTTTGATAAACACGTGGACTGCTCACAAAAACACGTCGCGTCGCTACATATTCCTAAGCCGCAGACTGTTAGTTTTTACTCCCAGCGCCAGATCGTTACCACTTTTCGTCTCGCTAGCACGTGTGTCACGGCCTTGCATTTTTCCCCGCGCGCGTAAAGAAGTTTCACTTGTTTATTTACCTATGTATAAATTTAATTCTTGGCTCTTCTCACTGCTGCTTTCAAACTTGAAAGCAAGAACAAATTTAATCACCATTGTAATAAAGTTTATACAAAGTTCACTACATACAACAAATTATTAAAAATCGCTAAAATTGTTGCTGATGACGCCTCCTTTGTTTGGCACCAATATAATAGTATCCTATAATTTAACATCGAATTTTTACATATCCTGATATTCTTTAGTTATTGATTTCAACGAAACGTTATTGTATAGTTGACTATTGTGTTCCATGTTTTGACCATTTTTTACAACATTTTATTAGGTAGAAATAGTAAAATCCTGGTTTTTAATAATTGTGAGTCAGTTTGGCAACAACGTTTGTTTATTTATCTCTTGTTCGTTTGTTGTCATAGCAACTGCTCCACTGCTTTGTACATTTTGCTTACTTTTAAAGCTGTAAGCGCCATCTATACGCGAACCGTTGTAGTTCTGGCCATCGATTTCTCATTGGAGATGAGCGCCACGCTGCAGGTTTCTGTACGTTGGAAAATAAATGTTTCGGGATCCGCTTGATAGGTGGCGCCAGAGGTTCTGACTGAATGAAATAATTTTTAATTTAAAATACTTTGAAAATTAATAGTTTATAAATTTACTTTGGATGTTTTTTTTGCGGAATACATACAGTGCTTTTATTTTAAGACTAAATAAAAGTATATTGCTGATATAATAAGAAAACATATTTAACAGAAAATAGTAAAACAGGTATGCATGTTGGTTGCAATTTGGAACTAATTTACTATCTTTATAAGTTTAAATTGACTACCCTATAACAGCAAAACGGTCAAAATCAATTTTCGTCATAGAGGATCCGTGGACATAACATATTAAACTAACCAAAGATGTTTGAGCCAAAAAGAGCAGAAAGTAGAACATAAAAAGCTAAGCAACTCCACGTATATATCCTAAATATGCCAATTTTGGACTTAATATAGTTTGCTTCTAGAATACCGATATGGATATCAACCTGTGTATATGTAAAGTTAAAAATTCGGACGGTTCCGCGCGTTTTCATACTTCCCGCGCATTCGCATCCACTGTGAGAGCAGCCTAATTTTTATCATTACACATGTAAGAAAGATGAGGCAACATTAGTATTAATGTAAGAAGAGATATCTATGTCCAAATAATTGTTATTGACGGTTTCATCAGCTTATACAGACGCCGGCTTTGGTTTTCGAAATAAAAAACAGCCTGTCATTTCTGTTTTTTGTCTAGAGTTACTCGTTTGCTTTTTTTTCTCTCAAATTGGTTCGGGTTAATAGAGGACATGGTTTCTTATAGTGATGTGTTTTATAGTGAAAGGTGGGCATAGATTAATTTTATTTTTTTAAATAATACTTTCTTTTTATTATTTTAAAATATGATATTACCCTCAATTTAAACGTTCTAAATAATTAAATTATTTTTTTAAAGATTCTACGAAATATTCTTGGTTTTTTTACTCAGTTGGATTGTTTGAGTGTATTATGAAAGAATCAAGGTTAAGAAAATTAGTTATGTGATAGTTATGAGTTATGTCTAGGCTAAAATAGGTTAGAAAATTTTCAAAATTTTTGAAAACTTGTAAAAACAGCTAAAAATGGTAAATTTTTCGACTTTTTCAATACATATATGCTCATGAAATTTGTCTGTTTTGGACCGATTTTGATGAAACTACTGTTATTTACTAATTAAAAGATTGATCGTTTGATTGGTCGTGAAGAAGTATTGGTAAAATCATGAATTAAAAATTTTTAAAATTGAAATTTGGGTTATAAGTTAACGAAAGTCGATATATTCAAGCTGTCTAACTAAACCGATTGGATATTACATAGGGAGGGCAAAATCTTATTTATTTCTGAATATTCTGTTATTTTAAATTCAACCCTATGTATATTATTTAAAAATTGGTGTTTCTTAAGTAGAGCTATTTAAAAATTAATAATAATTATATTATAGTGTCATTTCAAGAATTTCGTTACCATGACTATTTTAGAACTTTAATTATTGATACTTATAAAATTTGAATATTTGTCATGGTAACGATTTTCTTTAAAGGAAACAATCAAATAGAATATTATCTTTTCAATGGCTTTACTGAAGAAGGTTTAGATATAGGAACATAATATGTCGTTGAAAAGCAATTTTATTTGGGTTTCGATTTTTTAAATAATATACAAAGGCTTGAATCTAAAATAACAATAATTTGAACGATTTTATAACAAATAGAAATATTTGTTTTTTTTTGACCTCCATGTTTCATATCCAATCAGTTAATTTAGATAGATCCCATATGTTGACTTATACAGGATCCGGCAATAGTGGCTCAAAAAAGTGTGAGTGGACCTGGATGATTTTTTTTAAATGGAACACCCTGTATATTATTGCATTTTTGGCTTCCTTTCAGATCACTTTACACGACCCTAAGATATGAATAAATATATTTCGATAGTTTCAGAGACATTAAAAAATAAATCAAAAATATATATTTTTCAACCCTTCTTAAAAAACTATTAAAAATACAAGAACTGTTCTGAAATCAAAACTATGTTCTGTTCTTACTTTGCTATAAATATGGTAATCGTAAACCATACAGGATGTTCAATATTCTACGCCAAACTTTCTAAAATATAAAATATTTTTTCTTTGTTATTTTAAATGGAACACCCTGTATATTATTTTTTTATTAGATGGAGAGTTAAAAAATGAACATTTTTTGCATGTAGAGTATTTCAAAATTTTTAACGGTTTCGCAGATACGCGCAGTATTATTTCATATGGCGCTTTCAATGGTAAAATACGAGAGTAAAATCATTGAGTGGCTTTGATAAAAATTTACTGTGGAAAATGCTATACGAAATATAAACCCGCAAATATTTGCGAAACCGTTAAAAATTTTGAAGTACTCTAAATACAAAAAATGTTCATTTTCTATTGAATATTATTCTCCGTCTATTGAAAATATAATATACAGGGTGTTTCATTTAAAAAAACAAGGAAAAATTATTTTATATTTTGGAAAGTTTGGCGTAGAATTTTGAACATCCTGTATAATTTACGATTTTCATATTTATAGCAAAGTAAGTACAGATCATCTAAAGTAAGTACCTAATATAGTTTTGATTTCAGAATAGTTCGTGTAAATTTTTAATAATTTTTTTAAGAAGGGCTGAAAAATATATATTGATTTATTTTTTAATATCTCTGAAACTATCGAAATATATTTATTCATATCTTAGGGTTATCTAAAGTGATCTGAAAGGAAGCCAAAAATGCAATAATATACAGGGTGTTCCATTTAAAAAAATCAGCAAGGTCCACTCACACTTTTTTGAGCCACCCTATAAGTTAAAATATTTTCCTGAAATACATCCTGGTACATACTTTAGGTTTGCACTTAAACAAAATACTCAAGTTTTTTATTCTAAGAGCTACAGATGCCCGACGCACTATTGCCGGACCCTGTATAAACCAAATTTCAGCTTTCAATATGCCGAATTTATGATTTAACCAATGCATAGGTTAGTGTAATAGAAAAATTATGAGATATGACAGTAGTTTCGAAAAATGTAAGGGTATACCGGGTGTTCCATTTAAAATAACAAAGATGCTACCATATTTAGGATGAAACGACAACACTGTATTGCTGAAAATGATTTAGACAGATAGCGCAGATGCCTTTACACAAAAATTCAAATTTTGGAAAATATTCTATAACCGGTTCTCCATAAACGTCTAATCTACCATGGCCGTGAATCACCCTGTATATTATATTCTGAATCTACATAAAATTTCCTACAAGTACTAAAAGTTTCATAATTTTACGACTATGGTTACTATATTTTTGTAATTTTTCTATTCTAGCCGTACCCCAGGCAGTCGTCAACCCTCCCCAGCCGAGGAGGACTTGAATAAAAATGGCATCGTCGCTCCAGGTGGCATCGGTGGTCTCGATCCGGCAACCATGGGACTCGTTCTAAAACAACCCCCTCCTGTTGATGGTGGAGGTGGACCCCTACATCCGCACCAACACCAATTGCATCATTTACCACCACATTTGGGGCCTCACTTGGGGGTTACCTTGGCGGAAAGTGTCAACCAGCAGTTTGCTGACCATTTTGCAGAAACTCAACAGGTAGGTTGATTACACAGGTCGACAAATTCAAACTTATCATTTCTAACATTGATGACCATAGCTGATTATATCAGATTCTGTACTACATATTAAAATTAAAAACACGTAATTTTTTTTGTTAGATGGTGATAAACAATAAATAAGAATAAATCACATTTTTATTTAACAAGTATCATATTTCATTATTATATTAAATTAAAAAATTATAAAAAGTTTTATATGCATTATATTGCATAAAATCAAAGTGTACTACATCAATATGAAATATGACTACATATTAAGCGATAAAATACGCAAACATGCTTAAAAGCGTTATTTTTTTCTTTTATGTGACGTCGGATCTTCTGGTTTTAAAAACCAGCATTAGTCGCCAATCATAACTGGATCCCAACGATCAAGGGGGGATCCAACCAAAATAATCATGTGAAATCTCTCTCTCCTTGTTCATCACTGACTTCACCGAGATTTTCGGGAGAAAATTCAAATGCGAGTGGAGAAAAATAATTTTTAGGGACATACGGCATCCGAATGACTGCCAGCATCTTAAACTTCTTGTACGACTAATTCATAGTTTTCTTCTTTTTTGTTATCTAAGAACCCTTTAACTACATTTACAAGGAAGTTTTAAGCTCTTAGTACTTTCTGAGTGAGTTTCTCTTTAAAGGCGAGCTCTTTAAGGGGCTTTCTTATTTGATGCCAGATTTGATGCCAAATAAAAATACCCTCTTTTTAAGCTTGGCATCACTGATTTGTGGAAAAACTGTTTTCAAATGTTTAAATCCTTCACTTTCAGTGTCCATGGCTATTACAATTTTTTTTACCAGTTTCAACTTAATATGGACGGGTGTAAGTAGCAGGCTTTGGATCAACAAGTGGTAGATATTTTATTTACTCGTACCTGGTTCAAAAGATGTTCTTGGAGGTCACTCTTTTTCACAAAAAGTTCCTAAGTTGCCCGAATATCCCACAAATACAAGAAATAACAGTACTTCGTAAAACCACCTTGAATTCCTAGTAATAGACCTATAACATGAGGAACAGGCTCTGCAAATGGCAAGTCTGGATACTCAATTGTCTTTCTGTTTCTTTGATTAACATTTGTAAGGCTAAAAACATAGTGGAGCGACGAGGAGAGCGGCGAGCAAGCAGCGCGACGTGCGTCCAAAACAAACCTGTGAAGACATGTACGCGTGAACATAGTAAAGCGATTTGCTCGCCGGTCTACTATGTTTTAGCACCTCCAGGCTCGATCGACGCGATATCGCGCTGCTTGCTCGCCGCTCCCCTCGTCACGCCACTATGTTTTTAGCCAAAGACAGAAATAGTAGTCATTAAAATGATTAGTAGATTCTCTCCATATCATAGAAACAACAAATAACATATTTTTTCTCTGGCCTTTCAGCCTCTGAACCAAATTCAAACTACAACTTATACAGCACACATGACTAACCCAAGACTGATCTTGATCCCTAACTGTAACAAAAATTAACAACTTAAAAAAATAAACACATTTTTTAAGATATTTTTAGAACCGTTATTCCGATTTGAATGAGATTTGGGGTCCCTATATTTTTCTAGATGCTCTATCATTTGTCTTATTATGATTAATTTTTGAGAAAATATAAAAGAGTGTTTTTTTATTTTTGCAGGCCGCGGCAGGGCAAGCATATGATCAAACGCAGCACCAGCAGTTTGCAGCTCAGCAGCATCAAGTGGAGAGTGCAGTGTTACAGCAGCAACAGCATAATTTTGATGTACAGGTAAGTGAATACAGCATCATAATTTTGGCGATGTCAATCTCTATACTTTATTTATTAAAAATTGACATAAATCTTGTCATAAATTAACACTAATAAGTTAATATTTTTTCTCGAATTTTAAATTACAATATTTAAAAATCATTTTTACTCAAAATAAAAATTAATTACAACCTTCTTAAGCACCGTTAAAAAATCAAGAAGAGTCCGGGCTAAGTAAATGACGTCTAGGGCTTAACCTCGCCAAAATTAAGATTGAATGCCGTTCCCCAGCCGTCTTTGACGCCGTTTTTTCTCGACCGTGTAACTAATTATGTTAATGTAACACTTGAACCGCTTTGTTGATTTATATCTACATATTATGTGCAAAATGGGCTTTATTAATGATATTAAATAATAAATGTGATTGTAAAGTATATGTGCGAATAGGGCTACCATAAAATATATTTATCCACTACTAAATTTTATGATTCCATTAGATAAATTAATTTTCTACCAATGGAACAATAAAATGGGGCTTTATATATCGTCATGTTAAGCCATAGCGTTTATAAACTTTGTTTTGTGAGCATAATTCATACATTTTGTTGCTTGAGGCAGTTTTTTGAGTTTTAGAATATTCGGTGGCGGTGTTACTATATTATGTTTTATACCTTAACTTGATTTGTGCATATTATAATAATTAACTCTAACAAATATTACCATATTTGGGAAATCATTAAACAACATATAGATACATTTAAAGTAAAATAATATTATGAAGTTTACTGGAAATAACATCTTTATAAACACTGTACGTCACTGAATATTTTATTTATCCTTACCGTTGCCACGTTGCCTCAAATCCATTGGTCTGAGTGTAATTTGAAATTTTCTCTGTGCCCCACGTTGGGCACCAAAAAAAAAGATTTCTATTTTTAATTTTAATTAATAAATGATATTCTACCTATACGAATTTAAATTAATTGGAGGGCATGAACCCTAGCGCCATGCAAATTGTTTTAAACGTTTTAATCGAAGCCTATCGTATATTATTCGGTAGCTACGGGGCCATAATTTAAAGCGTATCTACGCTCGATCGATGCGGAGCATTATTTAATTGAAACGAATTAAGCTCGCGAGGATATGTTATTGCTATTGATTGATTTTCATAACGCGGACGCATTTGCCTACTACGTCTGCATCAATTTATTTCGTGGCTGTTTTATTTTCGGAAAAAAGTAATTAAATTTATGTATTTTGTCTTAAGCAACGTCTACATATAACTTTTTATCTGTTGTGTCAAAACGGATCAATTAAAACCATAGATAAAAGAAGATAACCATCTATTAAGATAGATATGAAATAACTTAATAGTAAAGTTTTGGGTTAAAGCGCCCCTCCGTGTCCTTAGTCAAGACTACTTTTAACCTAGCGCCTTCGCCTTTTCTGCTCTAAATGTTTAATAATTAAATAAATTTTTTCTACAAGCTAGTAATTAAATAACAATATTTTTGATAAAACTTACGTAAGTATATAGTTAGCAGAAATATACAGGGTAGCTTTTATGTATGGAAACGGTCGATTATTAGATAAAATATAGGAGGTACCGCAAAAAGTTAAATACAAAAGTTATAGGATTTTTAAATATCTATTAGCGAGTAATAAATTTAAGTATACAGGGTCGTTCATAAAGTCGTGGCACATTAAAGTCTCATTTTCTTAAGTAGAACCCTGTATATTATTACATATTTCAAATCTTCCTTCAATTCTAAGCATAAATCGAAAAACACAATGTACTTCAAAACAACTGTTTCTGAGTTATTCACTTTTGAAAATATCACTTAAGATTAATTTCGATGTGTTTGTTTTGATTTAATGAAGCCATTCTGCCGAAACTCTGATACTGTTGTAATGGGTTTTTAAATTCCTATTAGCTACTAGTAAATTTAAGTATACAGGGTCGGTCATAAAATTGTGTCACATCAAACTTTATTTTTTTAAAAATGAAACCCCCTATATATGTTATTGCATATTTCAATTCTTCCTTCAATTTTAAGCAATAATTGTAATACACAATGTACAGGGTGGGTCAAATTCGACGCTTTTAAATGGAAACACCCTTTTCTATAGGAGATAGACTAAAACTAATATTGGTGTTAAGAGCTCAATTTTTGTCAAAAACATGATGGTGAAAACCGCATATCGATATCTGTTACCGTTTCGGAGTACCCCGTAACTCCGAAACCGTTTTTCAAAAATATGCATTTTTAACAAATCACTGTAACTTTTTTATTATGGAAAATTTTGTATTTTTATGAAAACATTTCCAAAGCACCTTTTTACGTAGAATTTAATGGTTTAAGTATAATTTTTTTAAAATTAATAATTTAAGAATTATCACTTATAATATCACAAGAGCTTAAATTATTTTCGGAAATTTTTTTGAGGGCACGAATATTTTGAAAATTATCCCGAGTCGAAGACGAGGGATAATTTTCCTAAAATATTCGTGCCCGAAAGAAAATTTCCAGGAATAATTTAAGCTTGCGTGGTATTCGGTAAGAAAATTTCACACCTAAATTTAAAAAAAAAATATTAAACGGCAACATGACATTTTAAAATAATTTCAATTTGTTAGGCCAAGGTATTGATGTTTTTGACATATTATGTGTTTTGTCATTTTTGTTTGCGATTCTGTCATTAAGCTATTACTAGTTTTAAAACGTCTGTACGTAGAGTAAGAAGTGTATAGCGAAATGTCGCGATTTGGAGAAAAGTAAACCAACAAGTCATTAAAGAAGAAATTGAAAATATAAAACCAGATAACACCCGAAAATCAAAAATCAAGTGTATATCCATCATATTTCGTTAAATAGAAAAATACCAGCTTTAGTTAAATAAAGGCGGCAGAACTATATTTTTTAGAACATGGCAATTTCGAAGAAATTCATATGTAGGTATATCTAACATATTTCCTTAAATAAAAAAATATTACTAACCTTAGTTACATCAAATGCTAAAACTCAAATGGGTAATATTTCAATATATAGACATTGTAGTTCATTCACATTATGATTGTAGATCTTATGTTTACCTTTTCAACTGTCAAAAAATTCCACTAAAGTTTCTATAACAATTTAAAATATATTTAACCAACATCAACACATTTAAACTATCTAATAACAATAAAAATAAATAGCAAACCAAGACATGAGATTTTGCTACAGGTGTTCGACATATCGACCTTATATCTGTTATGGACAGACGGGCCAGTTTTTGAACATTTCTCGCGGAATTCATTAACTCAGTAGGGGTGAAAGATACCCTTTCATAACTGCTAAGTATTTTGAATTCTTGTCTAGATTATACGGAAGAATAAGGAACCTTTATTCGTAAATATATCCGTAGGATTAGATCCATGGGCTCTAAGTCAAGCGGCCTCGACGGCCAACGGTTGGGATCTTGGTTAGCTATCCAATTATTCTTGAAATTGGCTGCAAAAATTTGCTAATAACTTCGTTCAGAGGCGGTGCGTCGTCTTGCTGGAAAAATATGTTTTCGAGTGCCATTAAGGGCATATCATCAATAAGGGGTCCAAAGCCTACTAATTAAAAGTGGCGAACTTTTAAAAATTCTGTATTTCGAAGGGGATTATAACAAAATATCAAGTGTGCTATATTTTTGGAAAGGTAATTTTAAATTCTTTTCAGTTAATTAAAAATATAGAGGGTGTCCCAAATAAAAAAATCAATTTTTCTGTTGATAACTTTTAAATTATTATTGTTAAAAAAATTATACTTAAACCATTAAATTCTATGTAAAAAGGTGCTTTGGAAATATTTTCATAGAAATACAAAATTTTCCATAACAAAAAAGTTACAGCGATTTGTTAAAAATGCACGTTTTTGAAAAACGAACTCCGAAACGGTAACTCCGAAACCATAACTCCGAAACGGTAACAGATATTGATATACGGTTTTCACCATCATATTTTTGATGAAAATTGAGCTCCAGACACCGATATTAGTTTTCGGCTATCTCCTATAGAAACGGGTGTTTCCATTTAAAAGCGTCGAATTTGACCCACCCTGTACATAAATTGAAGAATTGAAATGTTAAACGAACATTTTGGAATTTTCAAACTTGATATACTCTCATTTTATACATCTATAAATGCTAACTGGAGAACTAATTTCAAATATCATTAAGTATCACAGTTTCGGCAGAATGACATCGTTAAATGAAACCGAACATATCGAAATTAATTAAATCGAATTGTTTAAGTGATATTTTCAAAAGTCAATAATTCGGAAACGGTTGGTTTGTGGTACATTGTGTGTATTTCGATTTTTGCTTAGAATTGAAGGAAGAACCGAAATATGCAATAATATACAGGGTGTTCCATTTAAAAAAATGAAACTGATGTGTCACGCCTTTATGACCGACCCTGTATATTTAAATTTATTACCCGCTAATAGATATTTATAAACCCTATAACTTTTATATTTAACTTTTTGCGGTACGTCCTATAGTTTACCTAATAATCGACCGTTTCCATACATAACAGCGACCCTGTATAACACCTGATGCCTGTCCACTTTGCTATCCATAAATATTTGAAACGATATATTTCTTTATATGTTCTTTGACTAGTAACTGCAAAATTACATTGATTTATTTTATAAACGAAATAATTTTACAGCAAATACTTCTAATATGAAAAATATTCATGAGTGTAATAAGACCAATTAAAAATTTTACCTTTTGATGTTGAAGGCGTTTCCATAGATGTTTCAATTTTGTCAAAAACAACCGGATATTTTTTCGACGCAGGTCCAAATTTATTAAAACTATTTTTTTAACTATTTATTTCTCATTCACCGTTGACAATTTTGTCAAATAGATTTAAAATACATTATATGCATTTTATAGGCAATCAAATAAACTAGTAAGCTCTAAAATTATTTTTCCCACCACTAGCAACGTACCCTTAGTCAATACTAAATTATTTTGGCAAAATTTCACCACATAAGTTTCCTGGCCTTAACCTCAAGTCAAAACCTAGCTACGCCCATGTCTATTTATTAATTATATTTCATTCTATAGAGATACATTTTAATTAATCAATTATCCACTTGGATGAATTCGATAAATTATATTTTTCCTGACAAAATAGTTTTTATTTTCTGTTATAATTAAGCTTTTTTTAATATCGTTTATCTCTAAATAAATTACTGTAATAATATAATAAATAATGCATAACTAAAACTACTAAACAATTTTCTGTACTAATTAATATAAATACCTTGGGATAAAGAGAACAATATTTTAGGGGACTATAAAAAAGTATTCAATTAATTGAAAGAACTTAACGTCACGAGGTTATAATATTAATTGTTATTGATTCCTTTTCATGAAGCGCCCGCATTCATTTGTTTGACGTCTATATCAATTAAATTGGTTGTCGTTTTATATTCGCCTGTATATTCAGTGACGCAATGAAGGGGTCTGTCACAAATTAGTTTTAACTTTGCTAATAGAAAGGCGGTAATTTTCAACAAGAGTTATTAAATTTCTATTATGTCTTTAATTGTTTCCAACTTGTGATTTCTTTATATTATTTACTCTTAATAACAACTTTTAATGGTGAAATTTTTATTTTTTTTTAAATCGATCATAATTCTGTTGAATTTTTGGCACAAAAACATATCAAATTTATGATTTCAGTCTAATAACTAGCAATGGGAACTATCGAATGAATTAGACTATCGAATGGTTACTGAATGAATGATTTCAACTATCGAATGGTTTTATTCGAATAAAATCATTCATTCATTTGTAGACTAAAGCATATGTGACAACCTCGCCGTGCGACTAAATGGTTATCGTTGAGCCACGACTATCGAATGCTTTTGATAAATGAAATTTAGTATTCGTTTGATTTTTGTGTGCGTCAGTACATTAGTAGTTCTTCCAAATTTTTATAACTTCACCTTATAAATACTGTGCTATTTTTGCGTTTATTAAAATATTTAAAATACTAAAATAGTACTTTTTTTTAATTGACGATTGTGTGCGTGTGCAGGTGTCAAAATTTTTCCGAAAATTTGTGTTCCGTAGCCCGATCTCTCAATTATTTTATTTTATATGGTATATATGGTCTATTTTTTAATGGGAAATTTTGAGAAGTAGCAATATTTAAGAGAGATGAGATGAACTTAGAATTAATTTTAAAAATACATATTTGTATTTTAGATGTTTTAATAATATGAATTAGTTGAACTTAATAATCATATTTAAGTAATGTGGTTAAGTAAATGGGGGGTTATCGAACTCAAACTATGGGGTGAGAAAATTAAATTGAAAGTTTGACACGTGCCAATTTAAAAAAATAAGTTAAAGATGTTTGCATTTTGTTTATGCTAATTCTCTTACATGTAGTTTTTTGCGAAGAAATATTTCATTTATTTTTTAAAGTAAATGCCAGTAAAAGTAAATATTATTTTTAAACAGTAATATAAAGTACCTAATATAAATAATTTTGATTTCTAATTTTTTATTTATATTTTCCTTCCATTACACTGCATGCTTAGAAAATTAATAAATGTTTATATATCATGATTTTAAAGTTTGTTGTTAATATAACAAATTAATTCTGTAATTATTAATATTTAATAAACCAACGTTGCCACAAAAAATTTAAAGACTATTTTATTTTTAAATAGGATCTAATATAAATAATTTTGACATCTAATTTGTTGTTTATATTTTGCTATTACGTAAAAAAAATGTTTATATTAAATTATTTTAAATTTTGTTGTTAATAGGTATAACAAATTATTACTGTTATTATTATTTTTATTACACCAGTCTTTGCTTAAAAACATTAAAAATCATTTTCCTACATCCAAAATATCAAGTATTATTGCAGTGTAACAACAGAATATTAATAAAAAAAAATGCAAAATATATAGACATACTATCCCTAACTAACTAAAGCCAAACAATAATATTCTTTGCTAATATCAACTAATACCAATATATGGCAACAGCACCCTTCGTAATGTATTTTCTGTGTAAATACTAGCACCTCAATAAAAAAAATAATGTGTCCTTATCTTTATATGACTCCGCAAAAAATCAAAGATGCCGGCTTCTTTCATAGCATTGCCACCGACCGCTGTCGGGTTTCTCGGAAAGAAACCTACATCGCCGGGCGACAACTAAAATCCAGTTAATATTTTATTATAATCGATCCTGACGAATAAATGAATTTCATAAATGAATGAATTTTATAAATGAATGGTTTTTGCTGCCGAATTACTAGAATACAATATTTCAAAGCAGATGAGGCATCTATTCGATAATTTTTATTCGAATAGTTTTCAACGAATGTTTCGATAGTATTCATTCGATAGTTTCCACTACTACTAATAACTATTTAGTCATGTTTAATTTATGTCATTGATGATGGTATTAATAATTTCGATTCCAAATATCTCTTCTTCTTCTTCTTTCTTTCTATTATGGTTGCCCATATAGGTAGGCTATCGCCTGTTCAATCCTAACAAGTCTTCCCCGGAGGACGACGTCCAGCATTCTCTTCACCGTTTTGGCGGCCTTCCTTGCGACCTTTTTCCAATTGGGTTGTTTTGTTGCGCTTTTTTTGCTAGTCTGTTGTCGTCCATTCTTCTTACGTGTTTGTTTCAGTGCTTTATCTGTAGAATATGCTGCCCAAGGGGTGTCCCACTATTGGAATTACATGTACATTTTCTTGGTAGGCGCTGGCAGTCATTGGCTAGCAGTTACTGCAGTCGCCTATAATAATTACATGGCAGTCATAGGCAGTTCTCTTCACAGTCAAAGGCAGTCGCTAAGCAGTAAACCGATATTTTGGCAGTACATGTACATTTTGTATCCAAGTGAGACACGCCTCGATGCTGGCAAAGTTTCCGGAATATAGTTCGGACCACCCTGTATATTAAAATATATTATGTCATTGCAGCAAGTTACAAAAATTCTTTTTACAATGGAAAAAAAGGGGAGGGTTGAGTCACAAAATTAATTATTTTTATTTCAATGGAGATATTCCTAGAAATTTACAGAAAAACTATATTGTTCACTTAAATTAGATTTTGCAAGCGTGTATTATTACATTTTCATAAATTAGGTGTCATCGAAATAACGAAGCTTTGCAAAATTATACGAAAAAAAAAACGAACTGGTTTCGCTCCGGTTTGATATTTTAGAACGAGGTATTCATTTTCAGCTGTGGTATTTTGCAATAATATTTCGTGAACGCCTGCTGGATACATTTTCGTGCAATTCGAACAGAAAGAATTGGAGCGCTGTGCATTATTGGACTTTTTGATTTAATTAGGTAAATTACGATTGTTCCCGAGTATTTCGTGATCAACCATTGTTGAATTTTTTCTTTATCGCAGCCGAAGGAAATTGATTATTCGAATTTTGACAGACAGTATTAATATCAGTGGAATATTTAAGCTTCATCATTTTTAAATTTATTAACGTTTGGATTTATTTTTTGTTGATGCCCTCTAACAGACAAATGAAGCACTTTTGTATATTGTAATCGCCAAAAATTTACCTATGCGCGTCATCAATCATAATGTCGACATTGGCACTAAAGTCTATAAACTTGACTAAATGAAATTTTGGCAAAAATGTTTAAATTTCTTGTATAATTTAAGATACCGAGCAGCTCCAGCTCTTCATTTTACTTTGTAGAGCAAATGATTGTAACAGATATTTTATTTAGCTTAAAGCTGCAAAAATTAGTTTAAACCGAATTTTATTATCGCTATGTTTCAGCAGGCGCCATTTTCAGCAAAGTTTCGTTTATTATTTGACAATTATCCTAATGTCAGTCATTATTTTGTATAATATCGTGTTGTTGTTGAATCTTTGTGAGTAATTCTCGTTTTTTTTTGCATATTTTCATAGTCTTTTTTTAAAAATCGTACTTTAAAGCAAAAACAAACAGTTCGCGAAATATCGCTCGTTTTTAAAAATACGGTTTTTTGACCGTCGCGTCGCTTGTTGTAAGTACTCGTTAACGCCAAGCGCCAAGCAGTAAGTTGCGTGCGCAGGCATATTTCGGTGATGAACAGCAAGTAGCAAGCGAAATTTGCTTGATTGCTTGATTTAGTTTATTTCAAAGCATTGTCGATGTAGGCCGTAAAAGTTTGTCCTTCAGATACGCAACGGATAACGTCGTATAAATTTGCTACCTGCAATGTATGTAGAAAATTCGCTCGGCTTTTTATCGAGTGTGTCACATTAAAATCGGATTTCAATTTATTTCATTCTAGGATCGCTTGCGTTCGTCGCTTGGTACTCGTCACTTGCATCGCTCGTTCATAATCAAGCGATGTCGGTTGTTTCAATAATCGAGTACTCGAGCGATTTTCGCTAGAGTTATCCCATCACTAATCAAAACCTAACAACTTGAATTAAATTAAGATGAAAGACCGTCTAGAAAAGTGACGGGATTATTCAGTTTTACAATAAAACTGTCGTTTTACCTACACGGAAAAAATATAAGTTAATTTACAAAAAACAATATAGACATTCCTTCGTATATCTTAATGCTTTTCGAGTTTTTTTTATTGGAACACCCTGTAGAGACAAGGACAAGATCGTATAACGTATGATTCATCATCTCCGGCAACCAACAAGTGGTCACCATGTTTCCAAACAGCGTACACATGTTCCGCAATCCCAAACTGTGTTCTTTTTTTTCTTTTTAATTTCCCACGGGTACGCAAAGCTCGACCTTTTTTACTGGCTCACTCCGTTTTTTATCCATTTTTTCCAATTCTACTCTATATGGAATAAAAAATTCATACTATATGCTTTTGGAGGGAAAAAATTCGGAGAAAATACCTAGAATCTCATAAAAATTAATAATAACGTGTCTGTATACTGGAAAAAATCCGAAAAATTGCAATAAAACGTGTGGTAGATAAAGCTTCGTGTACACCTAAGGTTTTATCTGCCGGGTAAGACGGATTTAAACAGTAGGGTACACACTGGAAGTTTTTACCTGTTGTTTTTATCCATTGTAGCATTGTGTTTAGTGAAGCTGAAAAGAAAAAATCATGAAAATTCACTACAAAATTATATTTATGATTTAAATTTCATTTGTTAATACAAAAATTGTGTGTGCACTATGTGCGCATATTTGTGAATCTTCTTACTGACAGATATTAAATTGAAGGATTTGAAGGACATGTTTGAAAAAGTGTAGTTTGAAATGTTGAAAAAGTTATAAAGTTTTTTGCGAGTTTGGTTCCAATCGATCCATAATTAAGAAAAATGCGATGATATCGCGAGTGAATTAATTTCGGGAGACGATAATGCAATTTTATCGTCGTGTATAAAACAATATTTTTTCCCATAGCGAGTTACGTTTTAAAAAATATTCTGAAATTATTATTTCAAGGAATTTATTACGAGTGGAAAACATATTGTGCTGGGTTGGCGTTGGTTTCTATGTAATTTGACAAATAAATAAAGCTGTCTCTTTAGTTGTCAGTTTTGAGTCAATATTTTTTAATTCTCTTTCGTGTCGATTTCTGATTAGATTGGAGCCAGAAATGGCTCAAAACGAAATAAGTAAATTAATAATAATAGCTCCCGTATATAGCGTTTAACGCCTTGGGAGTAGCAAGGTACAGCTTGCCATACTAGAGCCGTTCGGTATACAAGGAAGGTAATGTGGCTAGCACTACGCTTTAACCGCCTATTATTACCTCAGGATTGTGAATCCCAAGTACTCATTTAAGGCTGAGTCGACCTAGGTACCCAAACTATTTTTATTTTAATAAAAATAGTCGGCTGATGAAATGCCGGGTGTGGGAATCGAACCCACTACCTTCAGATTGGTAGACGAGAGCCTGTACCTCTACGCCACCGGGCACCTGAAATAAGTAAATTACCAACAGATATTCAGGCTGAGGCGACAAACGCCATATCCGAACTACTTCCATTTAAATCCCGAATAACTTATGAAAAGGAATACAAAAATTTTCAAAAATGGAAGCAATTAAATTTTTTTTACCCTATTCTCGCTGTTAAGGTATCATTTAATCTACCCTTGCGGTTAAAGTACTATTTTATCTACTATTTTTAATAGATATAAGGCAATTTTAACAGTTGCTATGGAAAAAACAATTTTACTTGATACATTTTGAATCCACGGAAAAAAAAGGTAAACTGGCTTAACGATTATTAATCTTGAACCAACGATATGCTAGTTTCCCCATTCCGCAAATCTAGTTATACTTCTTTTCAAGAAAATCTTATCCTTAGAAGCTAAGAAAATTTATCTTTTATTTAGGATTTACCTAGTATTGAAATTAAGATTATAACTACACTCCAGACAATTCTAGATAATATCCTGATTCGAGTACTACTTATACTTATTTGTAAATTAGCAAGCGCTGCTGTAGCAAGATTCTAAAATTTAAGACATGCGCCGAACTTTTAGAACAGATAATTCAAGACATAAATATTTGACGTGAAGCAAACGCGAAGCCGCGGGTTTAAAAAAAATACAATTTTATTTTCATGAAATAAATTACAGATTTTTATTCAGCAGGAATAGACTAGGCCCTTTTTTTATTGTTTCTCATAAGTTATTTCGCAAATGTCATTCAAGACGACGAAAAAATATTCTTATCGTTTTAGCTTAAAATTAATGGTAATTATAATTAAGACAAATTTTATTTAAAGTAATAATTGGTGATGGGTTTAAAATAAATATAATGCAGCTTTAAAATAACTTCATACCTACATTGATTTAGTATAATAAAGTAAGTCAATATGTGGTTTTATTATCGATTATTCAGATATCAGAGCCGCATTTTTTTGTTTCTCATAAGTTTGGTTTCGTAAATCTCATTCAAGATGAAAAGCTTTAGTTTAAAATTAATGTTAATTTCTTAGGAAAACTTTATTGTGAGTTTAATTGATGATATGGGATTTAAATAAATATAATGCAGGTCAAAATGTAACGTAACACATTTATTTAGTATAAAAATTAAGCCAATATAATATAATTTTATACTGTACAAGTATTTATTTACGTTTTGCCATCGTAGTTGCCCTTCATTCAGAATAGTGGATCTTAAATGTTCGATAGTCGGATGGCTAACTACCTTAATATCAACTACTTCTAGACATGAATCGTGTGCGTATTATCTTCTTTTTTCACTCCCAGCTATTCCAACATGGCTTGGTACGTGAAATAATAATATAATTTTATAACTTGTTCCAGATGCTCATGTCTTCCTTGTAGTTCACCCAATAGAATCGTTCTCGCAGCTTCCTCTAAGTTGGTAGTTATTATTTTGTTTAACTATCGGAACTATAACTACTTTTAATAATTCTTTTTTCTCAATTCTTTTGCACTATAATTTGCATCCCACGTATTGTAATATTTTCCTTTGAATTTCGTTTCCTATTGTTCCATGGCTTGAGACGTAATGTTATAGCCCTTCCAGATCCTCATGTATATGTCCCTTTTCCTTGTAGTCCACCCAATAGAACCTTTCTCTTAGCTTCCTCCCAAGTTGGTAGTTGCCATTCATTAAGAATAGTGGATTTTAAACATGTTTTGTACTCGGATGGTTTAACTACTGTAACATCATAAATAAATTGTATACCAACACATAATGACTTTAATATTCATAAACCTCATCAGAAGAAAATATTTTTTGATCCAAAGTTTCTTTTTCGTTATTAGAATAAATTACCTGCAATTTGTTAATTCATTACAACATTGAATAAAAGATGCAAAGTGTTTATACATCTATATAATAGATAAATCTTCATTTTAAATTATGTGATAGATCTGCTTGCTTGTGGGATCTAGACTCATAAACTCAATAATTTCTTTTGATATAACAATATTTCTGGTAATTGCTGTATTTTGCTTTTGATTTGAGCAGTAGGGTCCATTATTTCCATTATTTGATGCTGTTATTGCTCTACAAAATGTTGATCTTTATCAAGGGATGTTTATGTGCATAATATTATTATTTATGTGTATAATAATACTGTATGATCGAAAAAACACGGCGTCCAGTTGGCTGGGAAATGAACATCTCGATGACATTTTACATATAAAATGACAGCAATCTTCATTTCATAGGCATCGCTCTAACTCCTGTATTTGTCGATCAAATTATACTTACTTATAATATTCATGAATGGTTCCTCTTTTGGTTGCTGTTATGGAGGCTTATTTTGGTGTAAGAATTGTGTTGTTGCTCTGCAAAATGTTAATATTTATGTGTATAACATTACTCTTTCTGTATAATAATACCGTATGATAATGAAGATCGCTGTCATTTTATATGTAAATTTATATAGGAAATGCCATCGATCGTCATTTCCAAACCAACTGGACGCCGTTTTTATTCGATCATACAATACCTATATGTATAATATTCATTTAATGGTGCCCTTCTTGCTTGTTGCTGTTGTTGCAATTCAGAATTTAAATTAACCTGAGGCAGTAGGTAGAGCTTCGTCCTCCAATATTTTCCTATGTAAATACCAGAAGTGGACAGTATTTCTGATGACAATTTTATCACAAACTTTAACATCTTGTTCTTTAAAATGAAACTGCTGTACCTTATCCACAGATTTCAAAGCAATATCTAAATGCTTTTGACCATCACTGTAATCTAATTCTTGTCTGAAAATCAATACCTAATATTATCCTGATGATTTTGATTTTGATAGATTATTAAAATACAGCACTTACAGTTAGCCAAGACTATATTTCTTGAAAGTACCCGCAATTTTATGTATTTCCTACTTTTACTTGTTTAAAAAAATGCCAACAATTTGTGCATGTCTGTCAAACTTTAAAATCATTATAAATAAATTTTATTTAGGTTGTAACTTTATAAAAAGGATTGTAAAAATATACTTTGTAACATGTATGTCAATAATCTTACGAAAAATGTTTACTACACTTTTGATTGACTCTAATTTTTTACTGTTATAATATCTAATACTGAATTATACTATGTATTTTACATACCGTAGGCTTTGCCTTTATTCTTTATTTTTCCATCAGCTATTCAATCAACTTCGCACCACACACACACTTTAATCATTGTTAAATAATAAATAAAGCACCAATTTTTTTTTGGGTAATGTTTGGTTATATTTATTTTTATTCTCTTATCTATGGTTACTTTTCATTTTTTAGAATCATGCGTTTTTAGCGCCACTGTGGTTATTTGGCGAACCCTTATTCTTCCCATTTTGTGACCACTTTTTCAATAAAAGTCCCGTAAGAGTTATTTCTCCTTACCTCTACACTCCATACATTAAGTATAGAAATTATTTGTGTACATTGCACATGTAATAATTACTTTATTCTGAAATAAAGCCTCTTCTTACTCTTAGGTTAGTTACTATCGTTACAAGAGTTTGCTAGACTTAAAAAGAGATTAGTAAGTTTTGCATATAAAATATCTAAAAAAGTGTCTATCTCTAAAAAAGTATACTTCTTAATCTTTATTGAACTTTACTTTTTATTGTTTCAAATCCCTTTAGTCCTACTTTAAGTATATAGTGATTTCTAATCGAGTATATCGTAATGTCTAATGATTAGTTTATGAAGTTTTTTTGTTATAATTTGTGCTTGTGATATGTGAAAATGGAGGACCTTCTTCAGGCATGGGAGATGACGGATTTGATCCCAAAATTTCAAGGTTTTCATTTAGCAATAATCCTACATTATTTGATGACATTGGTTGGACGTTAGGGGGACTTCATTTTAATATGCATTATTTCGGAATCGAACAAATCCGATTTTAGGATAAACTAGTTTTTCCTAGGCCGAATATTAAGCGGGTTCGAAAAACTATATAGTTTTCACAAAATTCGGTAACGTGTTCCCTATGCTTTCGGTGGTTCGGGTTCGATCTTCTTAGAAACTCTTGTTTTGGTAAAATCTTTTCTTTATCTAAAGACTTTAAGCGCGGCATAATAGTTTTTCAAACCCGCGTCTCTTTGGATACCCTGATTTGGCCTAGGAAAAATTAGTTTATCCTAAAATCGAGTTTGTCCGGTAACATACATGAATATAATAGAGTTGGGACATGCTAAAAATTTTAATTTCCATTTCCAATAGGTATGGAATATTGAAGTATCACCAGAATAACCCTGAAAATGGTTAATACTTTCTAAATTAGATTAGCCAAACATCACCTACCAAATTATATGCTTTTCGTAATAAGAAAATACAATAAAACTGTGTAATTTCCCAATATAGGTAGATATTGAATAGCGGCATCGCTAATTAAAAACGAGAAACGATAATAAAAATTGTTAAAACATAATTGAATCATTCCAAACGCGTACATACCTAGTTTACCACCAGTGTATAAGAAATAATGCATATTAAAATGGAGTCCCCCTAACCTCCAATGTCATCAAATAATGTAGGATTATTGCTAAACTTACCCTGAAATTTTGGGATCAAATCCGTCATTTACCATGCCTGAAGAAGGTCCTCCATTTTCACATATCACAAACACAAACGATAACAAAAAAACTTTATAAACTACCCGGCTAGTCGGCGCGTCTCGTATCGCATGAGAGAAACAGAAACCCAATGAAGGTAGGAATCAGGAATGCGTTGTTGCTGTTGGGGATGGTCACTTAATATAAGAATAGTAACTCTTGGAAATGAGGTGTTATTCTCGCGCCGAGAATAATATGCTTATTTAAAGTATACACCGATTTCAAGTAAAAGTTTTAAAAAAGTTAAGAATACTTATTATATAAAGGTATTTATACTTTATTTAATAATAGTTTCGTCTTTGCTAAAGATACTGATCACTTGATAGTAATATAAGTTTTTCTTAAATATAAGTAATTTTATTCTTTTTTTTAGATTCAAAATTACTTAAAGTGACTATAACTCTATTTAAAAAGCAAGTGTAAAAGTAAAATAGATCCAAACATTTGTTGTACTCATGGACAGAATATTATCCTTAAAGAAAGTGTAAAATTTTAAGTGTATGATTGTTCTTGAATATAGAAATGATTTTTTCCGTGTAGGGACTACGCCGACGTAAAGTAAAACGCATCCTAAAAACACAAAATGAACGGATATAATCGTAATTTTCCTAATTAAACTTCAAAATCAATATCGGCAAACGAGATAGCTGTCAGGTATCTGACAAATTTGCAGTCCGGCGAGGTTTGGCTTTTGGCTAGGCTAAGGTAAACCGAATAGCACAGCGTTCAGCTCAAATAACATAGCGCATCTCTCCTGTTCCGCGAACTAAATTGAATAATAGCGCCCAAAGCTTTTTTGCTCTAACGACAAGCAAAGCCCTTCGGCGTTTTCGAGGACCTATACATTTGGCTGGGTAAATTGCCAGTTAGTAAGGAACAAAATTAATTTTACTTAAATTACTGTATCTTTTTGAAAATGTTTCAAAAAAATATTGTTTTTTTATTTCCGTGTATTTTGGTGTAGATTTAATATAAATTATAATTTATTTGATTGATACCAAGAGAAAAAATTGATAATCAATTTTTTCTTTTAGTATACAAAATATCTTTTCAAAGATATAAAATGAAGAACACGTAGAAAACCAATCTATATTCTCAGGTTGAGGAAAAAGTATGGTAATTTAACAAGGCATTGGTGACGAGCTGAATGAAAAAAGGGAAAAAGAGATAAATAAATAGTCCATGAAGACCCACACAGTAAAGTTGTAAATTATATTTATTAGGTTTTCTTTTTAGACTCTGTGAAAAATGTTTTCCAATTTAATCGTTTTTTTAGTCCAATAACAGTTTTTTTATTTTCAATTTCTTTCTTACTATTACTGGCTATTCTACGTATATTTTTTTGTTGTTTATACTTTGGAAAATAATTATACAGGGTAAGTCTTAAATAAGTGCAAATATTTTTAGGGGTGGTATATTTCGACTCCCAGGAACAAGACTATGAGGTCTTTTTAACAAAAAAGGTGCTCAAAATCGGAAGTTTTCCTGTATATTTTGGAAAACTTTAGAATTTCCTATGTTCACCGCAAATTTTCCAACGGTATAATTTCTCAATCTCTGATATTAGATATTACCATGGTTACAGCTTTATGATTATGGGACTAAAAAAGATGCAAGAGACCACCTACCTGCTGAGCCTTATCCAAGGTCAGAACTTCAATGTAAGGACATCGAGTTGGCGAGACATCAGCTCGAGGGAGGTGGGTCATGGTCAGGTCCTCGCAATAGGAATTAACCTCAAATCCAAGGAGGCAACAGAGAAAGAGGGACATATCCTCTATTATAGATACGGGACAACACCGGTATCAGGTCTAAGGAGAGACCAAATTAAAGAGGTGGAGAAAATTGAGACAGATCCTCCACCTCACGGGTTCCTCAGCCAGAGGCAAACTCCTCGACTGTGAAGAGCGGCACGGAGGGCCAAACTCCAGCCCTGGAAGGGTGTGTACCCTAGAGGTGTGTAGTTCGTGAACGAGCTAGTTCCAATGAACTATTCCGACCCCGGAATGAAAGGAACTAGTTCCTGGTTTCTCAAAGAACTAGTTCCTCAGGACCTATTCCGGGATCGAGACTGTGACCGATATAGAATAATATGCGACGGTGACGGATCGGCTGGCGCGCATAGCCCGATGGTAGGCAGGAGTGGGGAGTGCCAGCCGTTCGTTATCGGGTTCGGATCTAGAGGAACTAAAGTAAATAGACTACGTACGGACGGATCGGGCCAGCGCGATCGATGCTAGGCAGGAGTTGGGAAGTGCCAGTCGTATGTTATCGGATCCGGACTTAAAGGAACTAGAGGACTAAATAAAAAAATAAAAGACTAGTTTACGTATGGATCAGCCAGCGCGATTGATGCTAGGCAGGCGTGGGGAGTGCCAGCCGTATGTTATCGGATCCGGACATAGAGGAACTATTAAAAGACTAGTTCACGGGAATCTATTCAGTCGGCAGATCCGAGATATAATACAAGGCGACGACGATGGATTCGGCCTTGTCTATTGCCACAGCCGGCGCGGCGTAATTACCACAGAAAATTGTCGTGGATACTGTTTTTGATTTTTAGTTTGTTTTTTAGATATTTTATGGGAATATTTCACTTTAGGTCCCTAAAATTAAGAAATATTTTATAAAACGAAGTAGATATTCTGAATTTTTAGACAAAAACAAAAAGCTGGAAGTGAGGAAAAATGCATTTTTTCGTACAATTGTTGTAATATTTGCTCCAATTGATTTGTGATATAGTTTTTTAAATTCTGATTTGAGTTTTTTTTTTATTTTTTTTTATCTGCAATAAAACTTACCTATATATGTTTTTAACATACACAATTACACGTCTCGTTATATCTCCGTACATTATAAAAACTATACAGATCATACTGTGAATAGTTCTGACTGACAACGAAACGCATTAGCAAGCAAGGGGGATGTCAATGTTAGTCGGGAACTATTGTGAACTAAAAACCTAGTTCAAGGAACTATTTCTCTGGAGGAACTAGAACTAAGGAACTAGTTCCTCCCAAGGAACTAGAATTCCAACCTCTAGTGTACCCTCGGAGGAAGAACTGTTGTCAGATGAGGATGGGAAATACCCTGTCCCCTTTACAACAGGGGTATATATTGTGTAATGACTCAAGGAAGGGGGGCACAATAGATCTTTAAGGTCGCTACTATTCTACATTCTACGGAACTATTTGTAATATGTCACACTTGGTCGTTTTTTTCCTTTTATACCCAAAAAGCTACCCTTTACCTCTAAAGCCACATATACGTAACAATAGACTATTTAGTACTTGTCGTGAGTATTCTATGGTGTGGGCACGACAATCCTGGAACAAGCAATGTCACATCGTGTCAAACCTCTATAGAAAACGGACATACTTCTTGATTGGGCGGAAGTGAATCGGCGAAATGGATTGGCGTTTCGCCCTAGCGAGTGACACAACAGAAGGCATGGTTACCGAAATAGACCGTACAGAAAATAGAGACAAATTTTCGTAATAATAATCGAGTTTTTGGAAGAAGAAAAAGATATTTTGGAAGAATTTTTTTTTGAAAAAAAATTTGAAAGATATTTTTTTGGAAATAGATTTGTGTGTCTGGAAACAAAAAAAATCCTGGTTTAATCCTTCTATAATTAGAGTATTTTTGACGTATTGGTTTTATGTCAATATTTAGTAAATGATGCCTAGAGATTGATCTCGCCAAAATTATCGATAGTAATTTCTCAGTCGTCTTTGACGCCAATTGTTTCGATCATACGTAATATAGGCTGAAGGCGGTTCTCCAAAATAATTAAAATAAAATATATCGCATACATTTTACGCAAATATTTGGAGAATACAGTAATTAAAAGCAAGTTTCAGTAACAAATATTGAATAATCGAAACAAAAAGTTCTAAATTGGTTTCAATCAAAATGTATCGATGAAAAATTCAACAGGATATGCATACAAATAAATTTTTAATCCCCAAAAACGATTTTTTACTGTAAACAATAAAACTAAACAGTTTTAAAATATGTTTGCACATTTATTAGTTGCCTGTATAACCTGTAAATAAAAGAAAATGGAATACAATAATATAGATATTTTTTTTTAAAAACTGAATGTTCAAATATAGAAACCCATTTTTTTAGCCGATATGAAACAACGAACTAAGAACGAAATCTTTTCATTAAATTTTAATATGAAAAAACATCCAATTCAGAAGAGAAAAAATGACATTTCTTTGCGATCTTCGGAATTGAAAAATGGCAAACAGATCAATAATCCATTATGGCGCACCTAATAAGTTCTATTTTTAGTATACACAGTAAATTTAAAATATCCTTCAGAATATACAGGGCGACCAGAAGACCTATAAAAAGAAGAGCGTTGTGCGACCTGCAGTTTCCTTATAATGTCCGTTTTAAGTGTCCAGGGCTCGAATTGTGGAACTCCCCGACATAAAAACGTTACACTTTCAAACCGGTACGAGAAAGTATTCGATTAGCGGAATACCAAGCAGTCGATTTTGGTATTCTCGTTGCCGTTCGAATCGTTTTCTGGATACGCGTTGAGCACATATTAGCAGCATTGCAATTTCTTAGGTATCTATTAGTCAAATGCAAAGAATATACCTAGCTAGAAAAAGAATGGACTCTGCCATACTGAAAAAGGGTCCTACAGAAGTGGCTCCATCTATTGAGTAGGGCTTGTTTTAAATGGATCGAAGCGCGGGTTTTTTAAATGAGCGTATTTATTGAATTTTACTCTAAAATATATAATTAAATTTGATTATTAAATCTTATTTTTTACACAAATTCAACAATACTAATAACAAGTATCGTTGTGATGTGCAAAAAATAAGATTTAACAGTATAATTTATACAATTATTAAATAGAATTAAAGCCAAACATGTGAAATATTATTTATTATTTAAAGTTTTTATTTATGAGTCAGATATTTAAACATCGTTTATTATAATAAAACAAGACCAACGTAATACGCCCAAAGTTTTGTAAATGGAGTAAATATAAATAGGTACTTAAATGATGCAAAAATAAAAGACTTTCATTATATTTTTAGGGCCACAAACAAAAGGAATTGTCTAATTAAAACACATATAACAAATTATAGTTTAAAAACATTTTGATAATCATTTATTTGACAATAATATGACAATGGTCGTTGGAAACTATGGAAACTACAAAAAAAATCTGATTTAACGCCATCTGGCAAAGACTAGTAGCAACTTCTTAACCTAAAAATTAATTGCACTACCACCTAGTGGCTAGGGCTTGAACTATTTTATTTGAGATTTCCGTGGAAACGGTGGAACCGCTTTTGCTATTTCACTTTCCGGCCCCTGGTTCACAGTTCACAACACAGTTTGATTAAACATTTTTAATTTAAGCACTTTGTCTTTTTTGTAGGAGTTAATGGCCCAGGGCCCGTATTCTGTAACTTTGACATAAAAACGTTACGCTTTCAAAGCGGTGAGGGCAAGTATTCGATCAGCGAAACGCAAGGCAGTCGATTTTGGTATTCTCGTTGCCATGCGAATCGTGTTCTGAATACGCGTTGAGCACATATTAGGTCTGTTCGTTTTCCTGTCATTATCGATTCTGAATCGTCCTAGAACTCTCCAGCGCATGCGCAAATGAAATAATGTCTTCATATTTCCTTCTGCACATACGCATCACAATTCTAGGATGGTTCAGAATCGGTAATAACAGGAAAACGAAAAAAGCTATTGACAGCATCGCAATTTCGCAGGTATCTAATAGTCAAATGTGGATAAAACGATGAAAAATGTCAATGTTACGTGAACTTCATAACCTACTGTTGACTTATGTCAAGCTATTTTTCTATGGATATGTCATTCTTACTATACGAGGGAAATGTTGAAGATCCTTCTCGGCATTTTCGATGTTTTGAACAATATTTATAGCTGCCAAGTCGTAAATTATTAATTACTTATTGAGGAATTTATAGAAGAAGAAATAGTTTTCACTAAAGAGCAAAAGAACACATAAAATCACAATTTTTTCTATTTTTACTGACAGTTCGACAAGCAAAACGCTAAGATCTAACGCTAAGATAATCTAAAGACGCTAAGCGCGTCAGATGGAATGTCCAAATCGGTAATTAAATGCGCGCTAAGCGAAAATTAACGTCAAGTACGCCGAGCGTCTAAAAGCGCTTAGCGTTTTCTAAGTTACAGAATTCGGGCCCAGGTTTGTTGGTTATAGTTAGATTCGAATATTTTACATAGTCACAGAACACTCCCAAATAATTCCTTAATAACTAACAGTCTAAATACATCATCGAGTCCTTTAAAAACAGAAAACTCGACAAACAATAACTCAAAAACAGCGTACAATACATTAAAAGGCAGTCGAGCGAATATATCTCGAGAAGAACCGTCGAAAATATATTGCCGGCCGGCAAAAATAGCCGGCGAGCGACTAACGAGCGGAACCTTACAATAACCGTACCTTGTAAGGTCGAGGGGGTTAAAGAATAGAACTATTAAGGACGCGGAGGTCTATAATGACCTCGTTCTGGCTTGGGGCCAACTTTTACCTAGCTATCTCTTCGACGGCACGGCGGCCAAGTGAAATTCGGGCGTGGCCGTTATCCAGGTCCGGCGAAAAAGGAACGTTGCCTGGGTTAATTAGGGACATCACGATAATGTAAAGTGGCCACGCAAGGTATCCGGGTAGCAAACAGTAAATATTGATAGGCTCGCCGAAGGATTATTTATTATATCTATTTTTACTACCCGTAATAACAGCTTAACTTGGTTAATAAGGGATATTAGGAATGCGAATATTAAAATAAAAAACTTATAAAAGATAGAGAAATGGTCAATCTTTCTCTCACACATATAATTTCTCCCTCTCCCTTCTTGTTTTCTCGTTCTTTCTCTGTATCTTTTTCTATCTTTTTTCTCTTTCTCTATTTCTCTCTCTATCTGTTTTTCTTTCTCTGTTTCTTCTTTCTATGGTTTCTATTTCTGTTTCTTTTTCTTTCTCTCTTTTTCTTTTTATGTTTATTATTTCTGTTTCTCTTTCTTTTTCTGTTTTTTTTATGTTTTCTATTTCTGTTTCTCTTTCTTTCTATGATTTCTCTTTCTGTCTTTCTTTCTTTGTTTATCTTAGGACCTACGACCGAGAAAAATCAAATTTTCTTGATTTAAACACAATTTTCGGATTTTCACGTTTTTTTGTCAATGAAGACCTCAATAGACTGAAGCTAAGAAATAACGGGAAACACTAGAACATCTCATCACTGAGTATGTCGAGTTTAGTTTGGTTTGGTTTGGTTTGGTTCGATTTAAAAAAAAATGAATCTTTGACATACCACGACTTTAGATCAACCCTGTCTTATAAAATCTTTAAATTTATTACTCGCCAATGACATTTAAAAACCCTATAACTTGTATATTTAACTTTTTGCGGTATCTCGTATATTTTACCCAATAATCGACCGTTTCCATACATATCAGCGACCCTGTATATGAAATATCAGTAGGATAACATACCAAATAATTCTATCGGTGTTTGCCGACTGGGAAAATAAATACCGAAAATCTTCGCTACCTCCTGGACTAGCATGTGTGTAACTACCTTTAGAATCATGTAAATAATTACATAATAATAAAAACTGAACTTCTACTGAATTCTACCACGAGAAAGGAGAAAAAATACCACCAAAAAAGCAGGATCCATTGTTTCAACGATAGTATGGCCATGGTTGACCTTGCCTAGAGTTCAGGGAAGAAGACAATGTACTTCGGTGGTACCGTTTCGAACTGGTCAAATTCAGCGACGAGGAACGCGATCGACGGTTCGTTAAACTTAACTGAGGCGCTGCGATCATTTCCTCGATTCGAGCCAGGCAGCACGAAAATCATAAGAACGTAAAAAACTGAAGGCATGTCGTAATGGTGGTCCTTTCTTTGTTTAGCAAAAATGTATTTCTTTATTTTTTACTGAATTAATATAAGCTTATATCGTCTTGGTTACGCTAAACGCTAAGTATAAATATCGTCCCATTGCTGCCAAAAGTCACTAACTTACTTTTTATTACTTACTACCGAGAAATATGCGTCTAAAGATGAATTGCATTGCATAAAGATGTTATAGTTAGTAACTATTCGGTATTAAAATAAAACATAAATAGCCAGAAATCGTAGTTAATGACTTTTGCAATCGATTCTCCGCTTCAAAACGTAGTTAGTGATTGAATTTGGTTGTTCGGAAAAATGTTAGTTAGTGACTTTTGGCAGCAATAGGACGATATAAAGACTGTTCAGGCATCGTTCACCGTTACGTCATCATTATTTGTCAATTATGAGTTTTAGGATGTGTCTGAGATCAGTTCATATTGTTTAGAAATTTTTAAGTACGTTCCTATATTATCGATTTAGCGAGTTTCGTTAAATCATCAACTCGCTATATTATTGAAAAACGCTATGAATTTGTATTTTACATAGGAATATTACACCTTTGCATTGTACTTACTTCATATACGGCGTCCACGGGCAAGAGTGTTCTACCAGCGTCACTTTCTCGAGAAAATTAATTTATAAGCTAGCAATGAGTTCTTGTTCATGTTGGTTTAATCTTTGAGGTATTACTACAATAAAAAAAATTGAGTTATGTTTTATAGCAACAATCAAATTTTAATTTTGACATCGATCGATGTCCGTCAATAAAATTATAACCCCAAATCAAATGACAATGATAATTACTAAAAAGAATATGCAGTAATTTACGAAATGCCGTAATGACGTCACCAATCTCGTTCATTTGGTAGCCAAGTGATTGAGAGAAATTGACAATATATGACGTGACGTTGACCGATGGCTGAGTATTCTGTAGTTACTTTTTTTGTGCCTCAAAGTTATATAACTAATCACAATATGTTACATTCTTTATAATCCTTGTCTAATCTTCTTTAAAAATAAAATCATTTTTCTTCCAAATTCTATTATTAGACATCTATAAAACTATATAATTTATTTTCGTGCTTTATTATATAGCTCTACTTTAGATCGGTTTATTTGCGTTTGCCGTCCAAATGGATATAACTAATTTTTTAAAGAGAAAAGATTGATGCTTTCCCAAACCAAACCAAGCCCTTCTGGTATAAGTAATTAACATTAAAACTTAATTATTTAGTTTTAAAATAGTCACTAAGAGTCCATTTCATACTAGTCCGAAAAAGTAGCAAAATAAGCATTTAACATTAAGTTAACTTACGAAATAGGAATTAAAATGCCATAATTTCAAGGTAGAGGAAATTATAGGTAACAACCAAGAAATACAATAAAGCTTTTTTTTCTTAATGATAGAAAATGAAAATGGACACTCATCTAACTACTGTAATCATTTATTTACATCATTAATGTCACATATAATCAATTTAGAAGAGTTTCATCACCATCCCTTGCTACAATTCTTTTCTGTCCCAGCCACTGAAGGTATTTTTTATATTCCTTTTGGTTTCACTTTAGGTGGAAGTAACGCTTGTCGTGCTTCTTCAGCTTTTTTCAGTACTTCCTCAGTTTAAATGGAAACGTATTCGAACGTGTGCCGAATTCGTGCGAAAAGTGTTTTTTGTAAAAAAAACTGGTTTAAAAAGAGACAAAAGAAAGCGTTAATACGAATAATAATAAATACCGGAATAATAATAAATGGATAAAATATACTAAATTCAGTAAGAAATAAAATTATCTACGTACTACTGGAATTATAAAGTGTGTTTTAATATCCTCGGGCAATTAACAGCCTTGTAATTCCCTTGATACAGAAATAACTATAATATTCTTATACAACTATATTGTTTAAACTTTTTGATATCTTATTCTGATAATTCCTTTTTAACTTCTTACCTCACTTTTATATGTAGATTTATACGGAACATGAAAAACATATCAAAATTTGAAAAATGACCTCGATAAATCATCCTGCTCTTTTCAAGTCTAAGCTTTCTAGGTTTTCTATCGATTCTAAAGTAGGTGTGTATGCTCCGATCTCTATAGAGATAGGGTACTAACTACGTAATATAGAGACGAAAGCTTTTAACTTTAGTAATTATAGATTTTATTATCTATTACTTCTATAATAATATAATCATTATTTATTTGATAATTTGGTCTGTGTTATGTCAGATATTATGTGGTGAAAATTGAACAGCATTAAGCTGAGAGTGTAGCCATTAGACTGTTATGTGTTCATAATTAACAAATTTGTGTCGAACCATTAGTTTCCTAACGATAAAAGCGAATGCTATCTATGTCTGTTATAGAGGTTAACTATTATTTACGCTGTTATCAACAAATATCAACTACATACAGTTCAGATACGTACGATAAGAATCATGTCCCCCTTAGAATTAGAATTTAGAATGAGTGGGAGGGGGGTTAATCACTTCGACCTTACAGATCCATTGTGTCCCCCTTTCTTGAATCATAACTCATCATACAGTCCCAGGGCTTTGACAAAAGCCAGTATCTGGGACGGTTTTATAGAGGGTAGTTCTCCATCTCCAATATCAGTCGTACCAAAATTCATGGCACGAATGGTTGTCGTCTCGGCGCACTCAGTGATGAGGTGTACTGGTGTTTCACCATCTTCCCCACAGAATCTGCATTCGCCGTTTCTTTCGTTCTTAGTTTCAATCTACTGAGGTGTTCATTGAGGAGACAGTGTCCTGTTAAAAACCCCTGACAATCCGAAGATTGTTCTTACTCAGACCCAGGAAGATCTGTAATTTTTCTTGATCATAAGCCCTCAGAAACTTCTTCGAGTGTCTTAGACCATTGCAAGATTTCCATTCCAGGTTGCGGATGGAATCTTCCAAGTTCTTGAGTTCCGCCTTGAGTTGGTTACCACTTGGAAAGCAGAACGGTTCTGGTCCAGTTAGTGGAGTGTTAGCTCCTTTCCTAGCTAGATTATTTGCTTTTTCATTGCCTTCTATCCCTTGGTGAGCAGGCACCCAGAGTAGGAGGACTTTGTTTTCTTTGCCTAATTTATTCAGCTTCTCTATGCATTCTTTGACCAATTTCGAATTGATCGATACTGAGTTGATCGCTTTTAACGCTGCTTGACTATCAGACAAGATGGCTGTTTCTTGTTTCCGATAGTTGCTATCTAAGATAAGTTGTACGCATCTTTCGATAGCGTAGATTTCTGCCTGTAGGATACTAGGGTAAGTGCCCATTGGTTCGGAGTATTTAGCTCTCGGTCCAAACACTCCGATCCCTGTTCCCGTATTGGTTTTGGAAGCATCAGTATACCAAGTTATGGTATGGTCTTTTAACTGCTGGGCAAGCGTTTCGCTCTTCCAATCCTTCTTATTGCTCAATACTACATTGACATGTTTGTCAAAGTTGTACGTTCTTGGCATATCGTCCACTGGGAGTTGCATGTCCCCCTTTCTTGAGTTATAATTCGTCATAGTCTCAGGACTTTGACAAAAGCCAGTGTCTGAGGCGGTTTTACAGAGGGTAGTTCTCAATCTCCGATATCAGTCGTACCAAAGTTTATGGCACGGATGGTTGTAGGCTCGGCGGACTCAATGATGAGATGTTCTGTGGTTTCCCAATTTTCCCTACAGAATCTGCATTAGCTGTTGTTTCTTAGCTTCAGTCTACTGTTTTCATTGAAGAGGCAGTGTCCTGTTAAAAACCCCGTGACAATCCGAAGATTGTTCTTACTCAAATATAGGAAAATCTTTGATTTTTCACGGTCGTAAGTCTTGAGAAATTTCTTCTAGGGTCTTAGACCGGTGTAGGATTCCCACTCCAGGTTACGGATGGGTCAAAGAAGTCAAGGTCAAAGAAGATACAAGCGATTGAAATGAAATACTTTAGAAGGGTCAGAGGTGTGACACGATATGACAAAATAAGATATGAGAAAATTAACAAATCCAACCAATACAAGAATTTAGAGAACAAGTGAGTTGGTGCGACACTTAAAAGGATGAACAACGACATTCCAGTGAAGAAAATATGGGAGACAAGGACGCAAGGCAAGAGAAATAGAGGCAGACTAAAAGAATCATGGAACAAAACACTAGTAAATACCTTACAAGAGAAGTACTTAAAAATAAATAAAAATGGTACAAAAAATTTCTTAAGTTTATCTTGCAAAATAAAACACTAAATCACCATAAAACACTTTTACTTTTACACTGGACGCGCGTTTCGCTAACGAACTTCTTATTAATAATAATTATAAATAAAATTCTTATTAGGAATGTCAATTATAAACTTGTGTATAGTGCTAATAAATTATTAGCACTAATTTCTTGTAAAGATTGTAATCAGAAATATGTTGGGCAAACTAGAAGATCAATATTAACTAGATTTAAAGAACATTTAGCTCAGATAATATATGGTAGACCGGATAAATCTTGCGTTGCCGAACATACTGTTGATAAAGAAAATTGTATAGATCTTAATAATTTAAAATTAATTAAACAAGTCTCAAATTACAGGCAATTAGATGGATATGAAAGCATCAGAATTAATAAATGTAAAGATAGTATGAACATAGATAACGGTCCAGTTCCTTTAAGTTCTTTGTTCCTACTACTCTAGTTGCGGAAATCTAACTGTTACGCTCGGTGGGCTCTGACTCGGTTGGCTAGATCTTGCCACGCCCACTCGGTGCCCACTGAGCGAGTATATAAACGCTAAAATTGTAGATTGTAGTTTAGTTTTTAATCATCTGCTGATGATGCTAACATGGTTAGCGAAATGCGCGTCCAGTGTAAAAGTAATTGTTTTGGTGTATTGTGGTGATTTAGTGTTTTATTTTGCTGTGTAACACCAAAGGTTACAACTCCCAACTGTAAGTTTATCTTGTTCAATCGTGTGTGTTTTGCTAGTGTGGGCGGTTTGAGAATGTCCATGGATCATTTTCGTAGGTATTTGGAATACTAAATAAATGTTTTAGTGCCTGAAGAATCGAAGACAATAAAGTCGCGAAACGTCGCACAAAATATAATGGTTTCCCAAGCTCGTATCTCAATAGCCACGACTTTTTCTATATGTAGAAAATAACAATCACATCCAAACAAATTATGGAAAATTAATACCCTCATCGTGTCTAATCATTTTATCGAATATTCGTTACGATATTCAGCCGGAGGTCATTGGCGGCGAGCAGGGTAGTTTATTGTGTCGACTGTTGGTGCAGGGGGGTAGTAGTCTGTCTACCCTCCACCATTAGGGGGCGGTTTTAAATTTCTTTCGGCCGGACATCGCTCTCGTTTCATATAGCCGGCGCACCTTGATAAATGGCTTTCCTGATGACGGAGGGAAATGTTTCGTTGTTGCCGCCATTTTGAGGGTGTGTTTGCCGGAAAATTAGGAATGAATTTTGATCCCCTCCCTCTTCTTTTCACTCTTTGATGCTGGTTGTATTTATAGGGTAGGTTTTGGGTTTGGTTAGTTTGGATTATTTTTATCCTTATTTTTTGCGTTTATTTATTACATGGCTTAGGACATACCATGCTGGCAACTGTTACTTTTGGGTTTGTATTTACATGTGTGGAAGTACAACACATAATACGCCATAACTTAAGAACTACTTTAGATATTGAAACTTTTTTTTTTGAAGATCGGATCTTTTACAATATGTTTAAATAAGAACAATTCGATAATGTTGTTTTTTTCATTCAAAAATTTAAACAACACATCCATTTACTTTTAGTGCATAGCTATTTTCAGCAATCATGTAACTTTTTTATTTATAAAGATTTTCACATACTGCCTGCGAAGAAAATATAGCAGAGATATTAAGAAAGTTTTTAAAAAAAATTAGTCAATTATTTCTAATAGATTTCGAGATATCTATTTTTAAATTCTAATAGCGAACACTCAATTCGATGTATTTTCCTTGATTTAAGTAAAAAACAATCACCTGATTGTCACGGGGTTTTTAACAGGACCCTGTCTCCTCAATAAACACCTCAGTAGATTGAAGCTAATATCCAATGCAGATTCTGTGGGGAAAATGGAGAAACACCAGCACACCTCATCACTGAGTGCGCCGAGACGACAACCATTTGCGCCATAAACTTTGGTACGACTGATATCGGAGATGGAGAAGTCACCCCTGTAAAACCGTCTCAGATACTGTTTTTTTTATCCTGAGACTGTATGATGAGTTATAACCCAAGAAAACGGAGACACAATAGATTTATAAGGTCGCGGTGATTAACTTCCCCCCTCCCATACAATCTACAGCTGTTTTTCTAAAACTAAACTTTTCAACTTGATTATCATTATTCTTCCAACAGCGAATTTCTGTTTTGTTTTCGTTCCCTGACGACACCAATCCCAATTAGTTCCTGGCAAAGGCAAAAACGATCATCCCCGAAGGGCCGCATAAACGTCTCGCTGGGAGACAGACGTGGGGCAAAGCAGGGAGCGGCACGCGAAGTCGCGTGGCCTAGGGCGACGCCTGGGAGCGTCGCGGCGCACCTATGCGGCATCGCGACGGCGACCGAGACAAGTGGGAGTGTTGCCGTCACTCCCGCAGAGACGACGAACCCAATTCAGGCTCGGATCTTTTAAACGAAAGAATATAATAGTAAATTTCTATACCTTTGTGGCGGGTTCATTTCTTGAAAAGAATTCTCGTTCTCGAGGAAAGTTTTTCGCCACTAGAAGAAAATCTAAAAGATAAAAAAGTTTGTGTTGAATCCAAATGGGTTTTTTTTGGTTTTTCGATATTTTTTAGTTCTCGACTTTTTTGAGTTCTCGATTTTTTTGAGTTCTCGACTTTTTTTTGAGTTCCCGACTTTTTTGAGTTCTCGACTAGAATTTCTCGATTTTCTCGATAAAAAACGTTCCTATTCTTAAATTTTTTTGCTTCATTATAAATTGGACTGATCGGTGAGATCAGTTACATGAAATACTGCTTATTACTTTAAGGTGAACTTTATTAATATATCAACAATAAACAATAAATGAAAGAAACTATACCGGGATGGGTTATTAGGGTTCCTACCAGTTTCCACATGTACAACAATCTTTTATTTCGTCTTTTTTGAGTTCTCGACTTTTTTGATTTTCCGATTTTTTTATTTCTCGAGGCACGAGAATTCTCGAATAAAATTTCTCAAGTATTTCTAGAAATTTTGAAATTTTTAATAAAACACTATGTTATTTTTAAACTTTTGCTTTATTACAATTTTATTATTTAAATTAAATCTAGATTATTTTATTTTGTTCTAATTTTACAAAAAAATTTGATTCCATTTTTTGGTAATACATTGCATAATAGAATTCTATTAGTTATTATGAAAAATAGCAGCTTAATGAATATTACCTTTCTGGACTTAATCTGAAGCGCTTGGGTCCCTTGGGAATGCACAGGGAACAAAATTTATCGGGCAGAGGAGGGTAAAAATAATTATTTTGGCATTTTAATGTCAACGCGGACGGTTACCCTGCGGAATTCTCTGTAATTTTAGTCGGTCCGGATTTTTATCCTGGCTAGCATTCTCCATTGAAAAAGTTATAATATCTCTACAGGGTAAAAGTGGTTCGAAACATTTATTTAAAATATTATTATAATTAAAAGTTTGTCTGTTTTATCAGTTTGATTGGTAATAAGTAATAATCGTTATCTCTAATCAATATTTTTAGCCGACCATACCAATAGGTATGGTAGGCTATTAAGATCGACAAAAAAAAGTTTTTTTAATTTCACTCAAAATGAGTTATTTGGGTCATAAATGACCTAAATACAAAATATTTTCATGGTGTCTGTCTGTCTGTCTGCCGTCTGTAACACGATAACTCAAAAACCGCTGAACCGGCTTTAACCAAATTTGGCACAAAAATACTGTGGCCCCCGAGAATCTGGCCATTAGTTTTTGGTGGGGGTGGGGGGTTGGTAAGGGGGTATGGGAGGGGGTAAAAATTAAAAAAAATCGTAACTCCAAAATTACAGTAGCTAGCGAAACGCGGTATTCAAATTAATATTAGGAATAATATTTGCAACAAAATTTGTAATAACATCAAAATCAGTCAAAGTCGCAGTTTTCGAGATATTAACATATTTTAGTATGGGCGGCTATACGTGCCTCCCGGCGCCAATTTTTGTTATTACTGCAAAACGAACCAAATTTTTATTTTGGACAAAAAAAATATCCTGATGCTACTATATCTCTCGTTAAATGCATTCGTGCACGAAGCTTTTAGCCCTAATATCGTCAGCAATATGAATATGATTTCCGGGCGAGATTAAAAGAATCTAACTGCTCTGTGGTGAATTTTGAATGTAGCAGAGGAGGGAGTGCAGTGGAGGTTTTTAACGAGGAATAGGGAGATTGGAGGAACTAAATATGCATGTTTGAAAATGGCAATTGAAATGACCGATTAATATTCCTTTAATTCATATTCCATTAAGAAATTCTAGAACTTCAAATATATGCGTATATTCTTGCTTTCTAGATAGATGTAAAGAATACCGGGTCACATTGGATGCGATTGATTTGCCAGGTTATCATCATTATCATCATCATTTTCAGCTCATTCAACCATTTACAATTATGGTGTAGCCGCCCTCACATATTTAGAGAGTCTCTTCGTAGTTGGGCCCATTGAAGGTCTATGCAAGCCCAAGTTATCCCTGCTAATTTCCTAATATCACGGTCCCATCTCAAGTTCGGTCTTCTTCTAGGTGTCTTAATTCATCGTGGTACCATGCTGTATTTTTTGTGATCCATCTGTTGTCCGTTCTTCTTGCCAGGTGTCCTGCCCATTGCCAATTGAGGGATTTGACTCTGTGGATGACATCTATTACCTGGGTCTTTTGTCGTATTCACTCTATTCCTTTACGGTCTTTCTTGGTTATTCCCAGCATATTTCGTTCTATTGAGCGTTGTGCGACCTGCAGTTTCCTTATGATGTCCGTTTTAAGTGTCCAGGTTTCGCATGCGTAAGGCATGACTGGTAGTACACATTGGTCGAATGTTTTCTTCTTTAGATAGAGTGGCATTCTAGATTTAAATATAATTTGAGTTTCTTCCATAAGTACTCCGTACTAACTTAATTCTTCTGTTGATTTCTGGTAGTAGAGGTCCCGAGCTGTGTATTAGTTGTCCCAAATATATATATTCTTCTACTATTTCCAGTGTTGTGTTAGTTATTACAATGTCTTTTCTTTCCACTTGTTCGTTGTACATTACTTTAGTTATTTTCTAAATTCATTTTGAGACTCACTTTATTGTTGGCTGTATTTAGTTCATTAATTTGTCCTTGTAGTTCTTCAGGGCTACTGGCAATTAAGACTACGTCGCATAGTGGTCTAAATGTAAAAAATACGGGGACATTAGGTGACAAGTTTGTCTTCACTGAAGATTGATAGTATGTATAATTTTATAAATAGAATAAAGTCCCATCTTACTTGTATATCAGAGTTTTGTATTTGGTGGATCGGAATGCGATAAAATTGAGGACAAAGTAAACAAAAATATAAATGTTCATTTATATAGAATTTGTTCTCGAGTATCTTGAAGTTCGTTTTGGTAGTTGTGTTGAGATTAGAATATCGTGGTTTGTTTTTTAATTCAGACATATCTGCTCATTTGTTAGGTAAGTTTAGTAACTTATTTCGAAACACGAATATTGATATAATTAGTTGTCAAAGAAGTATTTACAATTTTATTAAAGTTTAAAGAATGGAAGGCTCAGAAAAAAAAACGACCCTTTTCTTCACCGTCAAACTAAATTTATTTTAAAGCTGTGAAATTTTTATTTTTTCCTATTTTGTACAGTTTCGGGCGTGAGCCGAAAACATTTATTTGAGCTTTTGAATGAAAATGGCTGGATGGGAAATGCCACTTCTTTAGTTGTGAGAAAAAAGATGGCCGACTTTGTCTTACAACGCATCCCTACTGCTGACGATGATGACCTATGAAGTCAAATTGCTTTACGTTGGAAAAGGTGCTACCGAAATAAGAAAGACTTTTTAAAGAAACATGTAATTTGGCTTAACGAATATGTTTATAAATCTAAGTGCCAAAGCACCTTTCAGCAACATGCAAAAACGCCTTCGCGAAAGAATTCAAGAGAATTTAGTACTAGAACTTAGACAAGACGTACACAAGAATAGATTTCTCAATATGTCCTGCTGAACTTTGAATGTTTGCTACTCAGACTGGATATACAAGAAAAGGAAAGAGAAATGTTGCTTTTGCCATCGAAAAAGCTACGATTTCTAGTCCCCAAGAGTTGGCAAAAATAAAAAATTTAGAAAGTTTAAACAACGAGATGCGACCATTTTCTCCAGAGGAAGTCTTGATAAAGATAACATTTTGTAGATCAGTAAATACCATTCAGTTAAAATACCCAAGTAACACAATATCATTGTCAACATTGTTTTAAGTTGTAATATTCACTTGTAAATTCAATAAATAAAATGACAAAATACCATCTTGTTAATATCCTGACGCAATAAAACAAAATAATATTAAGTACTGTAAATGGTATAGAGCGTCAAAAATAAAAATATGGCTGTAACTTTTGATACACATAGTATAAACCATTCACCCCTATATCAAAATGCTGGAAAAAGTACCAGGAATTGAAATCTTAAAAAATATATAGGGTGTTTTATTTAAAAAGTTAGGTCTGTAGCACTTTTCTCGCACACCCCGTATAATTAAAAATATTTTAACAAGGAGCAATTTATTATTACTTATAACTTTTGTATCAGCATTATTTTAAAATTCTTAATAGCAAACGAGATACTGGACTTTGTCGCACCAATTGAACACCCTGTATATAAAATAGGAAGCTAAAAATGTAAAAAATATTTTTGATGAGTGTAATTTTACATAAAAATATTATAAATAACAATTATTTCCTTTATTTCAAAAACAAAATTGAGTATCCCCGTAATTTTTCCATTTAGACCACCGTGCGTCGTCAGCGAATCTTAAGGTGCGTATTCATTATCCGAACGAACGAACGAACGAATGTTCGCTAGTGGTATGGACGGGGACCGTACGATAGAACCGCAAGAGAAGACCGGACGCGAACGCCTTTGATGTACCGACTCGAAACGGATGGTCGAGCGAACGAACGAACAAACTTAACAAAATTATTGTTGATACTCGCACCATTACAACGGAGCGAGTTCATTTGATTGTTTTCTGATGCTTCATGGTATACTTAATCAGTCTGCGATAAGAAAGAAAAAAATTCGACGAAATAAGTTCTGGGTCCATTTCAATCGCTAAGGCTATCTCTGGCCCACTGTGCGGCCGTTCGTTCGTTCGTTCGCTCGCCCATCCGTTTCGAGTCGGTACATCAAAGGCGTTCGCGTCCGGTCTTCTCGTGCGGTTCTATCGTACGGTCCCCGTCCATACCACCAGCGAACATTCGTTCGTTCGTTCGGATAATGAATACGCACCTTAAGATATTCTCCATCTGTTTTTAATCCTTTGGTGGTCCTCCTTGGTGTTGGGATATAGTGTCTTCCTGTCGTGCTCCTTTCCCAGTGGGGAACCCTGGGGTTGTTTTACATATCATTACTCTTGCTTTGGCTTCTTTGTATATATTGGCGAGAGTTTCAGGTAATACGGATTAAATACTAGCGTACACACTGGAAGTTTTAACTGCAGTTTTATCAATTATAGCATTGTGTTTATAGTGACGTTGCAAAGAAAAAAAATCGAAATAAAGGCAACATGCTAAAAAGGAAAATTATAAAGTAAAATTAAACAGTGTCTACTTCTTTCAGTGTTTGTCTTTTTGATTTTTGCTACGACTTTGGATATTAATGATAGCAACGACATTACTTATTCATAATATGAATTTAGAACGAACAAAATATACGATGTTTTTACACTTGTGTATGAGAGCCAAAAATAAAAAAGTGTAATTAAAATTCTATTTAAAACATCTGGTGGTTTTATCAAAATAGAATATTATTTTTAATATTCGGGCAGATATGCCGTAGTAATCCATCAGATTAAACAAGATATACATCAAAACTTCAGTCACGTATAAATGTATGTCTAAATAAAGTTGTGTGCTGTTATTTTATATTTAAAAATACCTACAATTTCTTATTATTTCTTTCAGTTCAAAAAGTAATTACTAAACTAAATCGATTTGAAGGAACTGAAATATTCAGATTTAGATTTCACTTTATTAAGCATAATATATTTAAATGAAAAACAGTGTAATCCAATTGACACGCTTACCAAGCGAATCCTATGACACGGCATCGATCGCAAGGAATGCATTTCCTTCACGTTGCTGGTTCGATAGTAATTTACCGCTAGAATTGTTTAGAAATGATCGAAAATATCTTAATTTTATTAATAGAAACAAACGAATGTAAAGGACCCGCTACACGTGATGTTTACCTCTCAGCTTTATCTGTTCAGTCAAACCGTATTGAGTAAAATATCGAGTGTAGACGAAAAAACGGTTATTAAGATATTTGATATTAAAAATTAAAAAAATCCGTTTTAAGTTTATTTTTATTATCGAATATCTTAGTAACTAAAACTCGTATAAAAAATTATTTGGCATTTCAAACTTTTTTTCAATGCTCTTTCACTTTAATGTTACAAAAAAGTCTGATCGAGAATTTTAAATTTTTCATATTTCCAATTTTACATTTTTTAAGCTCCCTGTATATTAAAATGTATATTTCGCAACTTCAGTCATATTTAAATAACAAGCAAAAAAAGTTACGGAGAATGAGTTTTTCTAAAAATCGAAAATAAACAAGTTTACAAGTATAGTTAAGACAATCCGTGGACACACTGTATTACAGCACCATTAAGAGACTTTTTAAAATTCAATATTTTTGTATAGTTTCACAAAATAAATGTAAAAAACGTTTAGACATATTTAATAATTATCAAGGGATACTATTTTCACAATTACCTTTGCGTGTTGAAGAGAAATGAAATTTTAGAAATTTTAATTATACCAAACTTTAAAATAAATGTTTCGAGTCCTTTTTACTTCGTATATTATAACTTTTTCAATGGAGAATGGTAGCCAGTATAAAAATCCGGACTGTTTAAAATTACCGAGAATTCCCTAGGGTGACCGACCGCGTTGACATTAAAATGCCAAAATAATTATTTTCATCCTCCCCTGCCCTACAAACTTTGTTCCTTGTGCATTCCCGAGGGAATACCTTATTAATTAAGTCCAGAAAGGTAAAATTCATTAGGCTGCTATTTCTGATATTTACCTGAATTTTATTATGCAGCGTATGACTAAAAAAAGAATACAAATTCGTATTATATTAATCAGACTGCATGAGAATGACTAGATATTTTGTGTCCAGAAAGATACAGGTTGGGAGAAACATTAGGCTTGATATAGTTATTTAAGAAAAGGCCGTTGAGAATGTCGGGTCGCTCTTATGTAATAACTGACTTCTGTCATCAGAAGTGGGATTGACCTACTAAAAGTACCACAAAGGTTTTCAAAATTGCCAATATGCCATGTTGTTTGTGACTCCATAAGTGTTGGAAGAGGAGATAAAACCATACAGCAATAAGCCTAACAGTGTATATCAAAAAAATATGTTGAGAATCGTCTTTTAATTTTTTTGTATATTTTAGAAAAAAAAGCAGAAAAGATCCAGTGGTTCTCAAAATTTAAAGTAAAATATCTCGGTTATTTTGGACTTATTGGAAAAACGGTAAGGCGAAAATAAGTTTCTTTTATCAAGATCTACCAGCCCTAAAAATATTTATACTTATTTCAAACTCACGCTGTATAATAATAATAATAATAATAATAATAATAATAATAATAATAATAATAATAATAAGTTAGCTAAAGTCAGGCCAGACAAAGTAAAGATCCAGGATAGGGGCCTTTACTGTGTTTGCTACGGTACGTAGGGCAAGCCGTACAGCCTGTAGCCACACCCCGACGGGAGCGGGCCCCTCCATTGCAGACTATCTTCCCACACACCTATCCCATCACAGACACACAAATAAAAACTAGACCTTAATTGGTCAAAGTCTGGCCGAAAGGGATGCAATCCAGCATGCTCTTGTTGCTATCGAATGTAAACGATACTGCCAGTAACACCAGTTGTCCGCTGACCTTGTTACCCTATCCTTTAGATCCATAAGCTCCTTAAAATTAATTCACCCATAGTACCCAAATCCTTTGCTAATCCTCCGTAGATCTTTTCTTCCTTTTCCATCTTCAAATATAATAGGAAAAGGGAATACCCATAATGGAATGAAAACAAATATTGGAAATAGTAAACAGCCGCTGCCTGGGGATCGCCAGGGCATGTCTGGAGCCGACGCTGGACATGACAGTATGCGGGACGTCGGTGACAAGGTGCTGAAGAGGCGGGCCCTTGTCCCAAAACAAACTACAGCCCAAACTAACAACGAAGTGGATAAGACAACTGAAACTGTTAGCTCGAATCCAGGTACAAGCCAAGATTCTGCTGACATTTCTAGAAAAAATCAACGAAAGGCACACGCATTAAGTGGACGAAAGAAATGAATTGTTTAGTAATCAAAATGTTTCTCCAAATTAATGAGTGCCGAGATGATCCACTTCCTGGATGGAGACAGAAGTTACACACTGAGATGAATAAAACCTTCCCTCATTTGAAATTAACGCAGCAAAATGTATCAGATCGACTTAGGGCAATATACTCTAAGAAACTATTAGCGCAACAAGAAATAGATCAGATCAGAAGAGAAGTTGGACATATTTTAACCCAAATTCAAACTAATTTAGAAATTCGAGAAGATACATCCATAGACTTCACACATTCCTATCATAGAGACACCCCAGTTGCAATAAGAGAAGTAACCGAACCAGTGAGCACTACTGAGCGCGAGACATATGAATTGTTTCAGTTCAACTATAGTTTATTTCATAGTACTGATCCTTTAAGTAGACCTCTCATTCCGCAACTGAATTTCAAAAAGAACACTACAAAAATCCTGAATGATGTAAAGTTCATATTCCAAAATCACATTAAAGACATAGATGAAATAGAACAGTTCCATCTTGCGCTATATGCTGCTGCTGTCACTACAATTGAACTCAATTGCCAACAAGTGATGGAAAAGAATAAATCTCATAAGCAGCAATTGCAGAAAGAGCCGGCATGGAAAGTTAGACTAACAAAAACTATAGACGATCTTCGAAGACAGATAAGTACAATCACCGAATACTTAAATGGTAATACCAGTAATCGAATAGCCAGAAAATTGAAAATTATCTTGAAGCATACTCATATCAACCCAGAGGAACACGAAAAGACGCGCAAGTTAATTGTGGTTAGAGATGAGCTCAGCCAGAAATGCAAGGCTAAAGGTGCACGATTGCGTAGGTACAACAAAGCAACAAGGCGTAAAGAAGACAACTTTCAATACTCCAAATGTCCTAAGAAATTCTATCAGAAGCTAGAAAATCCGACAGATGATAGGAGGATGGATATTGAAATGGATTCATCACAGTTTTTCTCATTCTGGCGGGATACGTGGGCGACACCATCTAATTTCAAGACTGATACCGAATGGATGAATGTGGTAGAAAACTCGACACATGACATAAATGCGATGCCTCAAATACAATTCACTAAAGACGATATAGCGATATGCCTAAAATCCTTACGAAATTGGCGCGCACCAGGACCAGACGGTATTCAAAATTTCTGGTTAAAAACATTTGGCGGCAATGGTGAAGCCATTGCCAGGTGCTTCAATAAAATTATCGAGAACCCTAGTGCTCTTCCTACATTCCTTGCTAGTGGAAATACTTTCCTTTTTTACAAAAAAGGTGATAGGTCAAAACCTGAAAACTATAGACCTATCACGTGTTTATCATCGGTTTATAAACTACTTACAGCTGCAATAACTTGCAAAATATATGACCATTGCACGCTTAATAATATAATTGCATCCGAACAAAAAGGGTGCATCAAAAACTCATTAGGTAGTAAAGAACAGCTTACTATAGATGCAATATTGATCAAACATGCACAGGTGAAACGCCGGAATATCAATATGAGTTACATAGATTATAGCAAAGCATTCGATTCGGTACCGCATGACTGGCTGATTAAGGTTCTAGATATCTATAAAATTCACCCATCTATTAAAATGTTGCTAAATACTGCAATGAAAAAGTGGAATACACAGCTTTTTGCTAACAACACAAACTTAGGCCAAATTGACATCAAAAAGGGAATATTCCAAGGAGATTCACTGAGCCCACTGTGGTTTGTGTTATCCCTTAACCCGCTATCACTCCTACTTAACTCAACGACACATGGCTACAGACCAAACCCTAAGGAAAACAACAAAATTAGCCATCTTATGTTTATGGACGACATTAAATTATATGCAGAAACACCGGCCCATCTTCACCAACTAATTGACACAACCAAGACATTTAGTAATGATATTCAAATGAATTTTGGAATGGAGAAGTGCGCAACAATATATATTAATAAAGGTAAGTGGCAAAACGAAAACTTACCAATATCTGAAATCAAACCACTCAGTCAAACAGATACGTACAAATATTTGGGAGTGGCGCAAAACCGGTCGATAGATCACACTACGCTTAAGAAAGAATTTAAGGAAAAATACAGGAGCCGACTAACCAAGCTTTTAAACACGTATCTCAATTCGCGAAATCTTATATCAGCTGTTAATTCTTGGGCTGTGTCAACACTCACGTATTCCTTTGGGATATTGAGGTACTCAGATGCAGACCTGGATGAACTGGACCGACTTACACGCCGGCTGCTCAAAAAATTTAGATGCCACCATCCGCAATCTGCGTTGGAAAGATTATACTTAAAAAGAAAAGAAGGAGGTAGAGGTCTGCTGAATATTAAGTCATTGTGTAGATCACAGGAACAGAGTATGAAAGCATATTTTATAAAGTCAAATAGCAACCTTCATAAATTAATTGTTACGGCGGACAACAAATATACCCCACTAAATTTAAGCACAGATAATGGTGATATCCAACAAAAGAAAACGACAATGGTTGATGCCCAACATTCTTGGCGACAAAAAATTCTTCATGGCAAGTTTCCTGCCTCTCTCGATGATCCAAATATCGACAAAGAAAACTCCCTTACTTGGTTGAGAAAAGGAGTTCTGCACCCTGAAACTGAAGGATTTGTAATATCCATACAAGACCGTGTCATACGCACTAGAAACTATGAAAAACATATATTAAATAAAAATGTCCAGGATACCTGTCGAAAATGTGGAGCAGCTAATGAAACAATTGACCATGTCATAGCCGGATGTCCCTGTTTATCGGACACAGCTTACCTCGCAAGGCACAACCAGATCGCTAAAATCATACACAAAGAAATGGCTCTAAAATACCGCCTTATAGAACATCCACCTCCTTATTATCGCTACTCACCTGAACCGGTCTTGGAATCAGCTCATTTAGTGCTTTACTGGGATCGCCCGATCATAACAGATAGAACCATCGACTACAACAGACCAGACTTGGTACTAATAGATAAGGACAACAAGAAGGCACTAATAATAGATATAGCATGCCCCTTAACTCACAATTTACACAAAACTGAAGTAGAAAAAATACGAAAATATGAGAATTTGGCTGTCGAGCTGAAGCATGTATGGCAATTGAGCACAGTAGAAATAATACCAATTGTAATATCGGCATGCGGGGTTATGACTACTAACTTAAGGAAAAATATAGACCGGCTCGGATTGTGTAAAGAACTCAGCAGTCTGATGCAAAAAAGTGTACTCCTCCAAACCTGTGCAATAACGAGAAAATTTCTAAATGTTTAGCAGAATAAAATGAAGTTTTTCTCTGCCACATAGTAAATTGAACCAGCATTAGCTGAGAAAGCAAAACCAAAAAAATAATAATAATATATTTATTGAAGTTTGTATATATACAATGCAACAAATTTATACAGATGAGTTTAAAAAACATTATCATACAAAAAAACAACAATATAATCTTACAAACTACAAAAAGGCTGGAAAAACAACAGTTGCTGATCAAGTTCCAGCCTCAAAGTCAAAAAAAAAGTAATATAAAAAATAATAATTTAAATATAATAAAAACAAAACAACTAAAGGCAATCTAAAATTTCCCACAAAAATCTGATAGAAAACAGCACCTACACGCAACATGCAACCTAATCAATATTCAGAAAATATTTTCTGGCTTTTATCTTAAATTCACCCAAAGAGGAGTTCTTACACTTAACATCTAAATTGTTGTACATACTATAAATATTAAATGTAAAAGATCGTTCAAACAATGCAGATCGGTGCGGAGTGGGTGAAATGAGACCCCTGTGCCTTAAATTCAAATTGTGAATATCAGTACGAAACTGTATTTTTTCATAAAGGTAAGGTGGACTTTTATTTATTATAATTGAATGGAACAGAGTCAGAGAATGCAGTCTACGCCTAGTTGCCATGTTCATCCATTTTGCCTCTTTAAGTTTATGAGATATTCTATCATATTTCCGAATACCATATATATAACGCAAACAAGATTTCTGAACTTTTTCTATTCTGGCGGTATCTCCAACGTCTAAACAAGGCCCATACAATACATCACAATAATTAAAATGACTAAGAACTAATGTATCGGTAATTTTTATTTTAGTTGGTATATCAAGTATTTTACGATGGGGATAAAGCATCTTAAGGTTACAATATGCTCTCTGAAGTAGCTTTGCAGTATGTTTTTTAAATCTAAGATCCACATCCAGTTCAACTCCCAGATTCTTAGCACACGACACAGCACTTAATTCTTTATTGTCAACCATTATCTTTAATTTACTTTGTACTTCTTGGCGTTTATAACCAAAAATTAACACTGAAGATTTATTAGGATTAATAATTAAGTCATGTTTACTGGAAGCTTTAACCAATTTATCTATATCACTATTTAAGACTTTATTAGCATTATCTATGTCATTAGGATAGAATGAATAACTTAACTGTGTGTCGTCCGCGTAAAAGTATGTTTTAGATGTAACCACTTCCGTAGAAACTTGTGCTGCATAAATATTAAAAAGTAATGGGCCCAATATGGTTCCTTGAGGCACACCTCTCAGAATTTTATTTTTAGTAGATTGCCTGTTTTCCGTATGAACAATTTGATATCTATTAGACAAATAGCTATGAATCATTGCAACCGCGTCCGCGGAAAAACCTGTATAGGATAATATTGCCAAAAGTAGTTTATGAGAAATGGTGTCGAATGCCCTTGTATAATCCAGTAAAACTAAGACTGTTGTTTTTCCAATATCTGTCATTCTAAGAACATCATCCACAACATCAAGTAAAGAAGTTGTGCAACTATATCCCCGTCTGAAACCAGATTGCCTCTTTGGAAGTAAAACATTTCTATCTAGATATACTTTAATTTGAGCATTCATTATCTTTTCCAAGCACTTAGAAAGCGTTGGTAAAATGCTTATCGGACGCAAATCGCTAAGCTCTAAGGGATGTGACTTCTTTGGCATTGGTAGAACTTTACTTATTTTCCATTCATCTGGAAATGTGTTAGATAAAAGACAGCTATTGATAATATTTGTTATTATAGGCAATATATACGGACAACAAAGCAAAATCATTTTTATGGACACGTCGTCAATGCCAATTGCTTCCGATTTAATATCCAGTAAATACTTATATATAATGTCTTCGTCCACCAAACTAAACTCAAAAAGTGCATTGAAATTTTTAACTGTGTGGTTTTTATAAAAATGTATTAATTCCAAGTTTGACGACGTCTCTATTCCACTATGCTGCAAAAAATAATCATTGATAAGTTGAGCATTATTCAGTGACTCTGGTATTATAGTTTTTTTATTCCTCGAATATATCTCTAAGTCGCGAAATTTTTGCCATAATTCTTTTTGAGATCTATTATTATTTATGGTTTCCTGGAGATATGCCCTCTTTTCGTTTCTAATTGCTATATTTATCTGATTTCTAAGTGTTTTATAGTAATTCCAGTCTTGTAAATTTTTTGAGTTTTTATATTTCTTAAAAGATTTGTCTCGTAAGGTTATCATTAGAATTATTGTGTCTGTAATCCAAGGTGGTTTTTTCTTCTTAAATGTAATAGTTTTATATGGACAAACAGTATCAAATAAATCAATCAGCAAACCGCTGAATGCCGCAACTTTCTCATCTATGTTCTCAATATACAGAATTAGGTCAAAAGGTGTTACCAAAAGCAATTCCATTAACCAATCCTTATCGAGTCTTTTAAAATTCCGAAAAGTAAATTTTAAACTATTAGCATCACTTTTTGGTTGCTTAAATCTACAAAAAACTAATAAATGATCCGTAACATCAGGATATTTTACACCAAAATCAATTGGTTCCAAGTCCGATGATATTATCAAAGCATCCAGCAGTGTTGCAGACTGACGATCAACACGTGTCGCAGAATTTATAATTTGCCTTAAACCGAAAGAATCTAATGCATCTAAAAACTGAATAGTATATTTATTTTCCGTATTTAACAAATCTATGTTTATATCTCCACCACATATAAATTTATTACAAGATATTACGAAATTAGATACATTATCCTCAAAAAAGTTTAAAAAATTTGAATAATTTTCTTTTAGGGTACGCGGAGGTCTATAAAGGGTACCAATTATACAAGTACATTTTGAAAGGTATACTTTTATCCATAATTGTTCAAGATCATCAGCACACGAACCGCCCAAATTTATATACTTTAACTTATTACTTACGTAAGCTGCAACACCTCCTCCTCGACTGTTACGATCCATTCTTACAAGATCATAACCTGATATATTCAAATTAACAGAAAGCATTCGAGCATCTAGTCTAGTTTCAACCACACCGACCACATCATAACGCTCTGCATTTAATATGTCCTTAAATTTTACAAAGTTGCAAGTAAGCGATCTCACATTAAAAAGGCAACAGAAATATTTAACATATTAATTTGGTAGAGAGAAAAAAAGTAAACAAAAAATTAGGTATAAAGTAAAAAAACAAAAGAACAATAAACAGTAATTAAATAAATTTAATGGGATTGAAGACTTTAATCTAAACTTGATATAAAAGAGATATTTACTAGGAGAGTCAATAAAAAGTTGTAGTTGCTAGATCCTATCTGGCTTTGGGGCAAGTCTCGTTAAAGCATCTGTATATGCTGAACATTTGATTTTTTCAATACAATATAGACTTAATAAAATTATTTAAAGTATAGACTTAATAATATAATTATTTAAAAGTATAGACTTAATAAAATTATTTTTATATTTATTTACTAGACGATGATATTCAGGAATAACCAGGAAAGTTATTTGTGTATAAAGAGCTGATAAATGGGCCATCTGTGCTTCAATTTCGTGGATAATGCCTGTAATCTGATTATGGAGTTCGAATTGCCATTGGTTTTAATTATTTTCGGTGGGTGTAGATGCGACAGCTGAATAAACACGTACTCTGATTTCAGGAGTGTCCAAAAATCGACATATTAATAAAATAAATGATGTGAAAATCCATATTTTTCTTTTAATTCAGTATCATGTACCATTGCGATAAAAAAAAAGTAGTACAGCAAAATATGATTTAATCTGCTGGTCTATAATAAAATATTAAAAATTGCCTATTTTTAAAAGGTAGGTAAATTTTTTATACTTTTATTTCGCCACGTATACCTACCAATTATTACCAAATTCATGGTAACGCCTAAAAAGTTAGGTATTGTATTGTTTTCATAGTGACAACTTCTCGATATCCTTATAGACCAGGAGTTCTATCTGGGACTACTAATTCTTGTATTACTTTTTTTGATCGCAATGGTACATAATAACACCAGAAACTAGATTGTTATCAAATTATTATTCGATGGTTTTTAATTTGATTTTTTACATGACTGCCTTTTATAATAAAATGGATTATTCATTTTTTACCTTTAAGAAAATTAGTTTGTAATTGGGACTACGCCTACGCCTATTAAATTCGGGAGTTTGTAAAATTTAATTTTCTACTTACTGTTACGAATTAATATACTTATTTAGTTATATGGATATTCTTTATTTATTTATATTTTTGATTAAAGTTTCGCCTACGCCTATGGTGGATGTTACTTTTTAGGTGGAGTTATACAGGGTGAGTCTTAAATAAGTGCAAATATTTTTAGGGGTAGTATAATTCGACCCCAGAAACAAAATTTGGAATTTTTGAATTTTTTTTAGTTTTTAGTTAAAAAATATAATACCAATGGAAACAAAGGTAGTAAATTAAATTTACAAGAAAGAAAATCCAGAAAACATCCAATGGTTCTCAAAATTTTAGCAATTTTTTTTTTAAATCTTCAAAGTAAAATATCTTGGTTATTTTAGATTTATTTGAAAAATGGTAAAGAGAAAATATTTTTTTTGTCGATATCTATCAGCCCTGAAAATATTTGCACTTATAAGACTCAGCCTGTAGTATTATTTAAAGAAAAACAGTGTTAAAACGTTTACAAAAGGTTCAAAACTAGTATTAGGCCCAATATGTAGCATATATCATAGTATAATTCCGAAAAATAATTATGAAATTCAATTAAAAAAAGGTAAAAAGGTGGAGTGCCGAAAATTAATTGTTTGTTTCAATAAAAAAAAATTACGTTTCTAGGTAAATACCTAGAAACGTAATTCCCGGCTCTTTCTCCTTGCTGCGGCTTTTACTCTCGAAAGCTGAACAAATCACCATTGTAATAAAGTTTAAATACCTAAAGGTCACTACACACAACAAGCTATTAAAATTCGCTAAAATTGTGCATGGTGTCACCTCCTTTGTTTGGCACCAAAAAAATGGCGTCCTATAATTTTATATCACATATTTTGCACCGTCTTTGTATTCTTTAGTCGTTGATGTACCCGGTCATTTATATTACAACCCAATTTTTAGTTTTTATTTAATTTTTTCTAATTATTTAATTTTTTTTTTCAGGTAAGACATTGCTCCTTTCATTTAAATGGAGCCAAATCGTAAGTACTATATTTTTCTTTGACATTATTATAGTGAAATACTCAATTATTCTCTATTTTTTTCTTGCATTTTTATCTTTATATTTGTCTTAAATCTTAAAACAGTACTAATATAGTGTTTCTACGATATAACTTATGATAATGACAGTTCTGTTACTTTCTGTCATTTTAAATTAAAGGTATTTTGTTATATATTTGTCACAATCGGCTCTTCTCTTGTAGGTCATACTTTACATGCGTGGTTATCCACAAATTATCTGTTTTATATCTTAATTAGACATTTTATAAGTAGCTAATACATAATTTATTAACCAAAATATTTTTTGCACTGTTTTATTGATTACATTTACCATAGAGACAAGGAACATGATATTTACTCACTCAATGTTGAATATTTTATAAACTTTCTGCTAATGACAGATATATACAGTACGTCTGTCCGTTCTGTAGCTACGGGGTATCCGTGAGAAGGGAAACGATATTCTCTCGATGTTTTTCGTAAAAAAATAGACGACGCGTCCCATCAATAAAAATTCGACAAATTTGCAAGTAGCCAATAAAATGAGTGGGCGGAGCGATTTGCGGTGACGTACTCGTCAAGTCGACGTATACAATATATTGTTGTTTATTTAAATGTTTTTTGTCCGCATTCCTTTCATAGACACAGATCCAGCAGACGTACTGTACAGTATATTTAGTTCTTTTTACTGAATATTTATGATTTTGTACCTTTATATTTCGTTTTGCATATTTACATTTTTTTGCCACCTTAAAAAAGTTTAAAAATAGTGAATACTTTCTAAGATTTAAAAAAAAAATATTTGCGATTTTCTTTTTATTTTTGAAGTGAAACTTCTGTACGCGCGCTTGCAGATTTTTACTCTCAGCCGCGCCACACAAGCTAGCGAGACGGCCGTGACACAAGCTAGCGAGACGAAAAGTGGTAACTACAGCCGAATAAATACCTAATGACGCGACGTGTATTTGTGAGCAGTCCACGTGTTTATTAAAAATATTGATATTGTAATTGTTTATTAATTTTTTACATTACGTGTATAAAACTATTTGTTACAAGTAAAAAACTATTTTTATGTGTTTAAAACTATATGTTACAAATAAAATACTTTTTTATGTGTAAAAAACTATTTATTTCACGTAAAAAATATTTTCAATTAATTATTCTTTCAAACATATCCTTCAAATCCTTCAATTTAATAGCTGTTAGTAAAAAGTTTTTCACTTCAAATATGCGCACATAGTGCACACACAATTTTTTTATGACTATGTACTTCAATAGATATGGGACACCCTGTACATACAAATTTAAACTTATTGCCTGTTTCCCAAAAAAAAATATTAATGGACAAGTATATAGACTAAAAAATTGGGTAAATATTACATTATCTTTGCCATTAAAGTGTGGCTATTAAGTAAAAGTAATCACAGGAACAGTTTTTTTCCTGTATTTATAAATTTTGATACAAAAGTAGGTAACATTTCGATTAGTTGGTTATTTAACGGTAAACTAAAATCGAACAATAAACTTTTCTTTGTTGAAAGTCCGCAGTTCGCCACAATTTCTCTAAAAACGCCGATTTTTCTCTGTGTTTAATCAATTTTTCGAGTAACGGTACATTTAAATTTAATTTACTCAACTTTTTTCCCAAAAAACAATGAAGAAACTTCTTTAGTGTTCTAGTACTAACAGAGAAAGCGTTGAAATTTCATTTGTTCTTTTGCGTTGTTTTTTTTAACTAAATGCTATTTTATACTTCACCAATTTTCTCAGTGGAGAATTCTTTACGTCAAACGCATAGAAAGAACATTAAGGCTTCCATATACCTACGGTTATTTTGCTTGGTTTTAACCGCGCTGGTAGAATGTGACTCCATACACTCTCATTTTGCCCAGTTTATTTTATCCGTGTCGTATACAGGGCGAATCTTAAATAAGTGCCAGTATTTGTAGGGCTGGTAGATCTTGATGAAAGAAACATATTTTCTCTTTATAGTTTTTCAATTAAGTCCAAAACAACCGAGTTATTTTACTTTGAAACTTTCCAAGAAAATATTTTTGCTTAAATTTTGAGAACCACTGGATCTTTTCTGTCTTTTTTTTCTTGTAGATTTAATCTACTGCCTATGTTTTAACATTATCAAGAAATTATGGTTTTTAACTAAAAAAAATTCCAAGATTTTTTGAAAAAATTCGTTGTGACGTTTGAAAAAAATAACATGTTTTATTCGGAGTGAAAATGTAAAAAGGTTTCTTTTATCGAGATCTACCAGCCCTGAAAATATTTACACTTTTTTAAGACTCACCCTGTATAATGCACTATTGAAGTGCTGCCCGTTTGGTTAAAACCGGGCAAAATAACCGCAGTGTATGGGGACCTTGAATTCTTTTATGAACGAGTAAACAAATTTAAATTAAACGTGCACTCGTATTTGGTTACGCCTTTGTTTCTAGTGTTTGTTTTAGTTGGTAAATGAAAAGGAGGTTTTATTTATTTAAAATGTAATTATATTTTTAATTCAATAGTGTGGGTTTACATGCATACGTCATGCGTTGTCCGTCATTGATTTAATGCAATTTTATTGATTTATTGCATAATATGGGTGCTTGGACCTTTAAGGTTGCGTACTCAATGATGAGGTGTTTTTATGTCCCTACATAATCTGCATTCGCCCTTGTTTCTCAGTTTCAATCTACTGAGGTCAGGGGCGCATATACGGGAGGGGTAATGGGGATAATTACCCCTCCCAGAAAGAAATTAATTAATAAGATAAAATTTGGTATAAAATAAAATTGTTACACATTAACAGAATATCCAAACCAATCCAAGTAGATTTTTTTCCACAGTTACAATACCTTCCAGCAAAAATTTAATTCAAATTTAGTACTTTTTTGAATATTCACACTACCCCTTCCAGACTCAATCTCTAGATGCGCCACTGACTGAGGTGTTTACTGAGGAGACAGTGTCCTGTGTTAAAAACCTCGTGATAATACGAAGATTGCTTTTACTTAAATCAAGGAAAATCTTTGATTTTTCCCAGTCGTAAGTCTTTAGATATTTCTTCGGGTATCTTAAACCGTTGGACGATTCCCATTCCAGGTTACAGATGGAGTCTTCCAGGTTCTTGAGTTTCTGGTCCAGTTATTGGAGTATTCGCCCCTTTTCTAGCTAGATCGTTTGCTTTTTCATTACCTTCTATCCTTTGGTTGGCTAGCACCCAGATTAGGAGGACTTTTGTTTTTCTTTGCCTAATTTGTTCCGCTTCTCTAGGCATTCTTTGACCGAGGCTTTTAAGCCTGCTTCACTATCGGATAAGATGACTAGTTCTTGTTGAAATTACGTAAATATTTCTTTTTATTACATACCTATTTCCTAGAACAATATGCGTGGCAAAAATCAAACTGAAAATTAAGTAATTACCAAGCGATAATAACTCTATTTAGACATTGCTTTCCTATTAGATAATATAGAGCATAACGTGGAACTATGAAGATAATTCCTTTGTTGTGTTTGCTTAAGGCCTGGTTACATTAGCGAAATAAAAATGCTATTAATCATTACGATGCACGCGCTGTTAGGTAGAGAACTTGTAATATTGTTTTCTCGGGACTTGAAAGTACTTGTTTGTGGAGGATTGTTTTGTTAAGGCTTTTTTTAAAGGCGATGGCAAAATTAAATATGTAGGAAAATATTGTTTTAATACAGAGAAAAATTGTTGCTTTTAGTGTATCGTGACAGCCTAATGTGCCGTCTACACATAGAAACGTTTTACCTGTCAGTCAAAACGTATCAAGTAAAACTTTGTGTCTAAGCGAAAAAAAACGGACGCTTTACTTAAACTGAATTGAGAGGGAAAACCATCTAGAGAACTGAGAGGATCGTTCAGTTTTACTGACAAAACCGTCATTTTGCTACTGAAAAGAAGTTAAGTCAATTTGCAAAAAAATATTAATGATATATTATAGGGATCTCTTGTGCCAAAAAAACTTTTTACTGGGTTCTTTTGTGCCGATAGGTATTTTTTCTATTGGATTACTTTGTGCCAAGAATTTTTTTTCCATTTGAATCTATTGTGTTGAAGAGAATTTTTCTATTGGAATTTTTTTGTGCAAAGAAAATTCTATTGGGATTTTTTGTGTCAGAGGAATTTTTCCATTGGGATCTTTTATGACAAACATGATCTTTTATATTGGTATCTTTTGTGCCAAAGAGAACTTTTTACTGGGATCTTATGTGCCAAAGAGAACTTTTTACTGGGATCTTTTGTGCCAAGAAATTTTCCGTTTGAATCTAGTGTGCCGAAGGGAATTTTTCTATTGGATTTTTTATGCAAAGCAAATTCTGTTGGGATCTTTTGTGTCAAAGGGAATTTTACCATTGGAATCTTTTGTGCCAATGGACTTTTTTTTATTGGAATCTTTTGTACCAAGGAAAATAATTCTATTTGAATCTATTGTGCTGAAGAGAATTTTTCTATTGCGATTTTTTCCTTTCGGAGATTCCAAACTTACCTTTTCCTTCTCCATCATACATTTTTTTTAAATAGGTACGGATCTAGATTTTTCTTTCCTACTTTAAAAGCCTCCGAATAAAATTATATTTTCTTTGTACCACTAATGATAATTTTAGAGATTCAGCCTAAAAATAATTATCCGTCGGAGAACAAACACCAAAAGGAATCGTAATGTTGCCGCTGCGCTTTTTTCTTTGTAAATATCGCAGTAGGCCGATGGGGCAGCTTTCAGATGTTCTCTCGCCGAATGCACAAAGCGCCGCTGCCATATTTTTGTTTAATTTATCTCGTAAAGTTGGAATAATCTGAGATAAGGCGCGAAGATGAGCGTAAAACGCCTCGCCTGTCACTAAAAATGCATTTCTGCAATGCTCGCGTTCTAAAGTTTATTATAAATTCGTTTATTTGTGTATTTACATTAATTTGAGATATTTTTACATTAATTTGAGATATATATTTGTGTATTTTGTATTTTGTATGTGGAAGATTTAAAACAATAACGAGCAACTTCAACTTAGAATTCATAGTAGTAGCATAGTAATACTCTAATCGATATCCATATGCATCATTAGATAATTTTTTATGAGGAAAAAAACCTTTCCTTTTATAATAATTAAAACAAAAAAATATACTATGGATAATTAAATGGTTTGAAATGAAAGTCAAAACGCAAGATCATTTGCATATATCAGCCTGCTTTATATATGTCAATAATTTCTTGCTACTATTTCTATTACTTAAAATCTATGTCACACACGGAACTACATATATAACAATCCAAATTTCGCAACGCGTAATAGAACTTTTAGATTGCTGTTACTTTAATAACTAAATCCCAATAAACAATAATTAGTATTAATAACAATTAATTAATAATATTGTCGGGCGAGAGGTAAATGTAGTCCTGTAATTAATTGCAGAATTAAAACAATTTTCCTTGGGGCTGTGTTTTATTATTTATAAGCCAGAATAAATGTAAATTTAACGAACGAAAATATGGATTTTGTGTCTTTGAATCGATAGAAATAATTTTGTATCAGATTTTGTAATTCACTAAATAAATAACCTAAATTTTATACTCTTAATTTTGTTTTTAGTTTTTTTTGGTAATTTTCATGTTTTAAAATCTTTTAATATTTACAGAAAATATTGTAGGATGGAATGTCGTGTAAATGTTCACTTGTAAATTTATTATATATGTGACATTAAGGATGTAAATAAATTATTAGAGTAGTTGGATGAGTGTTTATTTTCATTTTATGCCGGAACCGCACATGCGGCATTTAGCGAACTCCGAGCGCTCGTCAACTACCGAGCGCTCGTGATCGGACTTCGCCTTTCCATCCACACATGCGGGCTCTGATAGCAACAACATTGAGACGAGCGCTCGTTCTCGTCGCCGATCGAGTCGCCGAACTCCGACTTCCCCATCCACACACATAGGAAATCGGCGAAGCCCCGTTCGGAGATCGCCAAATGCCGCATGTGCGGTTGCGGCATTATATTATTACTCAAAGTCTATTGTAATTCATGGTTGTTAAAAATATAAAAGGTAGAGGGAATTGTGGTATCTTAATTCCTATTAATAATGTCCTAAGGGAGTTGTTACTCCAGTAAGAAATAAAATAGTTAACACACATTTTATAAATATCTCTAGACAAGTGTCATATTTAATTTTAGCTGATGTTTTTTAGTGAAAATTTAATAATTTATAATTGTCAAGCAACTGTTATTAACTTATGTTTAAAACGAGATTAAGATGTATTTTCTATACGTTATTATCTCTTGACATAATCACTTTATATCAGAAGCATTAAGACGATTATTTTCAAATTAATGTCTAAGTGTGTTATGATAAAGGATATATAAATTAATCTGAAAGATTATCCTAAGATAATTTTTGTTCTATATTATTTTACGATGATACGACGGTCTAGGCTCTGTACAGGATGTCCCAAATTGGAGGGGGATATTTTGTGCAAAAAAGGAATTTTTCTATTGGAATCTTTTGTGCCGATTTTTTTTATCGAGATCTTTTGTGCCAAAGTGATTTTTTTATTGGGATCTATTTCGAGTTGAAGGGAGTTTTTTGGGGATTTATTGCACCAAAGTGAATTATTCAATGGGGATCTATTGTGCTAAGGAAATTTTTCTATTGGAATCCTTTGTGCCGAAGAGAATTTTTCTATTGGGATCTATTGTGACAAAGAGAAATTTTCTACGTTTGTGCAGAAGAGCTTTTTCTTTTGGGATCTTTTGTGCCAAAGGAATTTTTCTATTGGGATTTGTTTAAAGGATTTTTTTTATTTGGATCTATTGTTCCAAAGATAATTTTTTATTGGGATTTGTTGTGTCAAATGGATATTTCTATAGGGATCTAGGGTGTAGCAGCGAATTTTTCTATTGAAATTTTTTGTGCCAAAGGAGATTTTACTATTGGGATCTTTTGTGCCGAAGGTAATTTTTGTACTGGAATCTCAAAAACTATAAGAAATATATCAATATTATCAAAATTAAATGATCAAGCGCGCTTGACAGATAAATACTTAAACCGCGATCACACGGTATATTTTTTAAGAATTTTGACCTTGATTTTACAGTTTTTTTCTTAACGAACAGCTAAACATTGTGCTTTCTACATAAAACTAACATTAATATAAGACTTAAAACTGACGACAGAATAGTTTTTTTAAAAACCTCTCTTTTGCGGTATATGTATCGAATTTAACGAGTGAAAATTTGAATCAGTGGCTTGTGAAATCTCTCGCTACTCGCGACGAAGAACGTTTCAAACACGAGCTTATGCACCAGTGGATTGCCTTCAGCACACAGGGACATGCATAACTTTTAAAAGGGGTCCTTTTTGTGCTCACAGACCTCTTTTATTGTTCATTCTCTCGCAAGAGAATTCGGAACAGGGGATTTTTTTTAAAACAATATACAGTTGATTGACGGAAGTAAAAAAGATTATTCACCTCTAGTTAAGTTATTTGCCATAAATGTAATAGCATCAACTCGGTGAGCAGAGAATGTAAAATTTTGTATTGTTATATTTTCTGAAGCATGGGCAACGACCCAGCCACGTCGAAATATCGGTTCCCGAAGATCACCGAAGTTAAGCGACATTAGATTATGAGAGCGGATGAACAGTTCATCTGGAAATTCTGTCTATTCCATAGCAATAGTGTAAAATCTATTGACCCACACTGCATATTCACGCCGGATGATATCACGTAAGAGTCGAGTTGGTAGGCCATTGACAGTGATATGGCCGAAGACCGCGGTTCGGATTCCGCGTAAATAAAGTAGGCCCCGTCCAGATTAACCTTAGCAGCAAAAATGGGACGTTATCTTAAAATACCCTGTAGTGTACATTCTTATATGACAAGAAATTGATGTATATTGCACCATGTATATTATGCGTTTTTAATTCAACTGTTCTGTCAAATTATTTCAATGTAAACTTCGCAGTATAGACATAGTAGGCTGACTATTATGTGACTCATTACGTAGTCTAGCCTGGCGCGAGTTATAACACAGTCTGAAGCTATTCTCTACGGGATTTTCCTTGAAATCAATTCGTAACTCCACCAATTAAGCGCGTATCGCGGAAAATTTCAGCTTCTACAGGTTGGCGACATTTTCTCCGACCATACCCGATCCATTGGCTCGGGTTCTTTGACCTGCCAACTCCGTCATATTTGTACAAACATCTGTTTCGTAATATAACAGGTTTTTTATTTGAATAATTATGCATGTGAGATTTAGCTCTTTATAATTCAGAGAATGGCCCTAGATATTTTGTAACGAGAATGATAAGTTGATAGAAACATTACCTACGTTCGATAGAGATAGTTAAGAACAGGCGATTGAGTAATAACTAGGTTTTTTATGTAATCCTGAGAATACAGAAGTTATGAAGGAAATCCAGTGTTTTATTTAGAAAATACATCCTACGTTCTGATATCAGAAGTGGGATCGACCTACTAAAAACTAGAAGTACCACAAAAGAGGTGCCAATTTGCCATGTGATGTAAAAGATAAAGCAGCGGGAAGGTAAAACTTCGGAGGATACATTTGAATAAGATAAGTACACATATATAGTTAAATTACAAATATAAAAGTTTTGGTTGTTTGTGATTTTAAAGGCATAAATGGAACATTTAATTAAAAAGTAAAAGTTCACACCAATTAATGATAATAATACGATTACAGGATTGCTGTTATAACGATAAAAAAGGTTATAACTAATAATTAAAAACAAGCACTTTTTGCATAATCTCCTACCAGATTTGATCCAAGCAATATTAAATTCTCAATGTCTAAATTAACTAAATTAATTTTATACAGCTGTTCATTTTTAGTGAGCAAATTGGAAACGTTTAAAATATCACCATGGTTTAAATTTACATTGTGAACAAGTTTTTACAAAGGTAAGTTTTAAAGATTATAGATTATAGAGTGATTATAGCCTAAAAAATAATTGTTTTAATAAATCTTATCCAAAAATTATTTGTGTTTCATATAAAGAATTAAAACATTTTATTATTTCATAGAAAATTACTGCCAGTTCTGACTCTTTAACAAATTGCACTAGAACTTGTACAATTTCTAGTACAAAGTTTTGTATTTTATCCCCGGAAAATGCGTTCAACCGGAGTTTTAGGGTACTGACCGGACTTTTCAACTCTCTTTAGGACAAAGACCGTCGTTGTCGCGACGTGTATTTCCATTTCATGGAATAGTCTAGCTTCCAGACGTCTGATAATTTTCCTTGGCTTTTTGTGGAAACCACTAAAGGTTGCTTGGTCCCATTTTAAGCCTCGAAGTTCTTATTAAAACACGTATTATTATTTTTAATTAAAACGATATCCTTAGATCCTTATTAGTATTTAAGCCCTACGATAAACAAAATAAATTATACATATGATAATGATTAAAGGAACTGTATAATAACTATGATATTATTTATGAATGAAAATAACTATTCTATTTCACAATAATTAATCATGGTGTACCAGTTTCGGACATTTTTTATTTATTTTAAATTAACAATAAAAAACTGTCTTGTAAATTTGTTACTTCTAGACTAACTGGTTTAACTATTGGTAGTAAATTTTGTATAACGAACTCTCAAAGTATTATATATATCTTAGTTCCTACATTAATTACATCGGTATTTTAAATAAACTAGAAATATGAAATATTAGATTTATAATTTTGACTAATTAGACATATTTGTCTCATTATTTCGCTTCTGAGAACAAGTTATGAGTCATTGCGGTTGACATGTTAATATTAACATGGTGTTACGAGATATGAATCATTTATTGATCGGATTTTGATAAAATGGAATAATAATAAGGAACAAATATCAATGACACTTCATTGTTTATGAAGGAATTTTTATATTATTGTTGATTTATAATATTGCGGTTTACATATTGTGTATAAGTTGAACAAAAGTATTTCATATTTTTTTTATTAACTGATAAGGTTAACAGTGAATTGATTTTTGAAGTGAAACTTCTTTACGGGCTCTTTACAATTAAAATTCAAGGCCTTGACACGACACGCGAGAGGAAAAGCGGTAAAGACAGCCTATACGGTTTAGAAAAATCATCCGATTTAAATGAAATTTGGTATGTCGATATATTCATTGTGCAGGATGGGTCAAATTGGACGCTTTTAAAGTGAAACACTCTTTTCTATAGGAGATAGATGAAAACTAATATCGGTTAGGTTAGGTTAGGTTCAATTTTCATTAAAAACATGTTGAAAATGTGCATTTTTATTAAATTGCTGTAACTTTTTTGATGTGGAAAATTTTGTATTTCTGTGAAAACATTTCCAAAGCACCTTTTTACGTAGAATTTAGTGGTTTAAGTATAAATTTTTTCAAAATTAATAATTTAAGAGTTATCAACAGAAAATTTAATTTTTTTATATGGGACACCCTGTATATTTTTAATTCATTGAAAATAATTTAAAATTACCTTTCCAAAAATATAGCATACTTGATATTTTGCTCGATTCCTCTTCGAGATATAGAGTGTTTAAAAATTCGCCCACTTTGAATAAGTAATAGGCTTTGAACGGCGCTGGCTTTAATGCAAAAAAAAATCTAGCTGTGAGCATCAGTTAAAACGAAAATAACATTTGCAATGAGAGATGCAGAATTTTATAACAATTTAAACTATATTTAACAACATCATAGCACATTTAAACAATATCTAATAACAATAAAAATTAATAGCAAACCAAAACATGAGATTTTGCTACAGGCGTTCGACATGTCAACCGTCTTCTGTTATGGACAGACGGGACCGTTTTTGAACATTTCTTGCGGAATTCATTAACTTAGTGGGGGTGAGAGATACCCTCGCATAACCACTAAGTACTTCTAATTCTCGTTTAGATCATACGGGTAATTTAAAAATAAGAACCTTTAATCTTTCGCAAAGATAAAAATCCACTAAGGATAACAGGCACTAAATCCGGCGGTCTCGACGGCTAACGGCTGGGATCTTGGTTAGCTCGTTGGGTTTGGTTAGCTATTTTTTCAGTCAATTTCGAGAACAACTGAATAGTTATTCTCGAAATTGACTGAATAGTTATTCTCGAAATTGACTGAAAAAATTTGCTGATACCTTTAGAGTTCTGATGCGGTTCCTCGACTTGCTGGAAAAATGTTTTCGAGTTCCTTTAGGAGCAGATCATTAATAAGGGGTCCAAAGCCTACTTGTTAAAAGTGGCGAAACTTTCTGTATTTCAAAGGGAACTATAACAAAATATCAATTGTGCTATATTTTTGGAAAGGTAATTTTAAGTTCTTTTTTCGGTTAATTAAAAATATAGAGGGTGTCCCAAATAAAAAATCAATTTTTCTGTTGATAACTCTTTAATTATTAATTTAAAAAAAAATTATACTTAAACCATTAAATTCTACGTAAAAAGGTGTTTTGGAAATGTTTTCACAAAAATACAAAATTTTCCATAGCAAAAAAGTTACAGCGATTTGTAAAAAATGCTCATTTTTGAAAAACACCCTGTAACTGATAAACGGTAACCGATATCGATGTGCGGTTTTCACAATCATGTTTTTGATAAAAATTGAGCTCCAGACACCGATATTAGTTTTCGTCTATCTCCTATAGAAAAGGGTGTCTCCCTTTAAAAGCGTCCAATTTGACCCACCCTGTACACTTTTTCAAACATGTCCTTCAAATCCTCCACTTTAATAACTGTTAGTCTTAGTTGATAAATTCTAACAGCGATGTCACATCAATATTCTGCCGACAATCGTCAATAGTGTCAATATTATCCACTATGCAATCGAACGATCTACGCAAAATCGGTGTCGCGAGGTTTAACCTACACACAGTGTTAATTAGTGTGGTTTACTACACTGCACGTATTTAAACAAGGCAGTGCGTACGACGTCAGATCGATATGTTTCTCTATAACATTGCCTATATAGAGAAGGCAAACCGATTAAGTCCATACATACACGCGATAGTGCATCGTGTACATTAATTCTTGATGACGTACCGGGTCATATTAAATTTACATTAGCCTGGAGTATATCTGCGTCGAATATCGAATGTGTTACTTAAGTCGTGTTTATGGGTTTTCGATACTACAATATCAGAATTAGGGTTACCAAACCGGGATCCCGGTATTCCGGGATCTACATCACTGAGAAAAAATTAATTTGTGAATTTGATAACAATATTGATGGTTATTTCTTGCCACAGATTATTGTAGTAAATTTACCATCCGTTCTTTAGTTTTACATCTCGTTTGTAAAATCGCTGTATATGACTAATTTGTGGCATGTATGTAAATATGTTATAATATATCTTTATATTCACCCATTTTCTTTGTGAATTTATGTAAAAAATGTGTATCTCATAGTAAATTTGCTTATTCATTGTAAATTTATCTTTTAAAATCGCCAACTTCTTGTACTATTACTATAGAGTAACACCAAATTAAAACATTTGATTATAGTGAATTTACAATTACTTTTGTAAATTCACAAAGTGTTAGAAAATATTAATAAATTTAATAAAACACGTGTTTATAATTATAATATATACTAGCGTGTACCCGCGACTTCGTTCGCGTCGAATTAATCATTTGTAATGGTGATGATAAAGCAAAGCAAGAATTTCCATTAACATACAAACTGGATAAAATTTTCTCACATTTATGTCAGCATGAGAAAAAACAATCGAGAAACCCCTCCTTATCGAACCTCTATATCCCACAGTCAATCCGTTTGCCAAAAATCAGTTTTAAATGTCAAGCAGTTTAAGGAGAATCGTGATTACTCAGTGGTCATATTTTATGAAACACACTGTATAAATTTTTAAAAAATCTTAAAATATGTAAAACAACAATATAAAATATACGTGTTTAAGAGTTTTTCCGAAAAACTCGCCGGTTTTAAAATAAAAATTATTCTAATATTTGAGGGCTGGTTTCACCCCCTTAGAATTCGAGTTTTGAAAAATCCCTTCTTATCGAACCTCTACACCCTAAAGTCATTCCGTTTTCCAAAAATCAGCTTTTTACGTCAAGTGCTTTAAGCAGGATCGTGATTAATCAATGACCAGATTTTCCGAAACACCCTGTATACATTTTTAAAAAATCTTAAAAATTAAAAAAAATAACCAAATAAAATATACGTGTTTAAGCGTTTTTTCGGAAACTTGACCGTTTTTTAAATAAAAAATATTGTAATATTAGAGGGGTGGCTTCAACCCCTTGGAACCGGAATTTCGAAAAATCCCTTCTTATCGAACCTCTACACCCTAGAATCAACCTGTATGCCAAAATTGGGCTTCTTACGTGTTGAGTAGTTTGAGCAGGATCGTGATTAATCAGTGAGTCACTTAAGGATTTTATATATTAGTATAGATTATAAAGGATAATTAAAACGAACTTATGTATGTATTAAATAAGAACTTATGTATGTATAACGTACTCATTGTCATCTCTTCTTGTCTAGAAGAGAGAGAGAGAGAGAGAGAGAGAACCTTATCTATTACTACTTAATAATTAACCGACCTTAATAATGACAGGTATTGATAATTTCGATTCCAAATATCTCGAGAACCATTACTCGTACCGATTTTTACCAAGATACCTTTTTTACGTAAAAAAAGTCGTAAATGGATATTTTTTCATCAGTAGTTTTTTACAGGTATGGACGAAAAGTTATAACTCTATAAACCAGTTGAAAAATATGTAGGTGGCGTCCTCTACAAGTAGGAGTCATATTGACATAGAAATCAAATTTCTCATGTCAAAAAACTCCCAAACACAAATTTTCATCCAAATATTGATGTTACTTCATAAATTATTTGGAAAAAATCTAAATAAAAATGAAACTTCTACACCCTGTATCTCCGAAACTAAACATTTTAGGACATACATTTATATGAACTTTCTTACTTATTTTAATCTACGGAATATGCTGCCGAAGTTTCCGGAATACAGTTTGGACCACCCTGTATTTATTTTACAGAAACTACATACAGGGTCCGGCAATAGTGCGTCAGGCATCTGTAGCTCCTAGAATAAAAAACTTGAGAATTTTGTTTAAGTGCAAACCTAAAGTATGTACCAGGATGTATTTCAGGAAAAGATTTTAACTTCTATAGGGTGGCTCAAAAAAGTGTGAGTGGACCTGGATGATTTTTTTTAAATGGAACACCCTGTATATAATTGCATTTTTGGCTTCCTTTCAGATCACTTTACATAACCCTAAAATATGAATAAATATATTTCGATAGTTTCAGAGATATTAAAAAATAAATAAAAAATATGTATTTCTCAGCCCTTCTTAAAAAAATTATTAAAAATACAAGAACTGTTCTGAAATCAAAACTATATTAGGTATTTACTTTATATAGTCTGTTCTTACTTTGTTATAAATATGGTAATCGTATATCATACAGGATGTTCAATATTCTACGCCAAACTTTCTAAAATATAAAATAATTTTTCTTTGCTATTTTAAATGGAACACCCTGTATATTATTTTTTTATTAGATGGAGAGTTAAAAAATGAACATTTTTTGTATTTAGAGTATTTCAAAATTTTGAACGGTTTCGCAGATACGCGCAGTAAATTTTCATATGGCGCTTTCAATGGTAAAATACGAGTGAAAAATCATTGGGTGGCTTTGATAAAAATTTACTGTGGAAAATGCCATATGAAATATAAAACCGCAAATATCTGCGAAACCGTTAAAAATTTTGAAATACTCTAAATACAAAAAATGTTCATTTTTTAATTCTCCGTCTGTTGAAAAAATAATATACAGGGTATTCCATTTCAAAAAACGAGGAAAAATGATTTTATATTTTAGAAAGTTTTTTTTTGCAGAATTTTGAACATTCTGTATAATTTACGATTTTCATATTTATAGTAAAGTAAGGACAGACCATCTAAAGTAAATACCTAATATAGTTTTGATTTCAGGACAGTTCTTGTATTTTTAATAATTTTTTTAAGAAGGGCTGAAAAATACATATTTTTTATTTATTTTTTAATATCTCTGAAACTATCAAAATATATTTATTCATATCTTAGGGTTATGTAAAGTGATCTGAAAGGAAGCCAAACATGCAATAATATACAGGGTATTCCATTTAAAAAAAAATCATCAAGGTCCACTCACACATTTTTGAGCCACCCTATAGAAGTTAAAATATTTTCTTGAAATACATCCTGGCACATACTTTAGGTTCGCACTTAAACAAAATTCTCAAGTTTTTTATTCTAGGAGCTACAGATGCCCGACGCACTATTGCCGGACCCTGTATAAACATAATTAGTATAATATACTTACCCCTTAAATTATAAAAACACTAATCACCCACGCTCTGAGACTCCCATCTGTTCAAAAAACTGCTTAGATTAAAATGTTCTTCGTCGTTCGTTGTTTCCTCTAAGTACGTCATCAGCTTCACAAGAAGTTACGTGACGTCATATTTTACTAAATATATTATGGTAAATTCACACAAGTATTGTAAATATGTTTAGACACGTGCAATTTTTTTACAAGATGGTATTTCAGATTTTAATTTAATTTTTTTAAAGTCACAAAACTCATTGTAAAAATAATATCGTTTTGTGATAATCATTTATGAATAAATTATTTTAGAAAATTGCATTTTTTGTGAAGCTATGTAATGCTATAATGTATCAATATTTTTTTTTGTAAAATTATTTATATTTTTTTTTCAGTGTGAGATTTATTGATATTGAACTAGAGGCATTATTATTACACAATAAAACAGGTCCTGCTGACCAATAGAGCGTTTTTCTGTATCAAATAAGTCCTGAATTTCCTGTTTTATTTTTCCGGCCTCCGCCACCATGATAGGCCGCCAAGCACCGGTGGCGCTAGAGCGCGGAGCAGCCGAGCTTTCGCAGCAGGACGGAATTGTGTTCCTGCTTGCTCCAAACCGTTCGTTCTTCGTTCGGTAAGTTCAGTTGCGCTCAGACCGCCGATAGGAGCGTTCTGCACGTGGCCGAAGCTCACAGAGCAGGAACCGACTCTATTAAAAACGTAAATAAAAAAAGAAGAAGAAAACAAAAATAAGTTCGCCTTTCTTCGCCTACTTTAATGTCGATTCGGTACGATACTGACTAAACGATGGATACTCGTCAATAAAAACAGTAGAAGCTGGTGACAGGCTCATGGCTAACTTGGATTGGTTTTCGGGAAAATTGAGCTTTTTGAGGATGGTTTATAAGTTTGTGTTTTTTGACTTGATCGAAGTGTAGTGATAGTGAATTCTAGCTTATTTTTTTGTTAAGTTTTCGAGATTTTATATTTTATTTATCCAGGAAAAAGGATCGTTTTAATGATTGGTGTTGTTATAGTGTGAAAAGTTTATTTGGATATAACGTATTTATTGTTTGAAGGTGCGTTTTAAGTTTTTTTTATCAGTATTAAAGAAACAAGCTGGAAAAATACACAAAAAATCGGATATTAAGCGTATTTTCCATTAGATTTTTGATGTTATATGGATTTTTTGTTATCAAAAAAGCTCGTGAATATTTGAAACAGTCTTTTCTGGAGACAAAACATGTTTACTACTTGAAACAGAAATCGATTGCTTCGAAGTATCTAATGTCTTTTGTAATAAACAAAGATGATGTTAAATATCTGTTTTTTTTCTTTTAGTGAAATATTTATCATTAATAACTTGATACGATGAGTTTTTCTTGAAAAGACTTCTAGGTTTTTCACTAGAAAGAAATCTACTAAATAAAACATATTTTGTGAGACTGAGACCAATTTGTGAGTGGTATTTTACTAGTAAAACAAAATTGCCTAACCGACAAAAAATTTACGTTTCAGGAGGTGGAGATACCACCTGTCGTCAGAAGCAAAAAAAAATCAAAGATAAAAAAATACTATTTAAAATATCTAAATTTAACATTACAAGAAAACTATATTTTTTTGACAGATGCGTCTATATTAAGCGTTAATGTTCTGTCAAAATGACATTATATTATGAAGTCAAACTTCAAAATAACAATTACTTGATGATGTAAAACCAAAAAGCTTAAATTTTTCTGAATATGGATATTTTTTTTGTTTTTAATTTTTACTTATGTGAATCATTTTTAATGTTTCTAGTATAGTATTTTGGAATCTTTGTTTCTTTTTCGACGTTACTTATTACTAATTAAAATTAATAGAATATCCTAGCAACAGCTTACGGTAGTCAGTTATATTCATAGCGAAAGCCTAATATTTAGCTTATAAAACAAAAAACCTTTCATTTCTAACCATAATAATTTCTCTTGACGGATGATAATCAAAGGCCAAAATGATATTACTCGAAAATTTTGAAGTATAATTAGTGGTAAAAGTTAAAAAGTTTTTTAACTTTTTCTATTAATTGAAAATAATTACTACCACTAATTTTGACGTCCTGAATGCTTACATTGAAATTAGAGGAACAAACTTCTACGCTAATTGAAACCACTAACTTACTTTACTAATTTCGAGGTTTTGAATAAAGCTTAACTGACAAAATTATTATAAAATATGTTTAAAAATAAATTTCCATAGTTTTTCTATAAATACTTTTTTATTTTACCCATTTTTTAAGTATTTTATTGGTGAATTATATTTTTATATTTGTCATTTTGCGTGACCTTTACATCAAAAAACTTGTCGAGAGTTCGTTCATCTTTTGAACGTGTTAATTGAGTAAAATAAAATTTTTTGTCTAATTTTCCAACTTGTTCAAATAAATGGTAATAAGGTTTCAAAACTGACATATTTGACAAAAAAAGGGAGCAGAACTTCATATTTTTTGTGCTTCCTGTACTAATTTACGAAAACAATTGCAAAGCAACGAGCAGCTAACACATTCGTTCTTTTCATAATTTCAATGAAGAAGTTTCGGAATTCTTCGAACCAGGTCGTCGAACCATGAACGAAATGAATCGTTTTTTGACCTCTTTTTACTGTTTTAACAACCTCAATTCAGGGCTTTTAATTTTTTTGATACATTTTAATATAATTCTAAATATTCATTAGAGGAAAGTTACCAAATATGGAAAGCCATTTAGTTTTTGAGTTCTAAAAAAAGGTATTGTAAATCAAAAAATTTTTAGTTCATTACTTGAGATCTAAATAACTAAACAGTCTGGTTAGTTTCACCATTTGTATAACTGAAGAACGGCTAAACCGATTTTATTTAGTGACCTCTGATTTGTTGATTGATTCGTTTGAGCTTCGAATATCAGAATAACTATTAAAATATCATGAAAAAAATTGTACAGAAAATTAATTTTTAAATAAATTTGGTTTGGAACTCTGCCATCTTCTGCAATTGGCAGCTCAGGTCACGCAGGCTTATAGTTTGTTTATAATAATTGATGTTCACTGAACATCAGAATGGAAAATCAACAGAAAATAATGGGAAAATAGCATATTGAAATATATAGAAAAGATTTGAATCGAAATGAAACAAAAATATAGAGAACAACTAACTGTCAAATCGATTGGTCTCTATCATTCCAGATCATTCGGTCAATCAGTCATCCATACGACAAGATTAATAAAAAATGCGTGTAGACCTTTAATGATGTTAATGAGTAATCGATAAGAAAAATATAATTTATGACCTATTGATACTATTAAATCATTATAATAAATTATTTCAGCTTTTGCTGTCGCTTTTTTTATTCTTGCTGATAATATTATCTAAAGTGATTTCATTAGTTTTATATAATCCAACACAATCGAAATTATAATTACATATTGTTTAATTCAGTTTTTAAAATTGGTCTATAGGGGATTAGTTGATAGATGGGCAACAAGGTTAAGTTAGGTTGCTGGGGTTTGGGATCATGTTTGGGATTCATCATGTTGGGGTTTGGGATCATGTTTGATCACCCACTCGAATGCCTTGTGCACATTGCGATACCCCAGTGTTATTGTACCAAATCTTCCTCTCATTCTTTCTTTGCGTTAAAGCACTTCCAGTTCTTTGCAAAGTTTCCGATGTCGCTGATGTTGGCGTCTGTTGCTTCCTAGTTGCTAACCTAGTTTTAAATGAGGCCTAAATAAATCGTGTAATTTTTTCTTTGAGGAGTGTGCCTGAGGACTGTCGCTTCTCCAGGGAATCTGTTCCATTCTTAGAGGTTCAATTGGACAGTGAAATGCGATGGGATGCTCATATTGAGCAACTATGCAAGAAGCTAATAAGCGCGCTCTTCGTTCTGCGTAATTTGTCAGGTACTGTTTCCTGTTGCGTGTGATGCGGACGGCTTACTACGCTCTTTTTCATTCTGTGATGTCCTACGCTGTTACAAGTCAATATACAGAAAAATATCTCACAAATGCTCAGCACGGCTCTCATGGTACTCGTAGGGCGGAGTACCTCAGTATCCCTATACATAGGTTAGAAAGGTCTCGAGATGGATCTAGATACTGGGGTGTGAAGTTTTACAACAAAACTCCCTGATGGGTATAAACTACTGTCCGATGAGGTATTTAAGGGTAGGGTTCGTGGCTGGTTACTTGAAAATCCACTGTATGATTCGAGGGAGTTTCTTATTAAGTGATATACATATTAATCTCACTTGATGGAAATTCCTTCTACAACAGAATGTGGGAACTGGAAACTCCTACCCAATGTATAGTTTAAAGCAATTGTCATTGTGTACCTATCTAATATGGTAATTTTAATTTCATGTCTTTTGTGTTAATTTTTAAGTTAATTGTATTTTATATATTATGTGTTTTATTTCATGTTCTGACTTATGTACGCCACTCTTTGTATGGTACTGACATCAATAAATTATTCTATTGCTCTAGTCCCTCCAAAAAACCTTGCCTTAAAGTTTTAAAGCATCGGTATTCCAGTGTTAGCAGGTGTTTATGATTGTGATCGATTGTGTCTGTGGGAAGTGTGGTTATGATTTCTTCTTCCTCTCCGCATTCTTTGCAGTAGTCGTCCATGAAATCTTCCATCTCACGAGGTTTTCCTCCGTGGGGCAGGTCCCAGTGATTACAACTACAACTATGCGTACTACGTTCTTTTTGTGCTCTAGTAGTCTTCGAGCTGTAGCGTAGATGGGCAACAAATAGGACTCTAAAAAACTTAAGGACTTACGACCAAGAAAAATCAAAGATTTCCTGGATTTAAGTAAGAACAATTTTGTTGGATTGTCACGGTGTTATTAACAGGACACTGTTTCCTCAACACCTCATTAGAGTAAAGTTAAGAAACAAGAGCAAATGCAAATTCTTTCGGCAAAATTGGAAAATACCAGAACACCTTATCACTGCGTGCGTCGAGACAACAACCATTCGTGCCATAATCTTTCGTACACTGATATCGGAGATGGAGAACTAACCTCTATAAAACCGTCTCAAATACCGACTTTTATCAAAACTCTGAGACTGTATGATGTGTTATAACTCAAGAAAGGCGAATACAATAGATCTATAAGTCTTTTTTTTCCAATACATTCTACAATTAATATCCACATTTCGATAAAAACATAATTTTTACAATACAGACATTATCTCTGTTTCAGATGATCATAACCATAAATAAGGACGTAAAAAATGATAAAATACAAGAGCCAATGCCTTTCAGTAATCTGAAAATATATTGCCGGAGTGAAAAATTAATTTTCATTAATAATTTTAGAGCCTGTAAAATTTTGTAATTCTCCAAAATGAATGTTCATCCTGGTTTATGGCTGGTGTAAACGGAACATTATCTTTTTTTTTTTTGGACTGTTACATTTAAACTCGTAGGCGTGTTTCTGGGGTTGAACTATGCTACCAGTTAAAATATTTGCACTTATTTCTGGGACACCCTGTATAACTGTATCATTATTACTGGTTTGGTTTAAATTATAATTAAACCTACAATATGATGGTTGCATATTACTAGATTTCTTTTAAACACATACCCACAACTAATTTTAAGCGCTCTAGAATGTTGAGGAATTATCTCTACTGTCATTTCTCACGTTCTAGAAAATAAACTAATTGCACGTCAAACTATATAATTTCTCTGTCGCATTTTATTTATTTCTGGATGTTTATTTTTGCAGGCGTGCCATCGAGAATCTCATCGGAAGAGCCAATAACAATATTGACAGTAGCATGGGAATTAATAAAAATAGAGTGGAATTAGCATTAAGAGGCGTGTGAAGCATGAGTTCTTTATTTGCAATTAGTCGATCGATGATAATTATTGCAGGAAGATCGAAGGTTTATACAGGGTTGTTCACCACATACGACACGGAGTATTGTAGCTAAACGATGAGATTTTTACAAATTGTAAGCTTGGGGTTCGTTGAAGGACTCTTAGAGCTACAATTTAAAAATATTTTTACAAGATACAGAGTGTCCCAAATAAATAAAAAATATCAAAGTTGTATTTTCTTAAATGGAACACCCAGTATATTATTACATTTTTAGTTTCTACGATTAAAATAAAGGTAAATTTGATTAAGTTTTATTATACTTAAACCTTACCGTTTTTGAAATATTTTCAATTTTGTGAAATTGCAGTAAAATTTTTAAAGCTTCCTTTCTCCAAGGGTATCAATGTTTTTAATACTAAATATTTAATGAAGTTTATTTATTGATCAGTTATTGTGTTGCAATAATAAAAATAATACTACCTTATACAGAGTGTCTAAAAATTTATTTTAAATAATTATTAGCTTCAAACGGCAATAACTTCTTTAATTTAAATGGAAGGCCCTGAATATTTTAGGAGAATCAGATGCACAATTAAATTGTCTATCAAATTGTATTATACCATTTGTTACCTATCCCTTCAAGTTTTCGTAGAAAATGCATTTTCTTATAATCACCTCATTTATCACTATACCCATGGAATATTAACATTTCAGATTTTTTTTAAGCAACATATATGCACAAAATGTACAGGTGGTAAATATTGCAAGCCTATTGGTATACCACAAAAAATATTTAAATCTTTATAAAAGAGTATACGAATTAAATATACCACCATTATTTCCGACCAAAAATTAATTATTTACATTAAATTTTTACATACTTTTAAATTGTTTTAATTAATAAAGTATTCTAAATAAATGTGGATTTGGCTCAGAAATCAATATAATAATAAATTATGAAAATAAACGTCTCTGTTTTTATAAATCAGCATTCGTCAAAAAATGAAATAAAATTTATAAGGCGTTACTTTTTACCACACTGTCTAATAAACACACAAAATTCAGTTTTTTAGTATTTGGAGCAATTATTATTAATCAACATAAACAGTCAATTAATGTAGTCTGAATACTGGGATCATATTAATTGATCCTTTTTAACAAAAATATTTAAACAGTTTTTTTATTTTTTTTTTGAAATAAGCGAGCTATATCGACAATATTAGTGTCTGTACTCTTGGAAAATTTGTTACATCTTAAAAATAATCTAAAATGTCAATATTCCATGGGTATAGTGAGGTCTAAATTATAAGAAAATGCATTTTCTACGAAAACTTGAAGAGATAGGTAAAAAATTGTATAATACAATTTGATAGACAATCACATTGTGCATTTGATTCACGCAAAATATATAGGGTGTTCCATTTAAATTAAACACGCTATTGCCGTTTAAAGCTAGTAATTATTTAATATACATTTTTGGACACTCTGTATAAGGTAGTAAATTTTTTATTATTGCAACACAATATCTGGTCAATAAATAATCTTCAGTAAATATTTAGTATTAAAAATTTGGAGAAATGAAGCCTTAACATTTTTACTGCAATTTCATAAAATTGAAAATATTTCAAAAACGGTAAGGTTTAAGTATGATGAACCTTAATCAAATTTACCTTTATTTTAATCGTAGAATCTAAAAATAGAATAATATACAGGGAGTTCCATTTAAAAAAATACGACTATAATATTTTTTACTTAGTTGGGACACTCTGTATCTTGTAAAAATATTTTTAAATTGTAGCTCTAATAATCCTTCAACGAACCCAAAACTTACAATTTGTAAAAATCTAATCGTTTAGCTACAATACTCCGTGTCGTATGTGGTGAACAACCCTGTGTATTTCGAAAGTGACAATAAATACAGGGTGTTCCGATTTGTATTCCATAAACTTCGGCAGCATATTCTGCACAAATAAGTAAAAAGGTTCGTATAAAATGATGTCTTAAAATGCTTCATTTCCGAGATACAAGGTATAGAAGTTTCATTTCATGTACTTCGATTTTTTCCTAATAATTTCTGAACTAAATTCGGCATTTGGATGAAAATTAGTATCTGGGGGTTTTAACACGAGAAATTTGATTTCGGTGTGTGAGAAAACCGTATTAACCATTTTAGGACAAGCTCTTATATATAGGCTCTTATAAATAATAATGCATTTTTCTCAAAATGTTAATAAAAAAAGTGTTTTCTCTTGTAAAGCCAATCTGGGGACATAGGGTATTAAAAAAATGTTTGAAAACCATATTGTAGAGTTTGAATATACGGTCCATATCGTCCATCTAGTTTCTGTAATACTAGGCAGTTATATTTTGACCGAGAGTACAGTGTGTCCAATTTTGGTTGAAATCATAGCGTATCTCCGTTACTAGTGAAGATAAACCTGTCCCACACTTTTTTGTCAAACGGAAGATACTGCAAACAACATTTTCATAGCCCTCCGCTCGTTCCTGAGCTACAGGGTCTTTTCGAAAATTTTGCAATTTGGGGCACCCCCTGTATCCCTATTATTGTTAAAGGTCTCGAGAAGACGAAAACTGCTTATTGTAGAACTTTAGAATTCAGTGGCGTAGTCTGTTTTCCTATCAAAAAAATATTTTTGAAAATATGAATTAAAGTTATGTTTTTTCAAATGGAACACCCTGTATATACAGGGGTTTGGTTTGGTTGTGATTTAACAAAATTCTAATATTTTCATAATTATGAGGGGGAATGTTCCCCATCTTGCTGAAAGTATATTTCATGTAAATTAGCTGAAGGAAAATCTAAAATTTCCGATACGATAGATTATTCGTACGTATACACGTATTCCAAGATTTACAAATAGCGGTAGAGATTTAAGTTTCCCTAATATATAGATAGAGCATTTATTAGCGGCTCCCAAAATAAAACAAGAGACAGATAGCAGTATACTTTTAATATAATTCTTTGGTTTTTTTTTATTATCAATCATGACCTATTAATAAATATGATCTTTTAATAAACATTTTTAAATATTGCAGTAAATAGTGAAAATAAATATAGAGTGATATATATTTTTGAGAAGCTTATATTCCATGTGTTGTTCCATTTGAAAAAAACATAACTTTAGTTCATATTTTCAAGAATGTTTTTTTGGTAGAAAAACAGACTACGCCACTGTATTCTACGTAAAAAGTTGTACAATAAACAGTTTTCAACTTCTCGATAGCTTTAACAATAGCAGAGATACAGGGGGTGGACCAAATTGCAAAATTTTCAAAAAGACCCTGTAGCTCGGAAACGAAGAGGGCTACGAAAATTTTGTTTACGGCATCTTCCGTTTGACAAAAAAGTGGGACAGGTTTGTGCAAACCGCACCCTTCTATCTTCACTAATAACGGAGATTTCCGTATGATTTCAACCAAAATGGGACACTCTGTACACTAGTGATGAGCGACTAGTCTTGGTGTTGACTGGCACAAAAAGTAAGGCCAATACCAAGACCCCACATGCAAGTCTTTTGTCTCATTGTTTACGTTGATTTTTCAAAGATAATAAAAAAATAACGACATTTTTATTTATATAACAACAAAGAAAAAACTATTTAACATATCTAAATACAACTATTTAATAACACTTTAAAAAGCTTTTTCAATACAGTCAAATATAAATAAATGTATTGCTCAGACATCTATAAGGGTTAGTAATGTATGGCTATCGCTTCTTTGATTTAACGTAATAAACGTACCATAAATAAACATAATATGTATAAGTAAAAATTAGTAACAAATAAAAAGTAGGGTAGACGATACGGTAGCTTGTGTTGCTTGCTTGGTCTAGAGCATAGCACAGAATATACTAACGAAAAAGAAGATCAAGTTCCTTGTAATAAATCGGTTCCATTTTCGTAACGCCATCTCTCGACATAGCTGACATTATAGGTTAGCCAAAGGGGTGCGGGGCCGGGGGGAATTGTAAAATACACTTTTTTATTTTATTTTTATTCACTATTTGCAATTTTATTTTTAAAACATATTATGTGAAACAAGCACATAATATGTCTTAAAAATAAAATTACAAACAGAAACAAAAGGAATTAAATAATCTGAAAATCTACAAAGTTTATTGATAAAAAAGTTAGGCTATGCAAATTGATAAGTATATTAAGTATAACCTCTTTGGTATAACATTGTTAAACAAACATTAACAAATCATAACATATCAGATCATAGAACTAAGAAAAGTACTATTGCATAAAAACAGGTGATACAATACTTCAAAATTAATTTTAACATAATATCAAAACCGAAAAATCAAACTGCAAACACAACCACACTTATCACAACAGAAATTAACACACACTTCCGCGGCAAATGTCCAAGAAAGACTGATCCACAGACTGATCATTCTGATTGGTCCTGGTCCGGTCGTAGCTCACGTCGTATTGTCGGTAAGCAAAATCCCTGTCCAAAAATTTTGACGATCAGCGCCATCATCCGTCATAATTGGGAAACTTTTGCTGGAACCATTTTTAATATTTCACTTACATGGCCCTGGAGCATAGACAAACAGAAAAATTAAGACTGCCAGAAGACATACGACGCGCAGGCAAATGTTCCTGTAGCGCATCGACGCAAGTGCAGAAATACGTCCATCTAGCTATCTGTGTTTCGACACTAGTCCGTTAGTCTTAGCATATTCAGAAAGAACACGTTAACCTCCAGCGTTGCCAATTTGTGGGGAATTTCCCTAATTTTGGGGAATCCGGAGCCGATTGGGAATTTTGTGGGGATTAGCAATAGGCGGCGAAAATAAGGGGAGTTTCAACATTTTATTGCTGATTGAAAATGGCGTAAAATTTTTAGCTTTAAAAACGGAGCGGGACGATACCTATATCTTTCCCAACTTAAAAATTATAATCTGCTTTTTACTTATGCTTCCCTTTGCAAATGCTTCAGTTGAAAGAAAATTTAGTGACCTCAAATTATTTAATGACTACTAGGGAAGGGATTAAAAAACAAGGAGTCAATTTACAGTTTAATCCCTCTAATATGTATAATAAATATTGTATTTTTATTAAAATTATTTTTTTTTGTTAAAATAATCATATGGGGAATTTTTGGTGAATCTGGACATTTTTCTCCCCAAATTGGCGAGTTTAATTTAGATTTTTGGATAGTTTAGAAAATTGACATTGGCAACGCCGCTAACCTCATTTTTTTGTTTGTTGTTTGTTCAAAAACCGGCACACGGCGTAGTACAAAGCTTGGTCATTTTTTAAGAAATTTTTGATTGTTAATTTTATTTTTGTGCAAACTAAACAGTTTTTTATTAAAAAATAGCAGACAAAGGTAAGAAAGGTAATGTCCATGCAGAAGTTTTTATTTCACAGGCTATTCTTTCTAGAAATTATACCATCCAGCCCTCCTATTTAATTATTAAATGAAAGTGTGAAAGAGATATCAAGGGCTATTCTGTTAAAATATCATCCGGCCAGTCTAGGCCCTGTTGTGAACCAGAAGGTCTGCTAAGTTGGATGTTGGATATAGAATGGAAGGAATATCATGGCCGAGAACAAGGCATAATTGTATGTCCCTTGATGTAGGGGGGTAGGTTTGTTTCTAATAGGTAGTAAAACCAAAAATTCTACTGTGAATCTTCATATTCTAGGCCTGTAAAGATAAATAATTCCTGGAGCCATCTCGAGGTATAGTAAGTACTCAAGTCGGAGCGAATCAATTGGTAGCACGTTGAAATAAAATAATAGCCATCATAAAACTGTAAATATGGATATAACTAGTACAATGTAGCTATTTAACTGTAAGTACAATGTAGCTAGATATTTAGTAGAGTAGGGGTATTATAAATTAACACAAAATACAATAATTGGTCATTGTTTCCATTCCCATTCAATTCTTCCCATTTAATCGTTTTCCTATAAAAAAAGGAAAATTAAAATTAAGAGTGCCCTTAACCAAAAATAGTGAAATAAATGGAGATAGTCAAATTTTATATTAGCGTGTAAGACTTTGAATAAAAAGGTGTAAAAGGATTATAAATGCTGTATTTATATCCTTTAATATCATGATAATATAAAATTTGAGTAGGTATCTCCATTTATTTCACTGTTTTTGCTTAAGGAATACCTTAGTTTTAATTGCCTTAAAAATAATAAGTATAATAATAATTTAAATCTCCCGCTCTTTCATAGTTCGTTCCTGTAGCCAAGTAGAGGGCGCCAAAAGCGCTATCTCCCAACATTTTACCACGCGATTCACCACTCTCTAAACTATTAACTTTCTCTATGGTCTAGAGGTAGTCTCCCGACCCTTACTAGAGGAGTTAATAGTTTGTGTACCATTTGTGGAGTCTGATCTCGCGCAAGTGTCAGCCGCCTCTCCTGTTGTTCCCTTTGAAATTGGCCTCTTGGAACGTCCATTGATTATATCCCCAGTGTTGCTAGGAGGTTTCATCAGCTTCATTCTGTGGTGTTATACGTGATCTCATAGTGTTCCTTAAGTCAGCTAGGGTTAGTCGATCCATTTCTACAGAGCCCCCGTGTAGAAGTAAGGAGTAAATACAACAGGTTACCTCATGAGGTTGAGACCGGTTATGTAGAGGCTAGTCTTCTATCTAGCCACGCATCACATTCACCTGATCCCACCATCGTAGAATTCAGATTTTGAGGTTGTCTCCTCTTACGGTTAAGCCAAGACCTCCCACACCCTTTACCCATACAGTAGGGGTGCTTTTTGGTATGACGGACAGGATAATCCCATCCGGAATCGTTAGAGGTCTTGGTGCAATTCCCCTGGCCGCGACACTAGAGCTAAGGAAAAGACAGTGAGATGCTCTTTTAGACTCCAGCCAGAGGGGGAATTCCCCCTATCACCTGACCAGGCTTCACCACCAACGATGAGGTCTCAAGCTTCTCCTGAGGAAGAAGTATCCTCTCTCTAAAGTATGAGTAATATTTTAAATATTTTTAATAAATATAATTACTCAATTACTGTAATTAACGCATACCTACCAGGTCTGTATTAAGAATGCCATTAACTTTAATAGATTGCATTTAATTTAAAAAAACTTTCTACATTAATGAATTATTTCAAAACAATCTAGAAATAGAAGAAATTTACGGAGGAGGAAATTACTTTAGTATCAGGTTATGTTAGAAATTGAAAATAACACGTTGTAAGCAATAACGAGACTCATTTGTTTTGCTACCATAGTAATATAATAAAAATAATAAGAGCAAAGTGAATAAAATAGATGCAGCAACTTACTGCTGCCAATTTCCTCGGTGGTGACAACAACTTGGGATTAGATTAATACGTATCGAAAAATGGTCAAACAAAAAGTTTGAAATAATAAGAAGAATGCCGTGGTTAAAAAAATATTTCCGGTTATTATCGTTTACCAAAAAAAAAAACTTAAAATTAAAGTAAATCCGGGCAAAACAGTAGCAAATTACTGAAAAAGTGGAAATTATTCATTCTTTTATAATATTTTTATCACTTTTCGATAATAATAATTCTATGGTCATAAATGAATAATTTTGAAATGAAAAAGGGGGGTATTATTTGCAAAGAAGAAAAAGATTAAACGGCTTAGCCTCAAATGCAACTCGTAACCATATACACCAGTGTGTACACCAGTGCAGACACGCATTCTGACAATCACACCTACACTAGTGCACACTGATGTAACTGCTTTCAGGCTTCATCAGTACGGTAAGGAATCAGGAAGCGATGAAACCGATCCCAAACACAAAAAACCAGGAAGCAAACGATGCAACGAGGCACCGTGTGCAACCCAGGAGATGAAAAAAAAAAAAATTGATGAAGAAAACGAAAATAAATGATGGAAAATAAAGGAGCAAACGGGAGCCTAAAGCCCCCATTTGCAGCCAAGAACCAAGAGTCGCCCAGGATTGTGGGCTTCGTCCAGAACAGCCGCTTGAGGTAGCCAACAGCAACCCGCTGCAATTCTACAGCTGGCGTGGTAGCCATATATGAGTGAACAAGAAAGAAATGAGTGAGGGAATGAATGGAAAGAAGAAAAAAATTAAACGGCAGCCTCAACAACTCAGAACGGTATACACCAGCGTGTCTGCACTGGTGTACACTGGTGTATACGATTATGAGTTGTTGAGGGCCACAGTTTAATCTTTTTTCTTCTTTTTATACATTTCCTCACTGTTTCTTTTCTTTGTTCAAATTGGTATTATTTTTTAGCTATAAACAATAATACATAAAAAGATCTTTACCTTTATTTGGTGCTTGCTTGCCACTCTCGTTCCACTTCCCTAAAAATATCTTCCTCCGAGCTTAGCGGATGTCTTGATGGAACCGCTTTTCATGTTCTGAGACTGCTCCTTTAATTTTCAGAGAATTAGTCCAAGTCTTAGTGAAGAAATGCACTTTAAGAAATATAAAGACATCCCATGGCCTTGTAAAGGCTCTTGCTTGAAACCTGGGTGACATAATCATCACTTTTTGTGGTATAGTTAGTTAATTAAATGCAAAAATAGAATTAAATCAGACTATAGAAAATTCAATTATTTGAGATTTTCAAATAACTCTGTTTAGTATTAAACGACATTATGGAGCGTAGACATCTTAACAGAGACGAAATGCTAAGGGCCATGGGTATGCTCGAAGCTGGAATGCGCCAAATCGATGTAGCTAGAGCATTAAATACAACGCAAAGTGTAATATCGCGATTAAGTACACGGTACCGTGAAAGTGGTGATGTTGCTGAAAGGCACACAGGGCGACATCGCATTACTACCCCTCAGCAAGATCATTTTTTACAATTAAATGCTCGACGCCGACCGACTCTTACAGCACCATAGCTTAGTTTAATTCTCCAGGAAACACATAATGTAACCGTTAGTCCTGACACTGTTGGCAATAGATTAAGAGAGGTTAACTTAAGAAGCAGACGCCCCTGGAGAGCTCAACCCTTAACGAGAGAAATCGAGAGGTACGATATTTGTGGGCTCAAGATCATGTTCAGTGATCGAATGAACAATGGGCAAATGTTCTTTTCACGGATGAGTCACGCTTTGGAATTCATCCAGATTCGAGAAGGCTTAGGGTATGGAGAGAACCGGGAAATCTTATTCGGTTGGATCATGTTCAGGAAGTGCACCCTTATCAAGGTGGAACAGTTATGGTCTGGGGAGGAGTTCAGTTAGGCCGAAAAACCGATCTTGTTTTTCTTGAAAGGTTTCTAACAGGAATCACATATCGTGATTTAATTCTTGAGCCTGTCGTGTTACCATATGCCATTGATTTTGGGAGAAACTTCATTCTCATGCATGACAATGCACGGCCTCATACAGCCAGAGTGGTAAGTGAGTTTATCAATGCTCATCAATTAATCTACCCTGGCCGACACAATCTCCTGACCTCAACCCCATCGAGCACGTATGGGACGCGGTCCAAAGAAGAATTTTGAGAATGGGTATGCCTCGTGAAACTCGTAGGGATCTGGTTCCGGCCGTGAATGCAGCGTGGCAGGCTGTACCTCAAGAAGAGATCGACAACCTGATCAGGAGCATGGAGAGACGATGTAGGGCTGTAATGAACAGTAGAGGAGGCCATACCCTTTATTAAGTAAAAATGGTTTTATCTTTTTTTTTAATTCACAGTTTAGAATTAAAAAAATGTGTGTATTTTTTTGAGTTCAATAAAAATCAAGGTAAATTTAAAAAATTCGGTAAATTTCGCATTTTTATTTCCAATACGTCCTGTAAACTATTTGTATATTTTAATTTTATTATATCAGAAATGCAAATAATTAAATTACTGACGATGGCTAGATTAAATTGTAATATCCCTAGACTTTTCCGGTGTGTGTATATAAACATTTCTTCAAAAAAAGTCTTGTGTCCGTTAGACAAATTTGTTTTATTAGTAATATACTGGTGACAAATTGATCTCTGTTGGATCAACGCAGCGGTATTTACCTACAAAAAATAACTATTTTATTTTGTAGATTTTCTTCTTAGTGGCGAAATACCGAGAAGACTTTTTGAAAAATGAATCCAAGTAGCCACAAAAAGTATAGACATTATATGAAGATAAATATTATTATAAAAACTATAAAAAATATAGATATACACAATTGAAAGAAATTATTTAATAATAATTTATGTAAAGCTACATAACTAGTTTTTAAAAGGCAAATAATAAAATAATTCAATTTCATATGGCATAATACGTTATAGTATTTAATTAAAGATGATCCTGATCAAACAAATATTTTACATTAAAATAAATGCACGCAGCATTCAGATTATACGTGATGATTGGCTGGAGGTATTTGTCTATTTCTGCACGGATGTTGCACGTACCGCTGATAGAGTTTAGCAATAAATTGAAATAATGCTTTTGTAAATCTTGAAAAAAGATAATGTTCTTACATTTAATTTATCATTTGTTTTATTTTGACATTCATTTCAATAACATTAGGAATATCTGTAGAACAACTTATATTACAGGAAAATATATTTTTGGAAAGCCTTTGGTACATTCTTAGCCGTTTTTTACAATGAAAAATCTAACATAACTACATTTTATAATATATTATTCTTTAACAAATAATAGCTTGTAGTAGTTTAGGCTTTCGCGACCATCGTTTGAAGAAGACTGCAGACATCGTCTGCAGAGGATAATGGTACCCTTTTATCACAAGTTACTTACAAGTTACTTATTTTATTACAAGTTACTTAAGAAGGATCATACTGCCTTAATTGTAAGACACACCAACAAATTCATCAAAGCGTCCTCACTCCCGGAAAATCTAAAATCAAAATTGGATTAATTCCGAAGCTCAACCACCACGCCTTTATGGACTACTACAAAATCCATAAATCTAGTATCCCCACTTTAGATCGATAGTGAGTGCTCCAGGATCGCCTACTGACAACTTGGCTGCAAATACTTGACTACGATTCTACAACCGAAAGTCGGCAACACAAACTTTATGTGAAGGACTCAACACATTTCGTTCAAAAGTTAAAAGATCTAAAACTGGAACCATCTGACATCATGGTAAGCATCGATGTGGTATCCCTATTCACGAGAGTACCCCTAGGCACAGAATATCTAGCTACGCAACAGAAAAAATACTACTACTCGAAATGAAAGAGCTAAAATTGCACAAATAAAATACTAGATGGCGCGACAATATCATAATCAGAATATAATCAGGAAATTTTCAACTTTCGGTTTTGGATCGACGTAGATCGACGGCACGTCGACGGCCTTTGAAGCTCGGCTATTAAATGCACAGTTGCCACAGATTCAAACAGACTTTAACTGGCCTCCCATTCTTTTTCTGGTGTATAATAATTCCTTTCTATTCTTCGTTTCTTGTCAGATACACTTATATTACCTTATTCGTTTGGCTTTTTAAAAATAGTTTTAATTTTTTAAGTATATTATTAGAAAACATAATATGCTCCTCAAAATACATTTTAATATACACAACTTATATATTAACTAAGAAAATAACTTTAACCACCTTAAAAATAATAATATACAGGGCGATTGATAGTGATATTTATTAATGCTGAAACGTTAGTAATGAAATATACGTTTAATAATAATGGAAATGATTTATTAAATTCAGTACAAAAATGTTAATTGACTAAAAAAATACTATAATAACAATTTTTTTCTGTTTGCCACATTATTTATATAGACCCTAGGTAGCTTTTAAAAAGTGACACAGGTACAATTAATCAATATATTAGTTCAGCATAAAGTTGCTGTCGACATCGTACAATAAATTAAAATTCATAAAATAAATTAAATTATTAATTAAACAAATATTTATAAAAGAAACACAAGTATATCAAATTTAGGCCCAATCGAACGCCAGGAAAATGGTATCGTATTGAGGGGACTACATTATGGTACCCCCTTTTGATATGCTTCATGGTACCATAATATTGCAATGTCATCAAAATACGCAAGTATAATCAAATATGAGCCCAATCGAACGTCAGGAGTGGTATCGTAATATGGTACTATATTACAGGTATTCTCTTTATATATGCATCATAGTAGATGCATCATAGTACCATCATATTACAATGTCACCGAAAATACTTACTATACCAAGTTAAGCCCAATCGAGGGAATACTAGAAATGGTATATCGTATATGGTACTATTATGGTACTCCTCTTGATATGCTTCATGGTACCATAATATTGCAATGTCATAAAAAATATGCAAGTATATATCAAATATGAGCCCAAATGAACGTCAGGAAGTGGTATAATAATATGGTACTATAGAAGGTACCACTTTATATGCATCAGAGTACCATCATATTACAATGTCACCGAAGATACTTACTATACCAAGTATAAGTCCAATCGCACGCCAGGAAATGGTATCGTATATGGTAAATCTATCGTATATGGTGGGCCTCTGTGTACTATTATGGTACCTCTTTTGATATGCTTCATGGTACCATAATATTACAATGTCACTGAAGATACGTGTAATATACCAAGTTTAAGCCCAATCGAACGCCATATCGTACGGTAGTACTATATTACGGTATCACTTATATGCTTCATGGTACCATAATATTGCAATGTCATGAAAAATACGCACGCAAGTATAAAGTCCAAATACTGTACGATACCGAAAAAACGGCTTCCAGTTGGCTGGGAAAGACGATCGATGACATTTCCCATATAAATTTACACATAAAATGACAGCGATTTTCATTTCATAGCCATCGCTAACGGACGTTTTTCCTGATCATACGGTATGAACACAATCGAACGTCAGGAGTGGTGTCGTAATAGTAGAACAATACTTATTATATTGTCGCCGAATTACAATCAAAATTCAGGATTCAGTTAGAATCAAACGTCAGGAAGTGATTTTAATTCAGCTTCGTAAGATTTAACCCAATTAACATGGCGAGTTAAATACTTTCAAACGTTTGAAAAAAGAGCTCTTATCTATTTTAATATGTTTAAATGATGTAACAAATTTGAAGCTAGGCTTTATCAGGGAAATATTACAGTATAAATTACAATAATGGCAACACTGCATAAAAATTCTTTTAAATTTTGTTTGTAGAAAACTCGTTTTCTTTTATATTTATCGCCCTCTGTTATGTAGTAGTGAAACTACCGCATCAAAATATCTGATTTGGAGACAGGCTTTTAAAGCCTGTCTCCTTTTGAGACCTACGATTTTATACATGTAACGAGGCTTCTGTTGCGTAGCGAGATATTCTGTGCCCTAGGCGAGTCAATGGATCTAATTAAGGAATCATTTCCACCTGACATCGCGGAGCTTTTCCGAGTGTGCCTGACTGGTAGCTGTTTCTTATGGAACGGCAATTATTACGAACAAACAGAGGGTGTCGCAATGGGCAGCCCAATCAGCCCAATAATTGCTAATTTCTTTATGGAAAGATTAGAAGAAAAAGCGCTAGAGTCATCAGTTCTGAAGCCCGCAGTATGGTTTCGTTATGTGGACGATACATTTGTTGTTTGGAAATATGGACGAGACAGCTTAGATGACTTCCTTCATCACCTTAATACACAGAGCCCGAGCATAAAATTTACCATGGAAACCGAAGAAAACAACCAACTGGCCTTTCTCGATGTGCTTGTCAAGAGAAATGGAGACCATTTGGATCACACGGTGTATCGAAAACCCACTCATACAGACCGGTACTTGCACAAACTGTCAAATCACCATCCAAGCCAAAAACACGGGATTATCGGAACACTAGCAAATAGAGCAAGACGCATTTGTGCAAGGATCACATACAAGAGGAACTAAGTCACTTAAATAAAGCCTTTCTTGCTAATGGGTATAATGAGAAAGAAATAAAGGCGGCGCTAGCACCTAGGCAGAGGAGACTTGACGTCAATGAACAGAATAACACCGTTAATAAGGCCTTCCTTCCATATGTCTCCCAGGTTACCGATAGGATTGGAAAAGTTCTCAGGAAACACAACATCAAAACAATATACAAACCTACCTGGAAAATAAAGGGCTGCTTGAGACCAGCCAAAGATAAAAGGGTACCATTATCCTCTGTAGGGATCTACCGTATACCTTGTTCCTGCGGTAGCGTATACATTGGAACTACCAAACGCTCAGTAGGAACGAGACTTACGGAACACAAGAGAAGCTGCAGGTTAGGGCAAACAGTAAGTCGGCAATGTCGGCCGTAGCAGAACATGCTCTAAGAGGCAAGTGGGGCGCGGATAGTAAAATTCTCGAACAGGCATATTAAGAACATTACCAGCAAAGCCACAAAGGCTCTCATGATATGCAGAAGACTGGCGGGGAATAGGTGGGGCTGAGCCCCAAAAATTTTGCGCTGGATGTATACCATGATAGTAAGACCCATGATTACATACGGAGCAGTTGCTTGGTATACAAAACTAGAGCAACGTACAGCAAGGCAAAACCTGTGCAAAGTACAGAGACTGGCATGTATCTGCATCACAGGTGCCATGAGAACATGTCCAACAGCAGCAATGGAGGTCACTTTAGACCTAACACCACTGCACATTGTCGTCGGTAGTTATGCCAATGCGATAATGATTAGAATGGTCATAGACGGAAATAGTACTGGGAGAATTTTTAGGTCAGGGGCTTGGAAAACCCTCAAAAAGAAAATTCCACTTCTCCAACTCCCAGTGGATGACATACCAAGAATTTACAACTTTGAGAAACACCTCACTGTAGTATTGAGTAATAAAAAGGATTGGGAAGGAAGAAACGCTTACTCAGCATATAAAAGACCATAACATAACGTGGTATACTGATGCTTCCAAAACCAAAGCAGGGACAGGGATAGGAGTATTTGGGCCGAAAACCAAATACTCCGAATCAATGGGCACCTACCCCAGTATCCTTCAGGCAGAAATTTGCGCTATCGAAAGATGTGTACAATTATCTTAGACAGGAACTATCGAAAACAGGAAATTGCCATCCTATCCGATAGTCATGCAGCACTAAACGCGATCAACTCAGTAACCATCAATTCGAAGTTGGTCAAAGAATGCCTAGAGAAGCTCAACAAGTTGGGCAAAGAAAATAAAGTCCTCCTATTCTGGGTGCCTGCTCACCAAGGGATAGAAGGCAATGAAAAAGCAAATGATCTAGCTCGGAAAGGAGCGAACACTCCACTAACTGGACCAGAACCGTTCTGTTTTCCAAGCGGAAACCAGCTGAAAGCGGAGCTGAAGAATCTGGAAGACTCCAACCGCAACTTAGAATGGGTGTCTTCCAACGGTCTAAGACACTCGAAAAAGTTCCTCAGAACCTACGACCGAGAAAAATCAAAGGCTTCCTTGATTTAAGTAAAAACAATCTTCGGATTGTCACGCGGTTTCTAACAGGACACTGTCTCCTTAACGAACACCTCAGTAGGCTGAAGCTGAGAAACAACGGCGAATGCAGATTCTGTGGGGAATATGGGGAAACACCAGAACACCTCATCACTGAGTGCGCCGAGACGACGACCATTCGTGCCATGAACTTTGGTACAGCTGATGTCAAGGATGGAGAGCTGGCCTCTATGGAGCCGTCTCAGATACTGGCTTTTGTTAAAGCCTTGAGACTGTATGATGAGTTATAACTCGTTATAGCTCAAGAAAGGGGAACACACAATAGATCTTTAAGGTCGCGGTGACTAACTCCCCTCCTAAACATTCTACATTCTACAAGAGATGGTGACCACAAAATCCATTGCAAGGCAACAGAAAAAGTCGATGAACTAACTAGACAAGAATCATCGGAATACTATCTTGGTCCAGAGCCAGTATTGGGACTGGAATACCCAAAATGTATGACCCTTTAGTGCAGCAAAAAGTCTGGATCAGGGAAAGCAGTGGAGAAACAGCAGAGAGGGACACAGGCATAGTAAAGTCTTTTATCCAAGGACCTAATTATAAAATCACAAAGGAACTGCAAATGTCTAGCAGAAATCAAGTGCAGATTACAACAGGTCTCAAGGACAGGCACAAGTTGGTGAATCGGATGCTGACATAGAAAGGGACAAGCACAATAGATCTCGCTGTGTTTCCGGCAGAGGGACGACTAACACTATTATTGAAAAAACAGCCTCCACATATTAGAAAATATTTTAAAGCCTGAAAAACAGTTACTGCACAACGATTTTAAGAAGACAACGTCAGAAATCAGCTAGTTCTTAATAAATATGTACCGTAAATTTGCCAAGGCGGAGCAGAATTAAACGAAAAATCCGCAAATTTAATCTCATTCAACGGTGATATTTTTTGCTATTATCCGTTCCAGAATGTACTAGCGATACGGTCCGTTTTTGAACCAAATCGTCACAATCCGCGGCGACGGAAACGGTGGACAAAAAAATGGAAAAATGGTAGATCGTCACACGGCGGTGGTAGGCACGATCGTCGGAGGTGTTTCGGCTCAAAAACACATCGCGACGTGCCATCTCAACGGTGTGTGAATTTAATTTCTGCCCATTGAAATTTAAAGATTTCGTCGTTCTGGTTCTTTTATGTATATCACTGCGGTAGATCGTAGCGTTTCTTTTTTCTGTAAATTCGAAAATGCGAAAGAATAATCAGTAATAAAGATACTTCGATATTTTCAAGAAAAACGTTTAATAGATTATATATAGTTGAATGAACAATAGTTGAACTGCCACTGAAATGCCTAATAGTTTAAAAAAGAAATGCTGCTGTTAAAATTTACCATAAAAATATATAAAAATGCCTTACGTCTTTTTTAAAAAAACATCACCTCTTATGATGAACTGTCTTATGATAACTTAAGTCTTTTCTAAAAAAACTTATTTTTTTTAATTGATTTACAATACAAGGGAGTTAACAGCATCATTAAGATACGCGTGTGGAAGTTGCACAACGTGTGCGTAGCACGAGTTGTGTAACAACACAAGTATCTTAATTGAGTTAACTCGCGTGTATTGTACAATATTTTATCTACGTCTAACTATAAAAACACACAATGAATTTTAAAAATTATTGTACTTAACTATATACCTAGCCTAAAAATCAATTACCTTAATACCTTTGTTAAAATAACACCATGTATGGCAATGTCAATATGACAGTAAATAATATTGATGTCACTAGTTTAAAAAATGAGCGATTCGGAAAGTATTCCCTCTGACATTGAAGAAGAGGCATTCAGAGCCATTTCTGGATTGCTTCCAGCAAGTTCGAAACAGAAATATGAATATACATACTCTAAGTATGAAAAATGGTGCCCCGAAAAAAAAAAGTATACAACTGTGGATATGAAAAGGTATTGTATTGACTAAGAGTGGGTCTTATGGGACCCTCCACTGCGGCCGCGAGGGCTACCAAATAAAAAGGTAATCATAACATATTTTTCCAATTTAGTGCAAAATAAATGTTTTACAAAATAATTTTAAAAAATACAATCTAAACTCCTTGTTTAGATTGTTTTTGTGTATGTATGTATTTTCATTACCGCACTTCTGTGCAAACAAAATGCGTGAGTTAAGAAGCTCTTAACTCACTGACGTAGATAAAAATATTTAATCTTTTTGTAAATGGCTTAATCCTTTTTTATTTCGGAATAAAGATTCAAATCACAAATTATTTTGAAAATTACTTAAATTTTAAGTTTTAGGTCAGCTTTTGAAAAATGATTTAAAATCAAATGACCTAAGTCATTAAAATTATTTAAATAAAAAAAGACTAAAGTTCTCTGTGAGTTTGCTGCTTTTTTTCTCAATGTGTATGGTGAAGAGCTTGACGCTGTCGGTGAACTGTACAGTCCAGAAAATTCTATTCGAAAAACTATTGTGAATAACTGTGTAGACCTGCCTGAACGGTTAAATTCTCAGTGAGTTAAAATACTAGTTTTCCGCTGTACAACGCGATTGTTTTGCAAACATCAATTTATAGAAGACTGGATCAAAATATACAAATTTTATTCATTTTTTTCTGTAAATTCGAATATGTGAAAGAATAATAAGTAATAAAGATACTTCGATATTTTCAAGAAAAAACACTTAATCGATTATATAGTTGAATGCACAATAGTTGAACTGCCACTGAAAGAAATTACTTACTTACTTACTGTCATTATTCGCTGACGAATATTTGACACGCATCAGAAGATGGTTACGCAACGCGTTTTCTTTCATGAGCTTTTCTGTGACTGAAAAGCACTATACGTGATCTTATCTCTCTTCCGCATGTCGGACATTCAAAAATGTCATTAATTTGTTGTCTCTTTACTTTTTGGTTATCGTTGTAAACTGAGTTTAAAATTATTCTCCATTGCGTTCTATTGTGCGTTCTATTCTTCCTCCCACTGATTCTGCATGCTTATTGCTTATCCCCTTTAAGTTTTCGTGGAAATTATTATAAATATCCTTGTACCTTTTGGGTTGTCCATGGCGTGTTTTCCTTTTACCGTCTACAAGCTCACCGTAAAGCAGAGATTTCGGTAGGCGGATTTCTTGCATCCTGCATACGTGGCCAGCCCATCTTAAGCGGGATTTAGTAATCATAACTTCAGCGCTCTCGCAGCTAGTTTTTTCAAGGACCGATACGTTTAAGATATGGTGGAACAATTTGATTCTTAAGAGTTGTCTAAGGTGTCTCGGTTGCAACTTGTTTAATGCGTTCATTCCATTCGAAAGCACGAACGAATCATTTTGCTAGGTGATTTTAGTGCCTGTGTCGGCAAACAACAGGAAATATGGCCTGACGGTAGATCGTAGTGTTTCTTTTTTTGTAATATGGCCTGACGTATTGGGAAAACATGGAATGGGAAACGTAAATAGCAATGGTGAACGCTTATTAACAACATGCACAGAGCATCAACAGCAAACAACATGCATCACCAATAGGTGGTTCATGCTGAAGGACAAGTTTAAAAGTACCTGGAAACATCCCAGATCAGGCCATTGGCACCAATTGGACCACGTAATCGTTTGAAGGACGCATCTAAAAGATGTCAGTCTCACAAAAGCCAAAGTAGATGCCAAATGTGGCACTGGCCACTTTTAATGTCTTTTAATGTCAAAAATGAAAATCCAATTAAAACCCAAACATTCACACTGTAAAAAGCAAAGCTACATGACAAGATTGAACGTACGGGGTCTAGAGAACAACGATACCGCCGGCGCCCTCCGAGAAGCCATCAGCAATCACGAAGATGAACAAGGCTGGACACAACTGTGAGAGAGTGATTCATGAAACCAGCGAAGAAGTACTGGGAAAATCTAACAAAAAGAAACAACCAGAGTGGTTTAGCAATACGTAACTTATGTGAATCATTTTTAATGTTTCTAGTATAGTATTTTGGAATCTTTGTTTCTTTTTCGACGTTACTTATTACTAATTAAAATTAATAGAATATCCTAGCAACAGCTTACGGTAGTCAGTTATATTCATAGCGAAAGCCTAATATTTAGCTTATAAAACAAAAAATCTTTCATTTCTAACCATAATAATTTCTCTTGACGGATGATAATCAAAGGCCAAAATAATATTACTCGAAAATTTTGAAGGATAATTAGTGGCAAAAGTTAAAAAGTTTTTTAACTTTTTCTATTAATTGAAAATAATTACTACCACTAATTTTGACGTCCTGAATGCTTACATTGGAATTAGAGGAACAAACTTCTACGCTAATTGAAACCACTAACTTACTTTACTAATTTCGAGGTTTTGAATAAAGCTTAACTGACAAAATTATTATAAAATATGTTTAAAAATAAATCTCCATAGTTTTTCTATAAATACTTTTTTTATTTTATACCCATTTTTTAAGTATTTTATTGGTGAATTATATTTTTAAATTTGTCATTTTGCGTGACCTTTACATCAAAAAACTTGTGGAGAGTTCGTTCATCTTTTAAACGTGTTAATTGAGTAAAATAATATTTTTTTTGTCTAATTTTCCAACTTGGATCAAATAAATGGTAATAAGGTTTCAAAACTGACATATTTGAGAAAAAAGGAAGTAGAATTTGAATCCGTATTTTTTGTGCTTCCTGTACTAATTTACGAAAACAATTGCGAAGCAACGAAAAGCTAACGCATTCGTTCTTTTCATAATTTCAATGAAGAAGTTTCGGAATTCTTCAGGTCGTCGAACCATGAACGAAATGAATCGTTTTTTGACCTCTTTTTACTGTTTTAACAACCTCAATTCAGGGCTGTTAATTTTTTTGATACATTTTACTATAATTCAAAACATTTTATTAGGGGAAAGTTACCAAATATGGAATGCCATTTAGATTTTGAGTTATAAAAAAAGGTATTACAAATTTTTTTAGTTTATTACTTGAGATCTAAATAACTAAAAAGTCTGGTTAGTTTCACCATTTATAACTGAAGAGCGGCTAAACCGATTTTATTTAGTGACCTTTGATTTGTTGATTGATTCGTTTGAGCTTCGAATAGCAGAATAACTATTAAAATATCTTGAAAAAAATTGTACAGAAAATTAATTTTTAAATAAATTTGGTTTGGAACTCTGCGATCTTCTGCAATTGGCAGCTCAGGTCACGCAGGCTTATAGTTTGTTTATAATAATTGATGTTCACTGAACATCAGAATGGAAAATCAACAGAAAATAATGGGAAAATAGCATATTGAAATATATAGAAAAGATTTGAATCGAAATGAAACAAAAATATTGAGAACAACTAACTGTCAAATCGATTGGTCTCTATCATTCCAGATCATTCGGTCAATCAGTCATCCATACGACAAGATTAATAAAAAATGCGTGTAGACCTTTAATGATGTTAATGAGTAATCGATAAGAAAAATATTATTTATGACCTATTGATACTATTAAATCATTATAATAAATTATTTCAGCTTTTGCTGTCGCTTTTTTTATTCTTGCTGATAATATTATCTAAAGTGATTTCATTAGTTTTATATAATCCAACACAATCGAAATTATAATTACATATTGTTTAATTCAGTTTTTAAAATTGGTCTATAGGGGATTAGTTGATAGATGGGCAATAAGGTTAGGTTGGGTTGCTGGGGTTTGGGATCATGTTTGGGATTCATCATGTTGGGGTTTGGGATCATGTTTGATCACTCACTCGAATGCCTTGTGCACATTGCGATACCCCAGTGTTATTGTACCAAATCTTCCTCTCATTCTTTCTTTGCGTTAAAGCACTTCCAGTTCTTTGCAAAGTTTCCGATGTCGCTGATGTTGGCGTCTGTTTCTTCCTAGTTGCTAGCCTAGTTTTAAATGAGGCCTAAACAAATCGTGTATATTTTTCTTTGAGGAGTGCGCCTGAGGACTGTCGCTTCTCCAGGGAATCTGTTCCATTCTTAGGGGTTCAATTGGACATTGAAATGCGATGGGATGCTCATATTGAGCAACTATGCAAGAAACTAATAAGCACGCTCTTCGTTCTGCGTAATTTGCCAGGGACTGTTTCCTGTTGCGTGTGATGCGGACGGCTTACTACGCTCTTTTTCATTCTGTGATGTCCTACGCTGTTACAAGTCAATATACAGAAAAATATCCCACAAATGCTCAGCACGGCTCTCATGGTACTCGTAGCGCGGAGCACCTCAGTATCCCTATACATAGGTTAGAAAGGTCTCGAGATGGACCTAGATACTGGGGTGTGAAGTTTTACAACAAAACTCCCTGATGGGTATAAACTACTGTCCGATGAGGTGTTTAAGGGTAGGGTTCGTGGCTGGGGGGGTTACTTGAAAATCCACTGTATGATTCGAGGGAATTTCTTTGAAGTGATATACATATTAATCTCACTTGATGGAAATTCCTTCTACAACAGAATGTGGGAACTGGAAACTCCTACCCAATGTTTATATTACAATGTATAGTTTAAAGCAATTGTCATAGTGTACCCATCTAATACGGTAATTTTAATTTCATGTCTTTTGTGTTAATTTTGAAATTAATTGTATTTTATATTTTATGTGTTTTATTTCATGTTCTGACTTATGTACGCCACTCTTTGTATGGTATTGACATCAATAAATTATTTTATTGCTCTAGTCCCTCCAAAAAACCTTGCCTTAAAGTTTTAAAGCGTCGGTATTCCAGTGTCAGTAGGTGCTCTATGATTTCTTCTTCCTCTCCGCATTCTTTGCAGTAGCCGTCGTTGGAAATCTTCCATCTCACGAGGTTTTCCTCCGTGGGGCAGATCCCAGTGATGACAACTACAACTATGCGTACTACGTTCTTTTTGTGCTCTAGTAGTCTTCGAGCTGTATTGTAGATGGGCAACAAATATGACTTTAAAAAATTTATGGACTTACGAAAAATCAAAGATTTTCATGGATTTAAGTAAGAACAATCTTCGGATTGTCACGGGTTTTTTTTAACAGGACACTGTCTCTTCAACAAACGCCTCAGAAGATTGAAGCTAAGAAACAACGGCGAATGCAGATTCTGTAGGGAAAATGTGAAAGAAAGAAAAACACCAGAACACCTCATCACTGAGTGCGCCGAGACAACAACCATCCTTTGATACGACTGATATCGGACTAACCTCTATAAATCCGTCTCAGATACTGGCTTTTGTCAAAACTCTGAGACTGTATGATGAGTTATAACTCCAGAAAGGGGGACACAATAGATCTATAAGTCTTTTTTTCCCATACATAAAAACATAATTTTTACAATACAGACATTATCTCTGTTTCAAATGATCATAACCATAAATAACGACGTAAAAAATGATAAAATACAAGAGCCAATGCCTTTCAGTAATCTGAAAATATATTGCCGGAGTGAAAAATTAATTTTCATTAATAATTTTAGAGCCTGTAAAATTTTGTAATTCTCCAAAATGAATGTTCATCCTGGTTTATGGCTGGTGTAAAACGGAACATTATTCTTTTTTTTCGGACTGTCATTTTCATATTTACTACTCTTCTAAAACCAATGTCATAGTGCGACGCATGTAATAATTATTATTTATATTGTGGTAGATTTGCGTCCTTATGTTAAATATGAAATGGTATTCGCATCGGGTTTACGACCAGGAAATAATAAACTTTTTTTTTTCAAGTGTTACAAAAGTATTGATTGCGACGTGATTGACAATATAAAAAAGTCATTTTAACGCCTAGGCATAAAAGTAAGAAAATATATTATTAAACTGACATAAAGTGTCAAGTTCAACGAGTGTAACCATAGTTTCTCTGCAAGGTATTATTTTTAAATCTTTTTATATTATTTGGAACGTTAAAATTGTTTAAAAAATTCTTTGTGATGTTTGAAAAAATAGCATGTTCTATTCGGAGTAAAAATGACTTTATGTGCCTCGCTTGTAATGTCAAACGTACATCCTTGTCACCAGAACCAGATTCATTTTTACTCATAAAACAATAACTTATTATTTAAAAAATTGCCGATGGTTCTTTCTGTTTGTATTCTCTTTTCTTCTTCTTCTTCTTATCACGTCCTCTCCTGCCGAAGGTTAGCGATCCAAATGGCAATTGTAGCTCTGGAAACTGCAGCCCGGAAGATTTCCGCAGACGAACGTGCAAACCATCTTCTTAAATCCTTTATCCATAAGTTCTGGCGTCTTCCTACTGATCTTTTCCCTTGCACTTTGCCCTCTATTATGAGGCGCAGTATTTCATATCTACCACCTCTCATCACATGACCCAGGTATTGCATTTTTCTTTCCTTGATGGTGTTCAGTATCTCTTTTTGTTTCCGCATGCGCTGGAGTACTTCATCGTTGGTGATCCTTTGTACCCATGAGATTCGCAGCATCCGTCTGTACGCATACATTTCGAAGGCTTCTATTCTCTTTTCGGTCTGTGAATCCAGTGTCCAGCTCTCACATCCATAGAGTAACACAGAGAAGACGTAGCATCTGGCCATTCGAGTTCTGAGTTCCGCACTGAGGTCTCGTCTTACGAAGATATTTCTCGCTTGCTCAATTCTTGAAAATATTTCTCTTTTCGGGTCGCACTGACTATTGATGTTAGCTCCTAAATACTTTATTGAGGTCACCTGTTCGATTGTTTGTCCCTTGACACGCAGGTGTGCATTTATTGGAGTCTTAGAAAAGACCAATAGTTTGGTCTTGGAGACATTGAGATGCAGTCCAAACATCTCACTATAGTGGACTACGGAATCTATAATGCTTTGCAGTTCTTATATATCATTGGCTATTATAACCGTTATTCTCTTTTACAAGGCCATACCATTATTCTCTTTTACAAGGCTATATTTTCAGCTAAAAGCTTCTTTTATCAAAAGTATGTAAGTAGCTTGTCCTGATACAGTACGGGTACAATCAACAACAGCACACAGTGATGGGTGTTTTCCCATTCTCTTCACAGAATCTGCATTCGCCGTTGTTTCTTAGCTTCAATCTACTGAGGTGTTCATTGAGAAAACAGTGTCCTGTGAAGCCCGTGACAATCCGAATATTGTTCTTAATTAAATCAAGGAAAATCTTTGATTTTACTCGGTCGTAAGTCCTTCGGGTGTCTTAAACTGTTAGAGGATTCCCATTCCAGGTTACGGATGGAGTCTTCCAGGTTCTTGATATCCGCTTTAAGTCGATTTCCACTTGGAAAGCAGAACGGTTCTGGTCCAGTTAGCTGAGTGTTCTCCTTCAAAATTCAGTTACAGTATATCTTTGACAGGGATATCGTAAAGCAGAATAAATACAAATATTATTAAATTAGAAAGATGGAAATGTGTTCTTAAAAGATATTACTACATTAAAATTACTTTTTACGTAAACATATAATTTTTTCTTTCATAGTCGAAAAACAAACATGATTTTTAAATACATTGGTGAAACAAGAAACAAACAAATACAAACATTCTAAATACCTACAGATTATTTGTTATTTTTGTCTCTCTCTCTTTGTTACTTATTTTTTGACACGTAAATTTTAAAATGCAGATCGCGCTGCCATGACGACAAAACCTGAGAAAACAATTTATTAGAATTTCAGATGGGCCTCTGCCTCGGTTGTATGAATATTGTAATTTTCGACCCCAACTGCCACCGATACAATATTTTTGCTACGTTATTTTTAAAACAGAAATAGAAATAAACGTATAGCAATACTTAATCTTATTCTTTTACGCAATCTGGCTTTAGTTGTTTTAGTTCTTTATTAAACGATACGATCGAAAAAAAACGGCGTCGTGGACGGCTGGAGAATGGCAATCGATATAACTATTTTTAAATGGTGTACTTAGTTTAAAATTCGAGAAAAGTAATTTTTTAGAAATAGATTTGTGTAACTTGAAACGTTCTATTATTTTTCAATCTTTCTTTGATTAGTGTAACGTTTTGACAAGTTTAATGTCAATTTTTAGTAAATCACGATTGATTTCGCCAAAAATACCATCGATTGTCATTCCCTAGCCGTCTTTGACTTCGTTTTTTTCTCTCTTTATTAATTATTTAAGTTCCTCTTAACTAACCTAGGAACTTTTTGTTTTATTTTTATCATTATTAAGTTAGGTACACTATTTTTTTGACACTCTGTATATAAGGTGTATTTTCCTAGGCTTCTAGTAATTCACTCTTGACCTATTTCGACTCTAGATAAATTTCATTGTAGTGAAATCATCCCGACTGGACATTGAGTGATATATTAGCGTTTAAATTCTTCTGTCAACTGTTGCACTAATTATACTCAATGTTCTTTTTTATAAGATACCTACGGGAAAAATGCCAAAATTAACGCGTTGCCAATTGAACGAAATATGATGCTGACGTAAGTTTATCATCACCTATGACTATGTGACAACATACCTTTGAGGATATTTGACGTGAAACAGATATTAGCGCCAAAATATTTTTATATTGTTGGATTTTTGTGTTAGCTTTATGAAACTTCCTGTAGAATCGTTTAACAGAATATGAAATATGTATAGTTCATATCAAATAAACTTTTAGTCACGTGATTAAGCTTGACCGGCACAGCGTTGCCCACTTTTACATATTTTCTGTTAATCAGAATATTTTAGGAAACAAAAATAAATTAATTATAAATATATAAACAGTTACTATTTACATCAACAAAACTCACCTTCTTAGCAGCACTTAAGGGGCATAAAGGGCCATTTCTACCGCTTTCCCGTTCAAAATATTCTAATAAAGTTACGATGAGTTTTTTACGACTACTTTGCACTAAAAGAGGTTCTAAAAAGGACAATGTTCGACTGCAAGGTCTGCTATAGGAAACATTTTAAACATTTTAAGCTTAAAGTCGGTATCGCAACGCTAATTATTTAAACTAAAAACTCGTAATACAAAACTAAAGTGTCAAAACGAATGACAATGTCAGGAAATAAATAAATAAATGCGGCAACTTGATATTTTTTACAGCAGAGCTACCACTTGAATCCTCAGCGGGAAATTTAAATTCCAGTTACTCAGCCCGGCGCCAAATATGTCCTTGGTTGGCAAAAATGAATTTAAAAATCGCGCCCTTGATTACGTCACTAAAATTTTAATTGGTATCAAATATAGGTATATAAAATGTTAACATCCAGGTATATTTTTTCTGGATAGTTCTCGATAACTTTTTTTTATTTTTTTTGGAGATAATTGTTTTCGAAGAAGGCTAACAATTAGTAACAATTTTAGTCCGAATCAAGACACCTATGAAATAGTGTGTCTTGTTTTTACATTGTCACTGTCATTGAAAATTTATGTAGCATTATTTGTTGGCAGTTTCATTAGCAGAGATGGTTCTAAATACAAAGTTGATTTCAATAGTCGATAGAACTTCTGGACTTAAAGCCATCTCTGGTAGAGTAACTGTCAAAAAACAATGACAGCGACGTTATAAAAATAATAAATACAGGTGTGTGATTATTATGACTTTTAATGTCAAAATTGTTGAAAAACATTACTGTGTTCTTTAAAAGCGAATATCTCCAACAAAAATAAAGCTATCGAGATGAATCAAAAAACAAACCATTGAGAAAGGATGCACCTTGATGATGAAGTGGTTTAAATTTATTACTTTGTTAAATAATTCCACAGGGTGTTTGAAGCTTTCACCAAAATATCAACATCTTGTTTTCCCCCGTAATAATAGAAACAGAGGGAGTGTAATTTTTAATTTAAAATTAGGCTAAAAAAGTCAAATATTTTAGCTACCAACTGTTTAAAAAAATCACCAAAACCGGCTCATTAGAACAAAATTTTAAGGATTTTTTTTTCTACCGCGTCGGCCAGAGTAGTTTTAACTACCTCCTGTATAATCAAAAAAAAAAACTTTCTCTAATCTCTGCCGGTTCGGGTTGCCTTAAACCTCTGGACCTAAATATTTAACTAGTCGGCCGAATAAAAACGGGAAAAAATGGGAAACTTTTCGGGCAAAACCGCCTCTATATTTCAAATCCCGAACTCCGCAGCGACTCCGAAACAAAGTTGGAAGTTTCCTGCTTTAATTCGGCCCCAAAAAGTTGTTCTGGTTACCGGGTTCCCGACAAAGAGGGCTGCGGTGCATTCAGAAACTTTTTCCACCGGTGAAATGTTAGATTCCCGTTTCAGATTTGGAAGTAGCCAGCCCGCCTGTATTCTTTTTCGTCTGTATAAACTTCTGGATCCGAAATTTTCACCATGCTTCACTTTTTATTTTGTCCTTTAGGCTGGCCGCACAGTGGAAGCGTCAAACTAGATTGTGGAGGGGGGTTAATCACCGCGACCTTACATATCTATTGTGTCTCCCTTTCTTGAGTTATAAGTCATCATACAGTCTCAGGGCTTTGACAAAAGCCAGTATCTGAGATGGTTTTACAGAGGGTAGTTCTCCATCTCCGATATTAGTCGTACCAAAGTTATGGCACGAATGTGGCGTCACAGGCGCAATCAGTGATGTTGTGTTTTCCCATTTTCCCCACAGAATCTGCAGTCGCCGTTGTTTCTTATCTTCAAAGGTGTTCATTGAGGAGTCAGTGTCCTGTTAAAAACCCCTTGGCAATTCGAGGATTTTTCTTACTTAAATCTAGGAAAAACTTTGTTTTTTCTCGGTCGTAAGGTCCTAAGAAGTGACCGAGGAGGCCGATGCAATTAATTGGTCCACCTCTTCATATCCCTATGTTTGCATCATTATGATATAAACAATTTTTAACATTTCTTTCATTATGAGGGGAAGCGTCATGATGGAACCACTCTATTGATGCCCATGTCTCTAAATTTGACTTATTCTCTAACATGTCTTGAAAACCGTTAACTCTAAAAAACATAAGTAACGTTTACCGACCAACGTAGCCTTGGAAAATTTCCCACACACATAAGAAGAGTTGAACCAATAATCCCACACGCTTTTCTTCATTTGAAAAATTCATATTTACAATTTAGTTGCGTCTCGATAAAATATTTTTGTTTGGATGTGATACTCTGACATCTCCGAGAGGCACCTAAGGTTGCACTTGTTTCCATGGCTAAGAGAAATTGTTTAAAAAAGATAAGAATTGGCTCTAGATAAGGAATATAACTCAGTAATTTTTTGAAAAAATCATATAGCTTATATCACTAGAAGAAACCTTTAAAAAATTGGTCAATACATAGGAGGTTGCAACACTGCAAGGTTTAGATACACCGTAGTGAAATCTCAGGTGAATAAACAAGTGGCACTAAAAAGTTTTTTTAAATTTCCCGGAAAATGTCAAGAAAATTTTTAAATTTTCAACATTTTTTTTTCGCAAAAAACCCTCATAGGCGTGTTTCTGGGGTTGAACTATACTACCAGTTAAAATATTTGCACTTATTTCTGGGACACCCTGTATATCCAACATTAGACACTATATTATAAACTTTTTTTCCGATTTAGCTGAAATTTTGGATGCGATCTGTATTAATCAATAATAAATATGTAAAAAGTAAAAATAAATATATAAAAATATGTAAAAATAAAAAAAAACGATTAAATCGCCTTGACTAGGATTCGAACCTGCCTTACTATGGTTCCATCGTCATAGCAGCGTAAAGTCCTAACGCTTTAACTACGCGGCCACCGAGGACTTGAAAGATTCTATGTAAAATTCTTACTTAAAAGATAACGTTTAGTGAAAGTACTTTTTTATTTATAAACATTTATTTAATACTGTTTTTAGTATTTGTTCTTATAGCGGCAACATAGATACATTATCTGTAAAAATTTCAACTGCCTAGCTATAACGGTTCATAAGATAGACCTTTATGACAGACGGACGGACGGACAGCGAAGTCTAAGTACCTAATAGGGTTCCCGTTTTTACCCTTTGGGTACGGAACCCTATATAAAAACATATGTTTGTATCATACGTCAAAAATGACTGGCTTTAGAAAAAATTGAAGAACAATTATCTACAACTTTTTGGAGATACTCGTACTTCAAAAAGGCGAATTTTCCTCATCAATCTAGCTGAATCGAATTTTCTTGTTAAATCTGTTTTCCCTTGTGTTTATTTAAAGTTTAGATATTTTCCGAACATTCAAAGTTTCCCATTATTCAATTTAAAAAAATATCTTTGGGATAATTAAACCCTAAAAGCACATTGAAGAAGATTAATGATTATAAACTTTGAAATACTAAAATATATAGATAGAAGATACATTTTCTTATCATGGTTTTTTACAGAAAATTTTAGGTTTTCCTTGTTCTTTTATTTTATGTCACGAAACATAATTTTATCTATAGACTGTTCAGCCATCGTTCATCGTTACGTCATCATTATTTGTCAAATATGAGTTTTACGGTGTGTCTGAGATCAGTTCATGTTGTTTAGAAAATGTTAAGTCCGTTCCTATATTATTGATTGAGCGAGTTCCGTTTTTATTATTTTTTTCTTGAGCTTTTCATCTATTACGATCCCTTTAATTCCAATCTTTTGGACTGTTGAAATTCCTGTTTCTAAAGCACCAGCAACTCGCTATATTATTTAAAAACGATATTAATTTCTATTTTACATAGGAATATTACACCTTGGCAATGTACTTACTTCGTATACGGCGTTCACGGGCAAGAGTGTTCTATAAGCGTCTGTTTCTCGAGAAACATAATTTATAAGCTTAGCAATGAGCTCTTGTTCATTTTGAGTAAATCTTTCAGGCATTTTTGCAGTAAAAAAAATCGAATTTTGTTCTCCAGCAACAATCAAATTTTAATTTTGAAATTGATCGATGTCCGTCAATAAAATTACAATCCCAAATCAAATGACAATGATAATTACTGAAAAGAATAAGCAGTAATTTACGAAATGCCTTAATAACGTCACCAGTCTCTTTTATCTGGTTGGCAAGTGATTGAGGGAGTTCGATAATATATAACGTAACCACAAATTAACTATAACAGATGCGAAAGAACACCGAATTCCGCGTTCAAGTTTCTGTGACCTTCAGAAAGAGTTCATAGACAATCCGCACAATGTATTGTTTGGGTGAAAATAATCTGCACCAATATGTTATCGAGGCATATAATCTCACAGTAATTGAATAGATTACTCGTCATATTATATCAGTTCGTAGGAGATTAGGAAAAAAAAGATATTTATAGTATAAAAAATTAATTTATTTAACAAAATTTAATTAAAGATGTGACAAAATAGTTACTTTTCTATTGGTTCTATCGGACTTTTTTCGACTATATAAATCTTTATTTGTAAACTTTAATGCATAAAATATTTTCAATCTAATAAATAATTTAATGATGTAAATAAGAGGAAATTTCTCACATGGTTGGTCAAATTCTATAGTTTTCATTATATCAAACAGCCTCTGAAAGTTTTCTTCAGTGCAAAACTCATCAAAATTTAATATAAATAATTTTTCCAGCCTGTAAATAAAATGAACAAATTTTTCCACTTTCATGATCAAATGCTTTTAAATGGGTAAATAATTTCGAATTATCCAGAGATTCGGATTCTTTTGCAAATTTTAGACAAATATCACATTGGTGTATTTGAAGACCCTTTTTAATGATGTAGTCAAACATAATTAAAGGCATTTTGAGTTGAAAACATTTCTCAGAGGCTGTTTGATATAATGAAAACTATAGAATTTGACCACCCATGTGAGAAATTTCCTCTTATTTACATCATTAAATGATTTATTAGATTGAACATATTTGATGTATTAAAGTTTACAAATAAAGACTTATATAGTCGAAAAAAGTCCCGATAGAACCAATAGAAAAGTAACTGTTTTGTCACATTGTTAATTAAATTTTGTTAAATAAATTAATTTTTATACTATAAATATCTTATTTTTCCTTATAAATAAACACATTTGTATCCCATTTTAAATAAGATATACAAATTACCAAAACTTAGAAATAACAGTTCAAAAGTTCAACAAAAATCCTCTGAGAAATGTTGAAAAAATCCTACACGCGTTTTTAAAAAGAACCATATAACCACGCACTATGTCACTCCAGTAAGCGAATACGACACAGCATGGGTTTCCGGACTAAACGACTGGTGTATTTACACCACTCAATAGGCGTGTCGGGTTTGCCGAACGGTTTCCGATGCAGTCGCTTTCTTTCGCATCTATTATAGGTAATTTGTGACGTAACTTTGAACGATCGCTGAACATTCTATACTTATTTTTTTGTGACTCAAATTTATATAACTAACCACAATGTGTTACATTCTTTATAATCCTTGTCTAATCTTCTTTAAAAATAAAATCATTTTTCTTCCAAATTCTATTATTAGACATCTATAAAACTATATAATTTATTTTCGTGCTTTATTATATAGCTCTACTTTAGATCGGTTTATTTGCGTTTGCCGTCCAAATGGATATAACTAATTTTTAAAGAGAAAAGATTGATGCTTTCCCAAACCAAACCAAGCCCTTCTGGTATAAGTAATTAACATTAAAACTTAATTATTTAGTTTTAAAATAGTCACTAAGAGTCCATTTCATACTAGTCCGAAAAAGTAGCAAAATAAGCATTTAACGTTTTATGTAAAACTGGCTAGGTATTTTTACACAAATGAAGAAGGAAATTAAAGATAAAGGATTAAACTCTATCCGTATTGTAGCACATTTTTAGACAACTTCTTCATTTTTAAGATTTTAATAGTCAAACATCAACAAAATATTGCTTATGTTTGGACTAAATTTTCTCGAAAATAAGGACATAATTTAAAATTCCGTTACAATACGAAAATAGATTGAAGTTTTGTGATTAAAGTGATATATAATTTATATGGTTTTATAACAAATTGCCCGCAATTTTATGGCAAATGCTGAAGCTCTGCAAACATTAATCAAACCTTAATCAATTTTGGTTATGGCTTAACACGACAATCTCCCGAAAGTACAGCGTACAGCGGACTCTTAAGAGTTTCAGGATCATTCACAATGTCTAAAAAATATTATTAAAATTAATAGAATATCGAGAAATAATTGCTAAACTTTTAGGACACTCTGTACGATGTATTAACTGTGAAAACAGGCATTATACGTGTGAAAATCTATTTAAGAAACTAATATTAAAGTAAGAGTTTTTTAAGTTGTTTGCTTTAAATTAAAAACTTCTCATCGGCATGAAGGAAGCGATATTTTAATAACCTTGTCATTTGTTACACATCTGTTTATATTGGTGGGCCGCATATGTGTGTACATAAGAATAATTAACCAGTAGAAAAGTCAACGTTTAACTGACTAGTGGGTAGTTAAGCGTTCTAGTTTAGTGTTACACCGAAATGGATATTATTTTTTGAAACGGTCCATCTGCTTCTGTTACAGCGATCAAAGCTGTGAAATTTCAATTATAAACTTGTTCTAGTCTCAAGGACGACCTATATGGGAGCATACTTTTTTCTCTTCTAAACAAAATTTAATGGGATTTTAAAAGACAAAGAAATCATTTTTGGTGTATAAGAAAAAAACTGGGAATTTCTTTTTAATGTCACTGTAAACACGTTGACGAAATTTTTGAACACACTGGCAAACAACCGCCGGCGGTATTCTTTGTGTATATAAAAAAATACCGTCATCCGGCGGTATGATATTTCTGTATCTGTAATAATCGGTGGAAAATTGAATTAATTTGACGTTGACGACAATATGAACTTAACTTGGTAGACCATGCCGTCCAACGGAGGTATAGTGTAAAACCAAAGCAATCAAAACAGGTTGTAAGCATGTTTTGATTGCTAGAGCTAGACACTAACCTAACTTTAAGCTTCACCGACCGCCAAATCATTACTGTTTTGAGTCCCTCCATTCTGATTAACTCATTTTGAAATGATAACGTAACCTTTATTTTTGCATTTTGATTTGGTGATAAAACGTCTACTGTTCGTTGCTTTCTTATTTTGTATTTAATATGTCAAAATGTTGGGAAAAACAATAACACATAAAATTTGGTAAAATAAGGGCGGCATCTCCGATTTTTTTTAAGTTTATCAGCAACAACCACCGTACTTGAAAAACTTACTTCGTGGTTCGGCGGTATTTCTTTCGTCAATTACAGTCTATACCGCCGGCGCCGGCGGAAATCTAGCCAGTTCGATTTTTTAAACATCTCAACTATTTTACAATGTAATTTATTCTGCTAAATAAAAAATAATTATATATTAACAAGTTTATAATAATAATTATTCAATAACTTTTATTCACTTTAATTATTGTTTGTTAGTAGAATTCTATAAAATTTATTAATTTATTCGAATTTATATTATAATTAAATATTAAAATGAGACAATTTACATGCACAATTATACTATGTTAAATTTCAAATAGAAATAATATGTTTTGCTGACATGATGGCGTTAAAAGTTTGTTGACATATTTATTTGAAGAGTTGCATTTGGCGAATATTTATCGTTGACAAAAATTGCAGTATTATATTCGCTTTTACTCTATTTTATGACAAAAAATATTGTTTGTAGTTGCTTTTGTTGTAAATATAAACCAATCCACTTGACTGCATTTTTATTGGTGTGTATAAATGTATTTTTTTTGTAATGGGCAATGTAAACTAGTAAAAAAAGTAAAATAAACTAGTTTTTATTTTGTTCATAAATTAAAATTATGGATACTATTTTGTAGTATGGTAATTAATAAGTTTTATTATAGTTTTTAAGGGTAAGGAAAATAACATGAATAATTTAAACTGTATAAACCAAAAAAAAATAAAATAAAAACAGGTGTCACATATAATAAAAATTACCCTACATAGTCCCATTTGGATAATCTCTATTCTTTTTGTCCAAAACTTTCGCATTTTTAGTTTTTACTTGTTCTACCTAATTAAGAATAGTCTTAAGATATTTCTCAGGAAGCTTTTAGTCCTATAGAGAGATTCTAGTAAGAAAGAAGTGTCGATTACTATTATGTAGAAACTTGCGAAGTTTATGAAGTGGTTTTTTTGTCTTTCAATATTTTTCTAGCTTTGAATATGCTATTTTCCCATCTATTTTCCGTTGAATTTCTCTTCTGTAATATGTAATATGTCACAGATTTGAAATTGACATTAATTATTACAAATAAGCTATAAGCATGCGCGAGAAGAGCTGTCAGTTGTGAAAGATGGCGGAGTTCCAAACCTGTATTATTTAAAAATAATTTTCTGTATAATTTTTTGCGATATTTTAATAGTTATTCTGCTATTCGGGGCGGAGATGAATCCAACAAAACAGATCATTAAAATCGGTCTAGTCGTTCATTAAGTTGGCGTAACTAACACGATTTAGAGTAACAAATAAACATTTTGGTTGGAGTATCATTAAAGTGTCTTATTGAATTATATTACAAAGTTTCGAATGTGATGTATAAAAATCTGGATTAAACTACTAAGTCATATAAAAGCACAGTTATATGAAAATCTAGAAATTATTACTAAAAACAATCATTAAGGTAGTCAGTGTAATTATTTAATGAGTTCTATATATTTCGGTGTTATTTTTACCACTGTAAAATATACAGGGGTCACATAAAAAGACGAATTCTATCATAGTTTATTAAACAATCCTTTGTTGAATCTTAATTTACTGTATAAAATAATTAAAATGGTTTAAATCTGTGTAATAAGTTGTGTTTCCAGAACATGTCAGTTTTGAAATCTTATATACTTGTATATAAGTGTTATAATATAAAGAGACGAGCGGATATACGAGTATATAACTTACTATCGGCAACAAGTAGTAGTTATTTTAATTAATAACATGGCATAATCTAAAAAGCTTTAGTCTAAATCAATTATATGAAACATAATTCAATCCAAACAATATAACCTATGATTTATTAACAACTCATTCGACATTTGTATACATACATTTCCATCATTCTGATAACCTCCCTTGTCTTCTCCTTTAAGTATCAAACTTTAGACGCCTAGGCGTACAACTTAATGGTAGTCTACCCTAATTTATCCATCATTCCCGAGACAATACTGTGTAACGAAGTACGCCTACGTCTCCAAGCAAGTAATCACCACGATTATAGACAATTTCGCTAAAATGTCCTAATGATTTCGTGAATAAAAGAGGTATAAGGAGCAAACACTTGAATTGATTAGAGACAAGAACATACAAAGAAAACGGTGAACTGCATAATATCAAGACCACTAATTTTTAATCAAGGAGTCTTTTAAAAATTGGCGCCGGGAGGCACGTATAGCCGCCCATACTAAAATATCTTAATAAAAAGTTGGTAGGCAGTTCTTTTAGTTTCAATTATCTCGAAAACTGCGACTTTGACTGATTTTGATGTTATTACAAATTTTGTTGTAAATATTATTCCTAATCTTAAATTGAAAACTGCCTTTCGCTAGCTACTGTAATTTTGGAGTTACGATTTTTTAAAATTTTTAACCCCCTCCCATACCCCTTTACCAACCCCCCACGCTCCCCAAAATCTAATGGCCAGATTCCCGGGTGTCACAGTATATTTGTGCCAAATTTGGTTAAAATCGGTTTAGCGGTTTTGACAGACAGACGGACAGACAGACAGACACCATGAAAGTATTTTGTATTTAGGTCATTTATGATCCAACTAACTCATTTTGAGTGAAATTAAAAAAACTTTTTTTTGCCGATTTAATAGGCTACCATACCTGTTGGTATGGTCGGCTAAAAATAGATTTGATCGTCTAATGATTTTCGTGACTCCGATTAGAAGGTTCCCAAGTCGTGGTTTCCATATCAAAGATGAAATATCGTTCAATGGAATAGGTAAAATGAGGTGGCAACATTGTAAAGCTTCGATAATAACACGGAGCTAGCAGCTTACTAACTAAAGACCTGCGTACACTTTTTGAAACTTTTTTAATTATTACGGTTTATTTTTCCCTCTACGTCTACCGTCGAGGGAAAAAGGAATTAAAATGTGCCTTTTTTTTTTCTCGTCAGCAACCGACATCATTAAATATATTTAAAAAATTTCGGAAGGGATTTTTTTACCCTTTTTTTCGCGGGTCCAAGGACCGTGCCTTCATCCTCTCTACTCAGAAAAGAGGATTTTTTTAATTAAAAATCAGAGAGGGAAATTTTGTTTGGTCCCTCTTCACTTTTGTTTGACGTTGACAGTCCGTCTGTTGACTTATTTGCATTTGGGGGTTGTTTGGGATGGTTTGACAGGTTTGTTCTTTTAGAAAATTGAATTAATTCGTTTATTGTACGTTGTAAAATGTACTTTGAAGTTCCAATATACAGGGTGGTCCGAACTGTATTCCGGAAAATTCGGCGGCATATTCTGCAGATAAAAATAAGTAAAAAAGTTCGTATAAATGTATGTCCAAAAATGCTTAGTTTCGGAGATACAGGGTGTAGAAGTTTCATTTTTATTTCGATTTTTTCCAAATAATTTTTGAAGTAACGTCATTGATGAGGCCTGTCTGGGAGTTTTTTGACATGAGGAATTTGATTTTGATGTCAATATGACTCCCACTGGTAGAGGGCGCAACTACATATTTTTTAACTGGTTTGAAGAGTAATAACTTTTTGTCCGTACCTGTATAAAACTACTGAGTAAAAAAATATACATTTACGACGATTTTTACGTAAAAAAGGTCTCTTGGTAAAAATCGCTACGAGTATTGATTTTCGAAATATTTGGAATCGAAATTATCAATACCTGTCATCACTGACATAAATTACACATGTTGACTAAATAGTTATTAGGCTGAGATCATAAATTTGAAATGTTTTTGTACCAAAAGTTGAACAAAAACTGTTTTATCATCATTTTTTTGTAAAAAAATATGATTAATTTAAAAAAAAATTAAAATTTCCCAAATTTATTATTTCAGTGAAATAATTATCTACTCAACGTGTTAATTTCTCGTCAATAATGGCGTGTATTGACTATTTCCATTCTAAATATCTTAAGAACGGTTGCTGGTAGCGATTTTTTCAAAGAGACATTTTTTACGTAAAAAATCACAGACATGTATATTTTTTCCCTCGGTAGTTTTATACAGGTACGGACAAAAAGTTATTACGCTTCAAAACAGTTAAAACACATGTAGGTGGCGCCCTCTACCAGTAGGAGTGATATTGACATCAAAATCAAATTTCTCATACCAAAAAACTCCCAAACACCAATTTTCATCTAAATATTGACGTTACTTCAGAAATTATTTGGAAAAAATCGAAATAAAAATGAAATTTCTACACCCTGTATCTCCGAAACTAAGCATTTTAGGACATACATTTATACGAACTTTTTTACCTATTTTTATCTGTAGAATATGCTGCCGAAGTTTCCGGAATACAATTCGTACCACCCTGTATTTTGTTCTAATGGTCCGATTTTGGTGATTTTTTAAAATAATTTGTAACTAAATTATGTGGCTTTTTAGTCTCTAAATTAAAAATTATCAAGTTCTCATCTGTCTATTATACAAGGGGAAATAAAATTTTGGCGATTTTTTGGTGAAAGTTTGAAACACCCTGGGGAATGGTTTAATAAAGTAAGGAGTTTAAATACTACTTTATCATCAGGGTACATCATTTTTAGGTAGTTTCTTTTTTGATTCAGCTCAATAGCTTTATTTTTGTTGGAGATTAGTCGGTTTTGAAGAAGACATTAACGATTTTCAACAATTTTAAAAAAATTGCCTTTGCTTTTGGTTCTAATCAACACAGTTATGAAGTGTTTATTGTTGTTTGTAATGTCACTGTCATTGAAAAGTCATACTTTTATTGTTTGTTGGGAGTTACACTAGCAACACATGCAGTTACAAGCAGTCTGTCCAACTAGAGAATGTCCAATTTCAGTCAGATCAGCTCTACAGACAATAGATTTATCAGATTTTTCAATGCAATATGACAGAATATTAAACTTAAACATATCAAAAAAAATATGTAAAACTTTGTAAACATCGATTATAATATGTTTTCGTTCTTTGTTAGTGTTATGAAAGTTAACTATTGAAATATTCTCCAAACAATTTATTCCAAATAGAAAACAGTGAACCGCATATTTACAAAGTCTGGCAATAATCTGTAACATCCGTTTTTAGGTTTCGCGGTTTCTCAAGGAAGTTACGTATTACAAGAATTCTCGATAAGATACATTATTAACATATGTCGGTTTCTCTGAACAAAGCATAAAACTAAATAAACAGAACCACCGTTGATAAAATGAGTTTATTTACGTCTTTTTTTGTGGTTGTTTCGCTGAAAATGCTATCGAATTGGATGTGGGAAAGGGTCACGGAAGAAAATTTTGTTTCGACAGAGTATATGCCGTGAAATATATACAGGGTTACAGTTTAATACGTAGCAATCTCTGTAGATTTATATTATTATATGGAAAGACGGTAGTTAATCACTTCGACCTTATAGATCTATTGTGCCCCCCTTTCTTAAGTTATAACTCATCATACAATCCGAAGGCTTTGACAACAGCCAGTATTTGAAACGGTTTTACAGAGGTTAGTTCTCCATCTCCGATATCAGTCGTACCAAAGTTTATGGCACTCAGTGATTAGGTGTTCTGGTGTTTCGCCATTTTACCACACAGAACCTGCATTCGCTGTTATTTCTTATTTTCAATCTATTGAGGTGTTCATTGAGGATACAGTATCCTGTTAAAAATCCCGTGACAATCCAAGATTATTCTTGCTTAAATCAAAGAAAATATTTGATTTTTCTGAGTCGTAAAGTTCTGATAAATTTCTTCGAGTGGCTTAGACCGTTGCAGGATTCCCATTCCAGGTTACGGATGGAGTTTTCCAAGTTCTTGAGTTTCTTTTTGAGTTGGTTTCCACTTGGGAAGCAGAACGGTTCTGGTCCAGTTAGTGGCAGTGTTCGCGCCCTTTCTAGCCAGATCGTTTACTTTTTCATTACCTTCTATCCCTTTGTGAGTTGGCACCCGGAGTAGCAGGACCTAATTTTCTGTGCCTAATTTGTTCAGCTTCTCCAGGAAATTTTTGCCTAAATTTGAATTGACTGATAGTAATCCCTATACAGGGTGATACCTGTAAGTTGGTCTTGCTTTCGGGGAATGATGGGGAACGTGGAGATATTAATTTTGATATAGCACATTATGTGTCGGAAATACTTCTTACGCAAGATACAGGGTGTTAAAGTTTTTGAAAAATTAGAAAAAATTGTTATTGTTTTAACAATGAAAAAAAAAACTGTTATAAAATTTTATTATAGGACCTAACAGAGACACTTTAAATGTAAAAAAAGAGGTTTTAGTTTTAAATAGTGGCGTAGATGTGATACGCATCAGGTAATTTTTCAAAAAAAATAGTACGCCACTGATAAAAATAAAAATTTTAGAGTTTTTTTATTTACTCGGATTATTTCCAAGAAAAAACGTCTCTTGCAACTTTCTCCTATCTAACACCATTTTGTCACAATTTAAAAATAAATATTTTTTTAATTAGAACATTAAATTATTATAACTACCTTAATTTTATTTTTTTTACCTTAATTCAGATAGTGTGCTATATCAAAATTAATATTTTGACGTCCCCTATCGTTCCCCGAAAGCATGACCCACTTACAGGAATCACCCTGTATACACTTCGTTACTGCGTTTATACAGGGTGTCTCAGAAATAAGTGCAAGTATTTTAAGGGGTGTTAGATCTCGATAAAAGAAACATATTTTTTCTCTATCGTTTTTCAAATAAGTCCAAAATAACGGAGTTATTTTACTTTGAAAATTTTCAGAAAAAAAATTCTTAAAATTTTGAGAACCACTGGATCTTTTCTGGATTTTCTTTCTTTTAAATTTAATCTACTACCTATGTTGCCATATTATCAAGGAATTATGTTTTTTAACTAAAACAAAAAAAAATCGAAATTTTTTTTCAAAAAATTCTGAATTTTCAAAATTTTTTTTTCGCGAAAAAAAACTCATAGGCATGTTTCTGGGGTTGAACTATACTCCCAGTTAAAATACTTGCACTTATTTCTGGGACACCCTGTATATATTTTTTACTCCCAATTTTCTATAGAAATGTGCTCTGTTTATCCTGTTGAACAAAATTAAATTGGAACATGTAAAACAAAAGACGAAAAGTTCATATTCTAACCTACAATATCCGAATTAATTTTCAGTATTTGCAAAAAAGTAACACGGTTAAAACAAACAGTAGTAAGTTAATATTCTAGTAGTTTCCTAATTAAATCATTAAATATTCAGGTAATATTAGTTGTTACAAGAGTTTTTCGAGTTAACCTGAATTAAAAAAGATATTTCCAAAGAGAATTAAAAACTGCAGTGCGGAACAGTTCTATTATTGTCTTATTTTAAAATACAAACTTTGATAATTGGACAAACCATACTGAAACAACATTAATGTGTCGAAGAAATAATTATTTTCTGAATAGAGATTGGATATAACTTGAGAATTCATTTTTGAATTGATTATTAATATATAGGGTAGTATATTTCGACTTCAAAAACACGTCTATGATGTTTTTTTCGCAAAATTTTTTTGTTGAAAATTTGGAATTTTTTGAAAACATTTTTGGAATTTTTTTTAACGTTTAGTTAAAAAAAAACTTTATATCTTCATAATATGGCCACATAGGTAGTAGGTTAAATTTACAAGAAAGAAAACCCAGAAAAGATGCAGTGGTTTCCAAAATGTAAGGGAAACATCAATTTTTTGAAATTTTTAAATTAAAATATATCGGTTATTTTGGACTTATTTGAAAAACGATAAAGACAAAATATGTTTCTTTTATCGAGATCTACTAGCCCTGAAAATATTTCCACTTATTTAAGACTCACCCTGTATTATATACAATGTTACGGATCATAATGTATACCAAGATATTATAAGAGTAAGTCTATATTATTATGAGATTTCAAGAACACTAATAAGTTACTAAACCTCATTTAAATACCTATTGGCTAATATAATCACTATAAATATTCATGAAACGCCTCCTCAGATGTTGACATGGATTTTTCATTCACAATCTCATTTAAATTCTCAATCATATTTCATCAACTGTAAATCAGCTGGTTAAACTAACAAGCTAGAATCAGAAACATATACCAAACCGGAATATTTATAGAAATTCCTTCATATTACACAGGTTATTGTACTCGTTCTTTAATACCTACTTATTTTAGAAAAAAAGTGGTAATACAAACGGAACTCTATATAAAATACAGTAAGAACTCAGTTAGCTATGTCGTGGTTTGTTGTGGGAAGAGACATTTTTAAATGCTATGGAAAGTTATCCCACTGTAACTTTTCTTGTTATAACCTTAATAAAATCCATACAATTACATATTGTGTCCTCCGTCATCATACAGTCTAAGGGGTTTGTCAACGTATCCTCGAAACTGTATGGCCAAGAAAAGTTGAACCAATAATCCTACACGCTTTTATTCGTTTGAAAAACTCGTATTTACAATTTTTGTTTATTTTAATTTACAAAGATTGGATGTGACAATTTCACATTTGTGAGAGCAACGACTATTGAACTTGTTTCCATGACTAACTAAGTGAAATTAATCAAGAAAGATAAGAATTGGCTATAACTCAGTAACTTTGTGAAAGAAACATATTATAGCTTATATCGCCGAAAAGCTTAAAAAATTACGCTATTTATGACGTCATGGCCAACTATGGTTTCCATTTAAAAAAACATATGTTTGTGTCATATGTCAAATATGACAGGCTTTAGAAAATATCGGAGAGCACAACCTCATTAGGGATGTGATTATCTACAACTTTTATTTGAAAACTTTTTGTCTAAAATAAATTATAATGGAATTAGGGACAATTTTTAAAATAGTTTATGAGAATTATAATGGAATTAGGGACAATTTTTAAAATAGCCAAAATTTGTTTTTTTCGATCTGTCTAGTAAGCCATGAACTTTTTTGAAAATCTGAAAGGTGCATATTTATGACCCCACAAAACTGCAATTCTTTCCCCATTTAACTGACTCTCTATCTCCAGTAGTTTCCGAGATACCCATAGAGAACATACTAGGAAACTCACCCTGTATAGTAATTTATGTATTATCAGTTAAATATCTAGAAAGTATATTCGTATATTCATTAAATTTTCATCACTTCAAGTTTTTTTTTCATCAAAATACGAAAATGTATTTTATTTTAGAAGATTATTACCGCGAAAGAATCGTTCTCTGCTACTTTATCATCTGGAACTTTGGACATTTTTTTTTGGTGTGAAACCGAAGTAAAAAAGCTCTAAATAAAAAAGCCATTATAAAATTGACCAGACCACTCTCTACGTCTCAAATGGCTCTAAGGGCAATTTACAATTCTATTCCGTCACTTTTCTAGATTAACTGCCAACTCTTTTTCTTATTGCGGCCCTCATGCCGTTGCCGCAGGATAAGGGCCGCTTTACACTACAACACCAATTCGAGTTCGTTCTACGTCGTAAAAGTTCTGCCTAAGCAATAACACATGTCAGTATCAACGATATCAATCAGACACATAAAGAAATAAAACATGTTTGAGTAGAAGAAATAATTTTCTACTTCACCAAAAGGAAAATTTCAACTGGCTATATGTTATCTAATTGTTTTTTTTCTCTCTATATTATAAATGTGTTACCCCAGGGTGATTCAATCAGCGACTTTTACTTTTGATCTAGCGCACCCTATACATTAGGTATTACCTCTAGATAGATCTAGATAGTCGATAAAACAAACAGATTAGGATTGTGTAACTTTTTCTTTTACTTTCATCAGCAATTACATGAAACGTTCAAGCGATTCATTAAAGAATGCACTAGTCGGTATTATAATATAGTGTATTTCCTAAAAGAAGTTTGATATAAAGCCAATTTATCAACTTTTTCATCAGATTCATATTACTACGATATACGATCTTCCTCTTAATTCAGTTGTACATGGTATGGGAGGGGTGAAGTTAATCAACGCGACCTTACAGATAGATTGTGTCCCCCTTTCTTGAGTTATAACTAATCATACATGGAGATTTTCCTGTTGTAGGGGGGACAGGGCATTTCCCATCCTTTTCTGATAACATATGTAAACGATGAAGATAAACAATTGTGATTGATTAAATTTTTATTTTATGATGATACTTTTGTTAACAATATTCTGAGAATTTGAATAATGAATTGAATAATGACTAGACAAGTGACATCTGTCTAAAAGAAGACAGCGATTTAGAGTGACAATTTGGTTATGTAAAATTTACAGTGACAATTTTGATTATGCAAAAGAAATACATATTATTCTATGAGTTTGCCTAACGATTAACATTAATTTAAAAATAAATCCCCAACATCAATAATGAACAAAACATTTAAACAAAAACAGACACACAAAACAAATTGTTGGTTAGTAGCAATTAGTAGTAGTCAGTTTTGGTTCGTTGAAGGACTATTAGAGCTACAATTTAAAAATATTTTTACAAGATACAGAGTGTCCCAAATAAATTAAAAAAATATCAAAGTTGTATTTTTTTAAATGGAACACCCTGTATATTATTACATTTTTAGTTTACACGATTAAAATAAAGGTAAATTTGATTAAGGTTTACAGCACTTTAATCTTACCGTTTTTGAAATATTTTGTCAAAATTTTAAAGGTTCATTTCTCCAAGGGTATCAACGTTTTTAATACTAAATATTTACTGAAGTTTATTTATTGATCAGTTATTGTGTTGCAATAATAAAAATTATACTACTTTATACAGAGTGTCTAAAAATTATTTTAAATAATTACTAGCTTTAAACGGCAATAGCTTGCTTAATTTAAATGGAACACCCTGTATATTTTATGAGAATCAGATGCACAATTTAATTGTCTATCAAATTGTATTATACCATTTTTACCTATCTCTTCAAGTTTCCGTAGAAAATGCATTTTCTTGTTATTTAAAACTCATTTTTATATACCCATGGAATACTGACATTTTAGATTATTTTTAAAGATGTACCAAATTTTTAAAGAGTACAGATACTAATATTGTCAATATAGTTTGTTTATTTCATTACGAAACAAAAAAACCTGTTTAAATATTTGTTAAAGAGGACCAATTAATATGATTCCAGTATTCAAACAGCATTAATTGACTGTTTGCGTTGATTAATAATAATTGCTCCAAATACTAAAAAACTGAATTTTGTATGTGTATTAGACAGTGTGGTAAAAAGTAACACCTTAAAAATGATATTTCATTTTTTGACAAATGTTTATTTATAACAACAGGGGCATTCATTTTCATAACTTATTATTATATTGATTTCTGATTCAAATCCACATTTATTTAGAATAATTTATTAACGAACTTAATTAAGTATGTAATTTATTAGTATTTGAGCGGAAATAATGGTGGTACATTTAATTAATGGTATACTCTTTTATAAAGATTTAAATAGGTTTCCTTTGGATACAAATGGGCTAGTAATATTATGATTTTGCTAAAAACGATAATATTTAATACATTTTGCACATTTGTTGCTTTAAAAACAATCTAAAATGTCAATATTCCATGGGTATATTGATAAATGAGGTCGAAATTATAAGAAAATGCATTTTCTATGAAAACTTGAAGGGATAGGTAAAAAGTTGTATAATACAATTTGATAGACAATTAAATTGTGCATCTTATTCTCCTAAAATATATAGGGCGTTCCATTTAAATTAAACAAGTTATTGCCGTTTAAAGCTAGTAATAATTTAAAATAAATTTTTAGACACTCTGTATGAGGTATTTTTATTATTGCAACACAATAACTGATCAATAAATAGACTTCAGTAAATATTTAGTATTAAAAACTTTAATACCCTTGGAGAAATGAAGCCTTCAAATTTTTACTGCAATTTCACAAAATTGAAAATATTTCAAAAACGGTAAGGTTTAAGTGTAATAAACCTTAATCAAATTTACCTTTATTTTAATCGTAGAAACTAAAAATGCAATAATATACAGGGTGTTCCATTTAAAAAAATACAACTTTGATATTTTTATTTATTTGGGACACTCTGTATCTTGCAAAAGTATTTTTAAATTGTAGCTCTAATAGTCCTTCAACGAACCCAAAACTTACAATTTGTAAAAATCTAATCATTTAGCTACAATACTCCGTGTCGTATGTGGTGAACAACCCTGTAGATGTAGTAGTATTTTGGTTTGATGGCTACAGCTGCAAGGCTATCCGGCCGAGTGATAGAATTATCGTTTTTTAATAAAAATTAAAAAAAAAACATAAAATTATAAAGCTAGAATAGTATGGTTTTATATTAACTCTAATTTTTTGAAGTTTATAAAAAGCATTCATAAAAATATACAGGGTGTCTCAGATTTTAATCGGGAAAATTTAATAGACGATAGAACTTGCAAAAATACAACAAAAAGTTCATATCAACTTGTAAGATTTAAAGCTTCCTTTTCGAGATACAGGGTGTTAAAGTGACAAAAAAAATTAAGATATTTGAAAAACTATTTAATCGATTTTGATATAACTCGACCCGTTTATAATACTTACTATGGGACTTAATTTGATGTAATTAGATTTAAGTTTAATGGCGGTGGGGCATCACTGTTAAATTATTTTAAAGGAAAAATAGGCACGCCACTGCTTTTTTAGAGGTTTAATATTATTTTTGGATTTAGTAATTAAAAATATTATTTTTTTGTCTCCTGACTTATTTGTCTATCTTACTTACTTCTTGCGAAAAAAAAAATCATTTATTCACTCCACCCTGGACAATAAATTAAATCATAATGGTTAGGTTATAGACAAAAAAGTCAGGAGACAAAAAAATAATATTTTTAGTTACTAAATCCAAAAATAATATTAAACTTCTAAAAAAGCAGTGGCGTGCCTATTTTTTCCTTTAAAATAATTTAACAGTGATGCCCCACCGCCGCCCCTGGCCATTAAACTTAAATCTAATTACATCACACACAAATTAAGTCCCATAGTAAGTATTATAAACGGGTCAAGTTATATCAAAATCGATTAAATAGTTTTTCAAATATCTTAATTTTTTTTGTCACTTTAACTCCCTGTATCCCTATAAGGAAGCTTTAAATCTTACAAGTTGATATGAACTTTTTGTTGTATTTTTGCAAGTTCTATCGTCTATTAAATTTTCCCGATTAAAATCTGAGACACCCGGTATATCTTTTAAATCCTTCAATTTAATAGCTTATTAGCAATTTTTTTTTCTCAACGAAAAATTTCGAAAACAGTTTTTCAGTAGTGTCTCTGATTTTTGTACTTTCCTCTGTATCTCTGTATCTTTATAAGAGATATACTTTTTAACAGTTTTATTTTACCCAACATCAAATTTTGATACGTTTTAAATAAAATTAGAACGATTGTAAAACCCAACATTTAGTAGCTCGCAAAAATCTCGAACTAAACTATAAAAACATAAAAGTTAGATGCCGTTTGTAATAAAAGAAAATTTTCTTATTTAATAAAGTTGAGTGTTTTTTCTCTGACTGTCACTGCTTTCATTGTATATTTTATGCTATTTCTCGAACTAATTTGTCGAGAAATATTATAAAGGAGTCGTGGCAATAAACTTTTACGAACTCGTTAAATTTTATCGGGTGCAACGTAGAATGATGAATAATTCGTTTTCTCGGCTACTTGATCATTATGCACCCCGAGATGGTGGTACCTAATGCCTTTCTGCCCGAATATGCGGGCAAATTAAATAGAAAGGCTTCGCCGGGCTTGGGATTCTTAAGGCCGGGTCACACTAATGTGCCCGTCACGGTTCTTTCTCGGTCTCGTAAAATTTTATCAAGTAAGATGAATGTATGCGTGCATTTACAGTTCATCGGTAATTATACATGGTGTCTCAATATTCCGTGGACATAGAACTACTACGTATTTTTGGAACCAAACCTAAAAGTAATATATTTTTACAGTGATATACCATATTGTAAACTATTTAATATTTCAGTCACTTAAAAAGTTAATTTGTATTGATAACCATTGCCTACCATTACTAGCCAACCATTACTAACCAATTGCCTACCTTTAAAGGAACTTTGAGCTATAATCCTTGATGGGCATATTCTGGGTATGCAAGTACTTTCTCTAAATTTTGGGTTTCGTTCAACCGATTTATTCTCAAAACCTGAAACATCTACATATAAGAAACACAGGTCAGTAATTATAATAATTATATTTATTTTCCCATATTAATGTTCTTGATAGTGTATTACTTTTATATACAAATTTATTATATTACTAGTTGAAGCCTGGCGCATCCGCCACGACAAGCGACATCAGGAAAAAAATATTTTTTATTTTTTGTTTAATCAAACAAAAAACAAAGAATCCGGCGACGACAGTTTTTAGAAGAGCCAATTAGCTATCTTTTAGTAAAAGAAACAACGTTCTAGAGCAAGTCGTTGCTTCAATAGAGACGACATAGATAAACATTAGCATTTTATATATGTAGATAGTACTTTTACATAGTACATTATTTTCAGAAAAATTAAATTGTATAAGATACGATTGAATCAAAAATACATATGTAGAGAACTTCTTGTTCCGCTTTACCTTTGTTAACATGCATTTTGGTTGCAATATAATGATATTATTATTATAATTATTATTAATTACTACCTGGTAGATGAATTTGGCGGTTGCACTTTCCGTTTCCCTCTAGAGCCCCGACGCGCCGCAGGTGCGCGGCGGGGGTCTGTTTTGAAGATTATTCGACATTTATAGTAAACTCCTTGTTTACGAATCTCCAAAATGTTAGTGTTTTTAGGTATTTTTAGGGATTGAAACACAGGTACACAATTTACGCACAACGAACCACGCACTAGCGACCCCTAAAACGGGGATAACGTAACGGACACGGTCCAAGCGTATGGTACGACACGCTGCGAAAGAATGAGGATATAGGGCAAACAGCAGGTAGTTCCAGGGTTGAAGATTTTGGATTTTTGGAACCGCGCAGCGTATGGTATGTACGTCTGAGGGAGTACTACATGTTATCTTAATTACAAGGCGAGGCGGAATATAATTATAATAAATTTCACCCTTGGAATTACTTCTATTACAATTACAATACATTTATCTGCATTGGCATTTTCTACTTTTCGATGGGAAACAATCAACTTCCCAACGTTTTTTAAATGATGTAACAATTCCTCTTGTGGTTACTTTCCCATAGATACCCTCATCTCTGTCCCCATAAAAACGGTAAACTAAAAACCTAATAAACAATTTTATACCGAATATAGAAATAAATTTAGTATTCTTACCTATTATCGTTCAAATCCATGTTAATAGATAATTAATATTTTGGATTTTTGTCTTTTATTTTTCAATATATTTTTGGAACTGCTGGTTTTAGTAATTATTAAATTAAACGAACTAAAAAGTCAGAAAAAATAAACAATTCTTAACCATAACCTTAAAAAATACAAAAAGTGCAGATCTCCTGTCAACTTTCTTTATTTTTTATTTATTCATTATTTTCCTAGTGACGTCACAGATGGTATGCACGAACTGAACGAAATTGGAGCTGCTATCGATCATACCTTGTATTCTTTGTACCATGGGTGAAAACTACCCCCACTTCTACATAAATTTTAATATAAAAATATTTGCCAACAACCGATGACCGATTTTTTTCGCGTAAAATGGTCCCTCTAATATTTATTACATTTTTTGTCTCTTGTAAAAAAACGCCACATCGCATAGTTTTTGAAGAATTTGTTTTTCCAGAAGTCTTACAGAATATACAGGGAGTTCCAATATCCCGTGGACGTAGAACAAGTACGTATTTTTTGAATCAAATTAAGTTAATTGCACATAATTTACCTTTATACAAAAGTGCTTCGTTTGTTCGTTAGAGGGCACAATAGAGGGCAAAAAATAAACTCGAACGTTAATTAATTTAAAATTTATTAATTTTTTAATGTTTTTATGAAGCTTATTGTCAAATATAATTTGTGGTAACATAAAATTTCATATTTTCGCCAACTAGATTATAAAGAGCATAATAGATTTTATTCCCCTCCATAGCTTGATGTGACAAAAAACATTTTTTTGAAGTCAGCTTCGGAAAATTTTTTTTTTTTAAATATATGCGCGGTGGTGTTTTTTTTTAAAAACAAAAAATGTAAATACTAGAAGGACCATTCTACGAAAAAAAAAAACTACGGTCCTGGAGTAATAAATTACTGAAATATATAACTTTTTATTTTATATACTTCACTATAGGGACGTATTAATTAATTTTATTTATTTGAAATAATAATGCACTCATATTTTATTAGATTTATTAAAGATCTGTAATATATCACTATATTTTCGTTATTTAATATGCAATGCATAGGTACATAAATAATAAATACCTATAAAATAATAATTCATTGATACAAATTTTAATTTTCAATTGTTTCAAACAATATTCGAAAATACTAAATTATCATATATGTAATATTATTTAAATTTGAAATTATGACATCCGCAGGTCTGTACTCATTACAAGTTTATTTTGCAAAATAAATTGTAAAGTGTATGGGACAGGGAAGTTAATCAGAACGACCTTATATAGGTCTGTTGTGTCCCCCTTTTTCAGAACCTTTACAAAAGCCAGTATCTGAGCTGGTATTACAGAGGACCAAAATTTCTGACATGAATGGTTGTCGTCTCGGCGTACTCAGTGATGAGGTGTTCTGGCGTTTCTTCATTTTCCCCACAGAATCTGCCTTCGCCCTTGTTTCATAGCTTCAATCTACTGAGGTGTTCATTAAGGAGACAGTGTCCCGTTAAAAAACTTCGTGACAATCCGAAGATTGTTCTTATTTAAATGAAAGAAAATATTTTCGAAAAAAAATGATTTTTCTCGGTCGTAAGTCCTGAGAAATTTCTTCTTGAGGGATTCCCATTCCAGGTTATAGATGGAGTCTTCCAAGTTCTTTAGTTTTGTTTTAAATTGGTTACAAGACACGTTCTGTATCTGTTGCAGTGTATATTTAATTGTAAATAAAAGACAAAAGGGTTTTTAACTAAACCAGTGTAGCTTTTTCTGTGTGCCTTCAGCCTTAAGCTATTACAAAACCGGAACAGAACAATAAAAATCAAACATTCATGAGTTTAGCATCGACATGACATGGAGATTAATCATATCTGGTAGCGAACACTGTACCGTTATTTCTTTATACGATTACGATCTAAACGTTATTATTATCGATCTTTGCATTCCCTCTCTCTCTCTCTCATATGTATAGTTATAATGGTTAGCTGAAATTCCTAAAAACAATTTGCAATAATTTACCAGCGTCGGAACAAGCGAGAAGTCGACTTTCTACAGATTAAATTGACCCGATACGCTTTGCAAAAGGTGTGCAATCTGCAGCAAGCTGAAATTACAGCACGATGCGCTGGAGTAACGCGGTTCAAAAATCGCCTGGTTATGTTCCCCGTGCAGGTTAATTGGTACAATCTCACGCATGCTTTGCCCAGTGAACCAACCAAATTTAGGTTTAACTTTAAAGTTTATAATACAGGGTGGTCCGAATTGTATTCGGGAAATATATTCTGCAGATAAATATAAGTAAAAAAAATCGTGAAGTGTAGAATTAAGTTTCATTTTTATTTCGGTTTTTTCCAAATAATTTCTGAGCTAAACCCGATATTTGGATGAAAATTTATGTCTGGGTGTATTTAGACATGATAAATTCGATTGCGATGTCAGTATGAGTCCTACTCGTAGGGGACGCCACCTATACATATTTTTTAGCTGTTCTGAAGAGTAATAACTTTTGGCCCGTATCTGTATTTCAGTACTGAGCGAAAATATACATTTCCGTCATTTTTTACGCAAAAATGAGAGGAATTTACGAGGAATGGTTTGGTTTGGCTCAAGATATTTTGAATCAAAATAGTCAATACATGTCATAATTGACAAAAATTATACATGTTACCTGAATAATTATTAGTCTGAAATAATAAATTTAAAATGTTTTTGTGCCAGATGTTCAACAGAAACTGTTTTATCATATTTTTTTAGAAAAATACATGATTAGCTTAAAAAAAATAAAAAGTTCTCAAATTTATCATTTCAGTCAAATAATTATCTACTCAACATGTATATTTTTTGTCAATAATGACATGCATTGACTGTTTCCATTCTAAATATCTTGAGAAAAATTGCTCGTAGCGATTTTTACCAAGAGACATTTTTTACGTAGAAAATCATGGAAATGTATATTTTTTCACTCGGTAGTGTTATACAGGTACGGACGAAATGTTATTACTCTTCAATACAGTTAAAAATGTGTAGGTGGCGCCCTCTATAAGTAGGAGTCATATTGACATCAAAATCAAATTTCTTATGTCAAAAAACCCCAGATACTTATTTTTAGTGATGTTAATATTTCAGAAATTTTTGATTGTTGCAGGAAATTTCTGAAATATTAGGAAATTTTACAATTTTACATATTTTTTGTCGATACAATAAAGGAATAAATTAGACAGACATTTGATACCAACATGTAAGTGAAAAAAAAAACAATAAACATAATATTAGTTGTTATATTTTTAATAAACAATACATAACCCATAAAAGTCATAAACATAACCCATAACAAAAATCATTTGGTAACATTTGTATTTTGTGCATAAACCACGAACTATGACTATGAATTTAAAAAAAAAAACAAAAAAGCACGAAATATAAATTTAAAAAACGTAAAACACAAATAACTGAATTATTCTATTCCGGAATATCAGGCGCCGAGCTGGTCCCATCTTCATAGGGTATTATAGTAGTAGTAGTAGTACTGTTTTAGTGTCTGAGATATATTTGATGTATCATCTGGTTCTGATTCTGAAGGATGGACCTCTACTTCCACGAGTTCTAGTGGTTCTGGAGGAATTTCATGTTGTTGAATATCATGCTCCATATCCACTTTTTGTTTTTGTAGTAATAATTTATTGTTATGAGCTACGAACATTATTTTACCGGCTCTTTGTGCAGTTAAGCGATTCCTTTTTTTAGTATGGATAAAACTGTAAGTACTGAAACTTCTCTCTGTGGCTGCAGATGACGTTGGTAAAAACAGCAGAGCAACAGCTAAATATTTCAACCTCGATTTCAACTGAGTGTTTTTACACATTGCTTGCCACCAACTTAGACAGTCTACATTTTTAACTAACATCCAAATGTAGTCGAGAGCCCATAAACCCGATTTGGCGCAATAATTTGTTACATCTGTAAAAATGGCTTATTATTGACAAACTGAGGATGATTGTTGGTGATATTGTTGATAAATTCCATAGCGGCTATGTCACATAGCCTATGTGTTCTTCATTGTTAAGGTGCTCTCCCAGGAAACAGGGGTCCAAGAGATTCGCGGCAAAATGCATCGGTTCAAGAGCCATTTTTTTTATTTTGTAAGGCGGAGAAGCATTCTTTTTCTTCTGACTTAAGAATCGGCATACTTGATACACTTTCGTTAAATTTTTGCTCAATGTCTTGAATTTTGAAAAGAAATTTCTTGAAAAATTCGGATTTTTGCGAATATTCCCGATTTTGGGACCGAATATTTCGGAAATTTCTGAAATTTCCTGCAAAATTCGAATGGAAATATTCGCTACCAACATCACTACTTATTTTCATCGAAATATTGACGTTACTTCAGAAATTATTTGGAAAAAATCGAAATAAAAATGACACTTCTAAACCCTCCATCTCCGGGACGAAGCATTTTAGGACATAAATTTATATGAACTTTTTTACTTAGTTTTATCTGCAGAATATGCTGCCGAGGTTTCCCGAATATAATCAGACCACTCTGTATATTAAACTACGCTTTTGATTAGCTAAGCGCCTCAAAATTTTCTATTCATTAAGTAAGAAAATCGGCTTTATGTGGAAATATCAATTACGGCTTTCTTGTTTTAGTTGCGAAGTGAAGATATTTTTTGTAGCAATATTTTCGGAATTACAGGAACCTCAGTGTGATATTTATTGATCATTTTAAACTTTTTTTCCATAGCAATTGTTAAAATTGCCTTATATCTATCAAAAATAGTTTTTTAACCGCAAGGGTAGATGAAATGATACTTTAACGGCGAAGATAGGTTAAAAACTTTATTTCTTGTCGCCAGGGGCGGGAAAGTGAAATAGCAAAAGCGGTTCCACCGTTTCCACGGAAATTTCAAATAAAATAGTTCCAGCCTCAGGCGCTAGGTGGTAGTGCAATTAATTTTTAGGTTAAGAAGTTGCTACTAGTTATTGCTAGATGGCGTTAAATCAGAATTTTTTTGTAGTTTCCAACGGCCATTGTCATACTATTGTCAAATTCTCAAAAAATATTGTCGTTGTCATAGCGCCAATCATAATATTATCAAATGATTATCAAAACGTTTTTCAAACTATAATTTGTTATATGTGTTTTAATTAAACAATTACTTTTGTTTGTGGCCCTAAAAATATAATGTAAGTCTTTTATTTTTGCCATCATTTAAGTACCTATTTATATTTACTCCATTTACGAAACTTTGGGCGTATTACGTTGGTCTTGTTTTATTATAATAAACTATGTTTAAATATTTGACTTAATAAAAACTTTATTATAATAAATAATATTTACACATGTTTGGCTTTAATTTTATCTAATAATTGTATAAATTATACTGTCAAATCTTATTTTTTACACATCACAACGATACTTGTTATGAGTATTGTTGAATTTGTGTAAAAATTAAGATTTAACAATCAAATTTAATTATTTTAGAGTAAAATTCAATAAATACGCTCATTTAAAAAGCCCGCGCTTCGATCCATTTGAAACAAGCCCTAGTCAATAGATGGCGCCACTTCTGTAGGACCATTTTTCAGTATGGCAGAGTCCATTCTTTTTCTAGCTAGGTATATTCTTTGCTTCTCGCACGTTTTTTAATTGCTTCCATTTTTGAAAATTTTTGTATTCCTTTTCATAAGTTATTTGGGATTTAAATGGAAGTAGTTTGGATATGACGTTTGTCGCCTCAGCCTGAATATCTGTTGGTAATTTACTTATTTCGTTTTGAGCCATTTCTGGCTCCAATTCAATCAGCAATCGACAGCGAAAGAGAATTGTCAATATTGACTCAAAACTGACAACTAAAGAGCACAGCTTTATTTATTTTTCCACTCGTAATAAATTCCTTGAAATAATAATTTCTGAATATTTTTTAAAACGTTACTCGCTATGGAAAAAAATATTGTTTTATACACGACGATAAAATTGCATTATCGTATTCCGAAATTAATTCACTCGCGATTTCATCGCTCGTGAATTAATCTTTTCGGTCGACGATAAAATACCATTTTATCGTTTGTATAAAAAATAACTATTATTTGTAAATCTTCAAAAAAAAAACAGCTAAGCTTATAAATGTACCAGATTAAACTTGCACGTCCTTATCTAAAATGAGGTACACTCTCCACACGGCACTTTATTAAATCTACCTAAGGAGCTTTGGTGTTCAAAATGGAGACCTTTTCTCATTCATAGAGGCACGCATCTTCACGGCGCTCTATAAATCATTCACCCAGGTATTTAGGGGCCTCAGATCTTTCAAATTGCGACGGTAATGTACGTAAGCCTATCCTCACGTGATAAATGTGTTTGGTGGAAGACAGGAGCTGGGAATTCTCCTAAATAATCCAATTTAGAATCAATTAAACTCCAGTCAGAGTTGGAAGGAATTAGATAAATTAAGAAAATTGGGAATTTTGTTCTTTGGAAAGGGTTCGATTGATATACATGGTGTTTCTAAAAGTAGATGGTTTGAAAAATTCTTGTTTGGTAGCATTTTTGTCTTTTTTTTTGTAAGTTTTCAAGGGTCTTACGAAAGTAGGTAGTGAACATGGTCGTAAAATTATGAAAATTTGTAGTAAATTTTATGTAGATTTAGAATATACAGGGTAGTCCGAAATGCATTCCGGAAGCTTCGGCAGCATATTCTACAGAAAAAAATAAGTAAAAAAGTTCGTATAAATGTATGTCCTAAAATGCTTAGTTTCGGAGATTACAGGGTGTAGAAGTTTCATTTTTATTTCGATTTTTTCCGGAACTCTCCATTTTCTCGCGAACTATTATTCGTAGCGATTTTTACCAAGTGACCTTTTTTACTTAAAAAACATCGTAAATGTAAATTTTTTACTTACTATTCTTATATATGTAGGTACGGACGGTATATATGATATACTTTATAAAAGTTGAAGAATTTTGTAAAATATATATAGGGTGTTCCATTTAAAAAAATTGAGATTTTTTAATTTTAAGTAGTTGAAAATGTATATTTGGAACACCCTGTAGCATCTAACTAAAATATCTTATATTTATATATATCTTTTTCTTCATCTTTATAAAATTCTTCTATCAAATTTTAGTTGTCCAACTTCGGACACAATGGCATCACTGACAATTTTTTTACCTCACTGAAATCTAACATTTGTTGAAACTAAATACATATCAGAAAAACTATCAATTTTAATTATTTTAATTTTTTAATTATATATAAAAAAGTAATAAAATTTTACACAGAATTTAAAAATATGATAAAAAATGGGGTGTTGTATTTAAGAAAATATATGTTATATCCGCCGCAATATTTTAATGCACCCTGTGTACTCTGTAATAATGAAAATATACCAAACGAACAAATGGAAAAATAATGAATAATTTACTCTATCGTTGACTCACCCTGTACATCAACATATTAATGACACATATTTTTATCGATCTTATTATATTATGTTAATCAGTTACAAATATCTGTATAAATTGAAAATTGCCTTGTTATCAATAAGTAATGAGGGAAACACAAATAAAAAATAAACTGTTTTTATAAAATAATTTCCAAAAGCAGTATAAAGGGCAGCTGAACTGGAAATAACAAGCTGATTAATTTCATGATGTTGGAGAGACCGTCTTTGTCCAAATGAAACAACTGATTTTAGAACAAGAATAAAATTAATTACTGAGGAAGTTTTCAAAAGAAAGTAAAATGAGGGCTTTCTTTTATATGGACCGTCCTCCATATTTTAGAGCCACGTTCGGCCTTCTTTGTAATTATTTTATAATTAAAGGTTTTAGGAAAAACGAATATAATTATTTATCACAAATTAAGACCAAATAAATATTAATAACTGCATTTTTTTTAAAAAGAAATAGACTGCTTCAGTCTGGTATGTATGTGTGTCAGTTTGTGTGTGTCTATCGTTTGGTTCTTTATCGAGTCTTTCGTTTGAAGTAGAAATTTCATATATCCGGCTATGGTCAAGCAATCTGAATATAACATTTTGACTTGACCACTAAAATCATTTATGGCTACATTTCCTGTACACTCGTGTTTGGAATATTTAATGTTCCATCTATCTTCGGGATATAACTGGCCGATAACTCAACACGAAAAATGTCTTATTGTTACGTATTTTTATTATTCTATAGTCAGTCGGCATTTATTTTTATTATTAATACTGATTTGCTTATCTATCGTATAACAATCTAAGCAGTATTTAAATTGAATATATCGTTGGATTTTTTTTTTCTTACGGCATTGTTTTTTCAATAACTGCGACCTGTAACACCTATTGTGTTTGTCTCCTTTCTATTTCTACACCTCATGTCCTATCCCTGTGTCCTGCACCAACTTGTGCAGGTCCCTGATAAAATGGAAGCATAGTTCCTCCGATTTTAGTCTTGCTTTCCCAAGTAGAAAGTGATCCAGAGCCTCGCTGTGACATATTATGTGCTCTGCTGTTTCAGGATCTTTATTAGTGGCGGGAAAAACCGATTAATTTCAATAATCGAGTACTCGAGTGTCAAGCGATTGCAATAACCGAGTGATCGCTCGAGCGAAAAATACTTAAGTATTCGTTAACGCCAAGCGCCAAGCAGTAAGTTGCGTGCGCAGTGATGAATGGCAAGTAACAAGCGGCGAGCGATTCGCTTGATCGCTTGATTTAGTTTATTTCAAAGTATTGTCGATGTGGGTCGTAAAATGTTGTCCCTCAGATATGCAACGGATAAATATATATACGGCGTCGTATAAATTTGTTACCTGCAATGTATGAAGAAAATTCGCTCGGCTTTTTATCGAGTATGTCACATTAAAATCGGATTGCAATTTATTTCGTTCTAGGATCGCTTACGTTCGTCGCTTGGTACTCGAGTTATCCCATCACTAATCTTTTTGAGCTTGTTCAGATACCACTTGACAGCTATCACTCACGCACTAAAAGAGGTTCTAAAAAGAACAATGCTCAAGACTGCAAGGTCTGCTAGTATGTTTAAACTTAAAGTATCAAACCAAAAACTCGTAATTCAAAACCAAAGTGTCAAAACGAATGACAGTGTCAGGAAATAAATAAATAAATGTGGCAACTTGGCATTTTTTACAGCAGAGATACCACCTGAATCTCCAGCGGGAAATTTAAATCCCAGTTAGTGAGCCCGGCACCGAATATGTCCATGGTTGGCAACAATAAATTTAAAAATCGCGTCCTCGATTACGTAACTAAAAGTTTAATTGGTATCGCTTATAGGTTAGTATATTTCGATTTTTCAGTTCGGCTATTTTGTATTTTATTTTTGTAACTAGTATTCGGTATATTAAAATTCATTTAAATAGTTTTTTTCATGAAAGAAATAACAAAAAACGAACTGGTTTGATCTGTTCATTTCAATATCAAATATTTACATACATATTCGAGAAAGAAAATAATATGGAGGTCTCCCTTTTACAAGAGGGAACGAAGTTGGGTTTTTTATCCCTTTCAAGAGACTAATTCAATACCGAAAGGGTCTTTTAAATTTTTACAGCGTTATGGTAGAATTTCATACACGACATATTTTGAGCCTGACTTTCATTTTATTTATATTCATTTGAAAGACCCAGTTTGAGTTAGTTACCTTTGAATGTTTCTAGCGACTGAATTCGGGGTAAAACTTCATTCAGACCTAAAATTAGTTATCCTCTCAGGGAGGTTTATGCTGACATAACATTAAGGTATATTTTAATTTAAGCTTTTTAAGCTTATTACTTTTGCTGTCTTTATTTCTTCATTTTGACTTACTGTGTTTATTGAGTATTTTACAGATACGTAATATACTACTGAGTTGATCTTATTTAATTCCTGTGTATAACCATTCATAGAGATTTACATATGTTTAATATTATGGGAAACAAGTTTTCGTTAAAGATACTTGCATAGTTCTTAACTTTTCTTAGAGCACAATACAGAATGATATGATTTGACTGAAATACATCATACAATGACGTCACATTTTTCTGCTAATACATACTATATAGCTTTGTACTGTCAACTGCCAATGAATAAAGAATATCAAAGCACTTCCATAAAATTAGTTTGTATACATTTTAGAGCCATCAATTTAAACCAAGTTGTTTATTAATGTTTACAGTTATTACTTATTGTATATAATTACCGAAACTGTACTTACTTGTTGCTTCAGTACCGATGAAATGTTTATGTAGCGGTTTTAACGTTTTGGATACAACAAAGAAATATGCGTTATATATAGCTTCTAATTGTTTTAGTAAATATTAACTTCAACAAGCACTATTTAGTTAGTTAAGAGTATGTATTTTTTCTCCTTAACATTGAGTTTTAAATTTGTATTAAAGGCGCGTTTACACGAGACAAGCGAAGTGTTCAAGTTATATTTCATATCAAAAAGCTTCTGGTAGTTGATTCAAAATGACGACAGTGCGTAACTGTAGTCCAAACTGCCAAAATGGAGTTGACAAAAAGTTTATTGCATAGAAAAAGTGTAACCAAACCAAACTAAAATATGTTAATAAAAAGTTGGTAGGCAGTTCTTTTAGTTTCAAAGTAAAGGAATTTTTCCAATTTTGTTTTATCTCAAAAACTGCGACTTTGACTGATTTTGATGTTATTACAAATTTTGTTGCAAATATTATTCCTAATCAATTGAAAACCGCGTTTCACTAGCTACTGTAATTTTGGAGTTACGATTTTTTAAAATTTTTAACCCTCTCCCATACCCCCTTACTAACCCCCCACCCCCGCCAAAAATTAATGGCCAGATTCTCAGGTGCCACAGTATTTTTGTGCCAAATTTGGTTAAAATCGGTTTAGCGGTTTTTGAGTTATCGTGTTACAGACGGACAGATAGACAGACACCATGAAAATATTTTGTATTTAGGTCATTTATGACCCAAATAACGCATTTTGAGTGAAATTAAAAATTTTTGCCGATCTTAATAGCCTACCATAGGTACCTATATTGGTATGATCGGCTAAAAATTAAACTCTTCCAAGAATTTACATTTTAACTATATAACAAAATTATAAATCTATAAATAATAAAATAAATAAATGCCTTTATTGTCAAAAAAGGTTTATTTATTCGTTAGGGCTTATACAGGGTGGGTCTTAAATAAGTGCACATAGTTTTAGGGGTGGTATATTTCGATTCTCATGAGTTTTTTTCGGGAAAACATGTTTTTGAAAAATTTATATTTTTCGAAAATTTGATAGGTTTTTTTTAATTTTTAGTTAAGAAAACATTATATCTTGGTAATATAGCATAGATAGTAGATTAAATTTAGAGAAAACAGAAAAATCTCCAGTAGTTCTCATTATTTAAGCAAAAAATTTCTTTTATATAAATAAAAAAAAAAATAGCAACCGAATCAGAATGACGCAAGTACGGTATTAATTTTCGTTTTGGAACAGTTTGGAACTGGAACAGGTTTCTTGGAACAGCTATCTTTTGCAACTGGAACAGCTTGTACCTGTTATTAAAAAATCGCTGTTCCGGCCATGACTACTTTCGGTTACGGTTTATTATCCACGTGCCGAGTTTGGTTCCAATCGATCCTTAAATAGGAAATCCTGATGATTTCGTCCATTTAGAGCCATCGGTTCGAAACGTCGAGTGTGTCATCCTGTAGCCCAATTATGCCGAAATCGACCCACATTTTTCTTCAATATCAAATGCTTAGTCCCACTCTGATGAAGATGTAAATGAAACGTCGTATACCCATCAAATTTGGTCTCGATTGGACGACATTAACTTTTGACGTTTTTTTTTACGTCAAAACTAACTGTCACAGTGACATGTATGCACGGTCAAGTTGGCCTTGGTCCAATCTATCGACATACCAAATTTCATTTAAATCGAAGTATTTTTTCTTTTAGTCGAGATGATACCGAACACGTTTAAATCGATTTTTAAGTGCTTCAAACGTTACTATTATCGTTTATTGGAGCATAGGTATGTTCTAGATAAGACCTCATAAGTATGTATGTGTAAGCGTCATAAGAATTTTATTGCATTTTTCAGTTAAAATATTGAATAGAAAAGAATATGAACATGTAAATGTCTATATATTACAAAGATAAAATAATTACATACTAATAGAAAACTTATTCATTTATTGATTCTGCAGTAAATACATTATATTTTACGTTATTTTAAAAGTTCCGAACATATATTTTCTTCGATTCGAAGGCAATAATAGATAAGCTTTCTGTCGAACATAGATCCTCTGAACATTTATTTTTAATTTAGATTTATATAGCCGGTAAGCCCCTTTAAATTCTTCTTACGTACTTTTCTTTATTGAACTCTGATAGTGGAGGCTTTAAATTGTCAGAAATCGTTTAAAATTTTATGTGTTTTTTCTTTTTGACGTACCATTATTTTATACGAAACGAAATTGCTATGTGCACAATTTTTTTACAAATACTGAAATTTTTATAGTTTTACAACCATGTTTACTATCTTTCTAGAGCTTCGAAAACTTTTATAATTGACTCAATCGTTGGACAATTCTTGACAGAATCACACAGACATATGACTGACATTTGTGAATAAACCTTTACTCTCTTCTGTGACCTTGCCCTATACACACGATATACTGTATTAATGAAGATTTTCTATTTTATTATACATTTTTACCTATTTTATGTGTTTATATTTGAGGACGAAATACTTATTCTTCTTCTGTGCTGTTACTGTTGATATTCTTATATCTCTCTTGAAATATAGGATTTGTATAAATAAAATTTTTACACATTTAACTTTTATCTAGAACAAAGAAAGCTTTAAAAAATCGTCGTAAAACTACAGAATATATCCGCTCGTCTCAACACACCGCAAAAACAAAAAAAAAAACAATTTTCTTTTTTTTTTCTAGAGCTTTGAATTATCCTCGACATTGGCTGTGATATATAGAGAAGAATTTTTTATATAGAAACCCAGATAATTTACGTTTTCCTTCGATTAATATTAAGATAAACGGTAATCACTGTGTGTGCCTTCCTAGTATATTTTTTCGTTTCTATAAAATCATTACAAGTGAAGTACAAGAAATCAAAGGACCAAAAATTAGTTGTAATATAATAGCTTCTTAGAACAACGTATACTTATTTATTATACATATTATACCGTTATACCGTGGTAAAAAATCATATCTATCAGTAGAAACAAAATTATAGTGATATATTGTGACCTAGAGTGCATTTTTTTGTGCGGGAGTTTAAGTAAAGTACGGCTACTGATATGGTGGTGTTACAAGATGACGGGGGTTCTCCTCTGCAAGCACCATCAGCAGCTGCAGCTGCATTGTTGGACCCCATGGATTATAGACAAGCTACGCCTTGTCTGAAGATGCTTCCCAAGCGCTACATCAACTTGCACAGCTGGCTCAGTCCGGTGTGTCCTAAGGATCTCAAACTGCAACTCGTAAGTAACTTTTAAAAAAACTTTTGACCTATTTTTATTAAAGACAGACGTAATTTTGAGTAAATTAAGATTACATGGGGTAATAATGTAATAAAATAATTAGTGATGGGATAACTCGAGCGAAAATTCTCTCGAGTACTCGATTATGAACGAGCGATGCAAGTGACTAGTACCAAGCGACGAACGCCAGCGATCCTAGAATGAAATAAATTGAAACCCGATTTTAATGGGACATACTCGATAAAAAGCCGAGTGAATTTTCTACATACATTGCAGGTAGCAAATTTATACGACGCCGTATATATATTTATCCGTTGCGTATCTGAGGGACAAAATTTTACGACCTACATCGACAGTGCTTTGAAATAAACTAAATCAAGCGATTAAGCGATTCGCTCGTCGTTTGCTACTTGCCATTCATCAACGAAAGAATCGGTACCCTGCGCACGCAACTTACTGCTTGGCGCTTGGCGTTAACGAGTACTTACAACAAGCGGCGGACGAAAAACCGTATTTTTAATCGCTCGGTTATTGTAATCGCTTTATACTCGAGTACTCGATTATTGAAATTAATCGGTTTTTCCCATCACTAAAAATAATGCACTATATTAACTAGTCATCAAAGAAAGTAAAAAAAAATACCGGGGGTATGTCTAGTTAGAAGATATTACTTTTACATGAAAGGTGAATGAATTAAAATACTAATATTGAACATGTTTTTTTTTTGGATTTTCTTTTGACTACATTTTATTGACAGTCTGTGACCTGTGACATATTTACTTAAGGTCGTATTCAGCGCTTATAAAGCTTGAAGAGTTATTTTGTTGTTTATTTAGATTTTGATGGTATTTAATTAATATTTTATAGCATAAAATTGGTTTTGCTTTATATTCTCTGTTAATATTTTATTAATATCCGACTAAAAATATTTTACGGAATATTTACATGAAATATTGACATTTTAATTTGTTAATTAAAATATACGTCCAAAGTATGTTTCAGCGAGATTGAATTGGTTTTAATGGTCTACATTTTTATTCTATTTTTTAATAATATCGCTATATTTTGTATTTATTTTAGAATGAATACCGTTGATGGTATTGATTTTGAAGTCAAATTAACTTTACTACTAATTTTTGAAAGGTACAACAGACGTCTGTAGTATATGTATATAAGTTAACGGAAATATGAAATATAATGAAATTCAAGTTATTTTTCTTATTGTAAAGTGTGGTCTAGACGTAACGACTTGTCGTAGGATTTGCTTGTGTCGACAGAAAGTTGCAGACGAAGTTGTGTCCACATTACAATGACTAATGGTCGTTCAGTCTTTTGTATTCTGTCATATCATCATGGAGGAAACACTGTCGTGGTTACTTTTGCTATTTGTTTAAATAAGTAAAATAAAAGTCAAGTTAAACGTCTTAACTAGGTTTCTACTAAAATTTCTTGTAGTTGATCAAGACTGGAGATGATCAAGATGTCTTTATCTGAACGATCAAGACAGCTTGATCATCTCCACAAATCTACTCGAAAGAGTAGATTTGTTAATTTCGATAATTCTTTTCTCCAAAATTATTTTTTCTTCGTTACTGTATCCCTAGTCGCTTCAGGGCCCACCTCCTTGAACTTTTCAATTTTCCATAATAATCTCGCAGGTCTGATTTTTCTTTAGTCCCGTCACTGTATTCCTTTGATTTTCCTCGCCATAAGCAAGGGAAACTCATGAACGGTTCAATGAACTCATTGAGAAATTCAAGCGAACATTGCCGTGGGTCAACAAATCGTTATGAGCTTCCATACGCTACAACTTGTCAGCAAATCGTCGAAATCTGCGTCCTGGAGTTGAAACGTTTAACGCGAGTTTGGGCAGTTCTAACATTTGTTCAAATTTGCTGTATACATGCTATGAATTTTTTATGCATGCAAATCGTAAATAAATTCTTCAATGAAATGCCGTGGATTAACCCTTGGCGGTGGAACTGGAAGGGAACTTCCTAGTAACGCTGCGAACATTAACATTGCAAGTTCCAAGAGACCAACCCCAGAGGGAACTACAGGATAGGTAGCTGACACTTGCGCGAGACCAGCCTCCAGAAGTGGCACACAAGCTACCACCTCATCTAGTAAAAAGCAAAAGCGGAAACACACCTCGGAAAAGGGGAGAGTGAAGGAACCAAGAAACTGCCTGGCATCTCCACCGACAACAGAGAGAGTGAGAACCTCTCACCTCTGCTCCGGCAAGGAGAGAAAAAGCCAGGATGGAAAGCCGTCCAACACCGGGAGGCAAGCAGCGACGTATCACCAGCTTTGCCAGAACTCCATTGTAAGGACATCGAGTTGGCGAGCCAACTCGCAGGAGAAGGGCCATGGTCAGGTCCTCACAAAACGAATTGGCCTCAAATCCAAGGAGGCTCTATTATAGATTCGGGACAACACCGGTATCAGGTCTAAGGAGAGACCAAGTTACAGAGGTGGAGAAAATGGAGACACATCTTCCAGCCTCCACCTCACGGGTATCTCACCCGTAGACAAGCTCTTTGACTGTGAAGGGCACAGAGGGTCAAACCTCAACCATGGTATACCCTTGTAGGAAGTAGATGTCCACTACTCAGAGGAAGAACATCTGTTGTCAGAAGAGAATGGGAAATACACTGTCCCAATACAACAGGAAAATTCTTCCCCATGTATAATGAGTTAGAACTCAAGAAACGGACACAATAGATCTGTAGGGTCGCGGTGATTAACCCCCCTCCCATTCATTCTACATTCTACGTCGTACAATAAGTCGTTGCGTCTGGACGCCGCTTAAGCAAATCTGAAGGAATCCGTAGATGTCAAGAAACTTTAGGTACCTATATAAACTGTAGTAGTAAAGCAAAAGTAACAAAATGAAAAACGGTTTGTAACTTCACAAGCTTCCTCTAGTTCTTAAGAAACAGTTTTATGGGGAGGCAGTAAAATTTTGTTAGTACCTTGAAGCAGTAACTTTTACTATACGGCACTGGAGAATAATTGAGTATGTTCCCATTTTCTATAGAAAATTTAAAGCCCCCTCTATACGTAACAGTTTAGCGTACGTTTTATCGATTTTTTGCTAATAAAGTATTTGATATATTTTTTTTCTTTTTCAGGTAAGTGTTTTGATTCTTCTACCTAAGTTATCAGCGTATTGGTAAGCAATGTATAATTATTATTTAGGGCTGGTAGATCTCGATAAAAGAAACATTTTCTTCTTACCGTTTTTCAAATAAGTCCAAAGTAACCAAGTTAATCAAGTTTGAAAATTAAAAATATATATTTTATTTTTAAAAAATTTTGAGAGCCACCGACTTTTTCTGTATTTGCATCTTTGTATATTTTCTGCACATGGGAAAATTTGCGGTGAACAGGCAGTTCTAAAAAGTTTTCTAAAATATACATGAACATTTCCGAAAAAAAAAAACAATGGACGTGTTTCTGGGCTCGAAATATGCCACCCCTGAAAATATTTGCGCTTATTAAGACTCACCCTGTATAACTAAATTTACCTAAGAGTTATTTTATTATTACAAATAGTTAAGGATGGTTCCGTTTTGCTTTTGAAGTACGGTTCTCCCTACTTCAAAAGGAAAACAAAGTACAACAAATTTGTACGGTTTTTATTTTTATTTTGTTTATTTGTAACTCTTCCAATGTAATTTAAACTGATGGCATGCATTAGTACAAACAAGCATTGATCATACTGGAACAAAGATATTTCAAATTGAAGCGCTTTTGCGAATGTTGTTTTCTAGTTTTAATTCGTCGATAAGGGTAATGCTGTTATTTTTGATCGATACGTACTCTCATTGGTTAAAATAGAGACTGCTGTGTTTTATCGTGAATATTTAAACGTCAACGTTATCACATTAAAAACTTCTGGGTATCGGGATGTTTTTTGTTATTTGAGTAAAGTCTACACGCGTGGTAATTGGTTTTTATTATATCTATGGTGTTATCTATATATGTTCTATCTATTTCTAGATAACATAAATCTGAAAATAATTATTTAACTACATTTTTTGTCTCTTGTAAAAAACGAAACCTCATAGTTTTCGAGAAAAAAAAATGTTTTACAAAAAAAAATAGTTGGCATCAAACTCTAGTAAGCGATAATAATTTGTGAATATTCTTTATAATTTTTAAAGCTTTATAATTTTTAAATTTATTAACGTTTGGGTATATCTCTAACGGACAAATTATGCACTTTTGTATAGAGGAAAATTGTGTGCAATTAACTTATTCTGACTTCTACTAACTGACCAGAACGTAGCAACCCGATATACACCGCGATATTATACAGCTACAGCTACACAATATTGTCACTGGACCGGGCACACCAACAGTAGTAGGCTTTTTGTCGAGCTCTCTTTATCTTTGATATCACCTGTCCGTCACTTGTCACTGTCAGATCAAATCAGATGTTTTTGGATTTATTTATCCTTTGTTTTGATTTATTGAAATTTTATAATTACCAGATAAAATTTCTTAGTTAATTGTGGGAATTTCTGAGTTAAGTTCATTCATTGACCGGATATGGAATATGGCTGTGGAAAATATTCTAGAACATCGTTTTTTTATTCATGCCTTTTTGTGAGTTGGACTAGAGTAGATATATAGTTCTCTATCTATATCCCGGAGGGAGATTTCCGGTTGAAATCTGATTTTGTGAAGGAAATCGAATCCTTGCATCACTTCTTGTGTATCCACCGACTGGCTGCCGTTTCGTGAAGCATTCCCTGTTGGTGAATAGCAGGTCTTCGTAGTGAAGGATTAAGTCTTCCGAAGCTCAGTTGGTCAGAGACGTGGTTGGTTTTTGTTGATTTGTATGGACCGCCGACCAATTTCTGCAATGGGATTAAAATAGCCAAATTTTCCGACCGATATTCCGATTCCACGTTCCCAAGAAGTCCCCGAGTAAAGTTCCAAGGTATGCTATAATTTTTCTGCTTATTCTAAGTCAATGCTCAACTGATTTTTGTTCGTATTGTTGACTGGTTTTCGACTTTTCCACGCCCACGTGGTGTAGAAAGATTAGATGAGTGTTATCTTTCTTAAATCTTATTTGGTTGTTCGTAATTGTAGAGCAAGAAGACCGATCCAGACCGTAGTGCACAGAACAGTCCAGAATTCCATCCTGTTGCCCGTGTAGAGGTATCCGTTGGACATCATAAACCCTCGTTGAGGTAAAGTTCAGATTTGATTAGTTCTTTATTACCTTTATTAACTCCAACGAGTTGTGCTAGTTCTTGTTCTATAATTGAGGCTCTTTTCTAAGACAACCAATATTATTTAAGGTTTTTTATGTTCACCATTTGAAACACCTGTATCTGTACATTTGCTGAAGGCTCCAGTGACAGTACACCAAGCTGCTGTACCCTGCTGTAGCCATTCCATAGCTGTACACCGTAGCTCAGCCGGAGGAACTTCCGAGTAGTTTCAAGTTTCAAGACATTATACTGTAGAGTAAGATCGTTTAGAGATTAGTTAGATTTAGTTTGATATTTGTAATCCACCCAGGTATTGTACTTGGTTTTAAGTAAGGGGGATTATGACGTCATACTTTTAGTTCTTACTGATTTAAATTTCATTTCACTTTTATTTATTTATTTTTCACTTACATTTATTTTCATTTATCTTCAATTTCATTTCTTGATATATTAACTCTTGAATATTTTAATAAATTGCTTAATTATTTTAAGCAATTTAGTAGTATTATTTACAGTCTAGTAGTATTATTTACAGTCTAGTAGTATTATTTACAGTCTAGTCTCATAGTTAAGTTAGTCACTTAAGTTCAAATAATTATAGTAAGATTTGAAGTTCATGGTAGTTGCACTCAACAGTTCGAGGTTAGTGTTGAAGTCTACTTAATAGTAACATCTTTTATGCCGAGTTCATAGAGTATAATCTCGTGGCGCTCTTTTATTAAGATCTTTGAACTCCGACCACCCGGCTGTTAAAATTAAAAGCTAGTGGCCTCTATGCAACTCATCCCGATTAAGTAAACTTGTGTTTTATTGAACTTCGAATTTGAAAAGGATGAGGCATTTGGTACGACTGATATCGGAGGTGGAGAACTAACCTTTGTAAAATCGGCCGTTAACTTCCCTCCTCCAATACAATCTACAATCGTATTTCGTTTCTAAAAAAATTTCAAAATTATTTCACTCGGTAAAAGCCAATAAGAGCGTTCTATTAAGGTGGCACGCTGGGTTAACTACCGAATACCAGACGAAATAGTGTCGTTACACAGCCCGGGACATCATTCGCTCTAATTGGCAATCGTTGTCGTCCCATCGCGATCGATAGTCTGTCCACTAATTGAGATTAATTCGACGTGATCGAAAGCTATAATTAAACTTTTTAAAACGTTGATAGTGACCGGAGGAGAACGAATGAACGAATACAGGACACATTCACCCAATCTCTATCGCTATATACCTGCAGCCAGCGCCAATCATCTGGGTTTCATTAGAAAAAAAGCTAATCTTATCTGGTGTCATTTGAGGTGGAGGAAAAAGTCTTTACACGAGAAAATTGGCAACGGACTGAAATGAAAACTCTCTGACCTGATTTTAGATAAGGTTCGTTTCTTCTTGCTTTCTGTACGCCGAAACTTTCGTAAAATAATTGATTTTGCATTGTATATTATCTAAAAATGGATTAATAAGAAAGTTACTGATTAGACGTGAAAACATTTGTGCATAGACACCTTATAGTCCAGGAGGCAGTTTTTGTATACTTATTTTCCCAGCGGGGAATATATAAAAGTATGTTCGGATGGTGACATTAAATGACAATTTTTGAGTCTGACTAAGGGTGTATCCGTTGCTTACCTTGGTTATGGTTTTATGTTCCGTTTCAATCGGTTTCCTGAAAGTTTTCTTATTACGGAACACGGTACCTGAAAAATATCTTTCATAATTGCCCCAAACTAACCAGCGCGAGAAGGCTGGTTTTTCTGGTTTTGTTGGTCAATCAATGTCATTTATGTGACAGAAATCAAGCAAATATTGGAAGTTCGAGTGAAATTCTCATTTAATTTTTAAAATTTGTTATAATATTTTGTATTTACATCCAAAAGCAATAGAGGTAGGCAGTAAAGGCACAAATTACCTATAACAGATGCGAAAGAACACCGAATTACGCGTTCAGGTTTCTGTGACCTTCAGAAAGAGTTCATAGACAATCCGCATCAATGTATAGTTTGGGTTATTTGTTTGGGTGAAAATAATCTGCACCAATATGTTATCGAGGCATATAATCTCACAGTAATTTAATAGATTGCTCGTCATATTATATCAGTTCGTAGGAGATTAGGAAAAAAAAAGATATTTATAGTATAAAAAATTAATTTATTTAACAAAATTTAATTAAAGATGTGACAAAATAGTTACTTTTCTATTGGTTCTATCGGACTTGCATAAAATATTTTCAATCTAATAAATAATTTAATGATGTAAATAAGAGGAAATTTCTCACATGGGTGGTCAAATTCTATAGTTTTCATTATATCAAACAGCCTATGAATGTTTTCTTCAGTGCAAAACTCATCAAAATTTAATATAAATAATTTTTTCCATTTCCAGTAAATAAAATGAACAAATTTTTCCACTTTCATGATCAAAGGCTTTTAAATGGATAAATAATTTCGAGTTATCCAGAGATTTGGATTCTTTTGCAAATTTTAGAGAAATATCACATTGATGTATTTGAAGACCCTTTTTAATGATGTAGTCAAACATAATTAAAGGCATTTTGAGTTGAAAACATTGCTCAGAGGCTGTGTGGTATAATGAAAACTATAGAATTTGACCACCCATGTGAGAAATTTCCTCTTATTTACATCATTAAATAATTTATTAGATTGGAAATATTTGATGTATTAAAGTTTACAAATAAAGATTTATATAGTCGAAAAAAGTCCGATAGAACCAATAGAAAGGTACTATTTTGTCACATTTTTAATTAAATTTTGTTAAATAAATTAATTTTTTATACTATAAATATCTTTTTTTTTCCTTTTAAATAAACACATTTGTATCCCATTTTAAATAAGGTATACAAATTACCAAAACTTAGAAATAACAGTTCAAAAGTTCAACAAAAATCCTATACCCGTTTTTAAAAAGAAACATATAACCACGCACTATGTCATTCCAGCAAGCGAATACGACACAGCATAGGTTTCCGGACTAAACGACTGGTGTACTTACACCACTCAATAGGCGTGTGGGGTATGCCGAGCGGTTTCCGATGCAGTCGCTTTCTTTCGCATCTGTTATAGGTAATTTGTGATAAAGTCATGGACATCAAGTAATCGTGAATGTTTTGTAAGCTATAAAAATATAAATATTGCTTAGATTTGTTTATTTATTATTGATCTATTTTAATATTGGACCTGCAAATCTTCACTTGAGCTGTCTAACTAGTTTAACAGTTCATTAATAAAGTATTTTTCTGTATTAAACTCCATTGAAAAGAAGAAGAAAAGGTAAAAGCGGAGAATAGGTACATTAAAAATGCATAAAAGATCAATTTTCTAATAAAGGTTTTGAAATTTAGAAAACGTCAACATTTGACGTTTCCAGTGTTTTACCAAACCGTTCCGTATCAAATCGATATTTTTCAGGAACCGCTCTTTACCGTAGTTTACCGGTCTGGTTCGCCTGATTTTGCAACGGAATATAGCCTAAAATTTTCCGGATGGATTCACTAGATAAAAAACTAAAAAAGTCCACTTATATTTGACATTTATTAAAGTGAGTCATTTTGTTAATGGAAATAACAGTCTAGCACATTCCAAGTAGAGGAAAGTCAGTCTTGCTGATAATTTAGAGATACAAAAATTTGACAGATTTTTGAAATCGGTAACTCTTATTTTTCCATGCTTGAACAACCTATCATTTGATACTATCACAAACTATAATCAAATGCAAGTCTGGCTGATTTACGAAATTGACAAATTACAAAAATTTTGCAGTTGGCTTGGAAATGACGATCGATGACATTCCCCATATAATTTTACATATAAAATTACAACAATCGACATATGAGCGATGTGAAAACTCTCTTTTCTCCAAAATGACTTGGTTTATGTTTTTTTCATGTTTGGATTTGCGGTGCCGGACCTCATATATTCCTTTATAGTATTAGCTTTTCGGCGACACTAATTGAACTTTCGCGAAAGGTTAATGTCTATGGACCTCAGACATATTGGCTTCAATTAAGCTTGTGTTTGTTAAACACTAACAATGTCTCTGCGTCGTTCAATTAGATCAATTTGGAAATGATTGGCTTCGTATACGTTGGCTGTAAACATCCAATCGATCGATTTTACGTATAGACAACATATAGAGCTTAATTTAATAGGTTGTCATGGAGATATAGATTTTTATAAAGCATTTTAATTCACAAATAGACACTTTTTAAAACTTTTAATTTTTTTTGTGGAATTAATATACAGGGTGGTCCGAATTCTATTCCGGAAACTTTAACAGCATATTCTGCAGATACAAATAAGTAAAACAGTTCGTATAAATGTATGTCCTAAAATGCTTAGTTTCGGAGATACAGGGTGTAGATGTTTCATTTTTTACTTCGATTTTTTCCAAATAATTTCTGAATTAACGTCAATATTCGTATGAAAATTGATGTCTGGGACTTTTTTGACATGAGGAATTTGATTTTGATGTCAATTTGACTCCTATTTGTAGGAAGTGCTACCTACATGTGTTTTAACCGTTTTAATGAGTAATAACTTTTCGTCCGTACCTGTATAAAAGTACTGAGTGAAAAAATATAAATTTTCGTGACTTTTTACGTAAAAAAATGTCTCTTGGTAAAAATCGCTACGAGCAACCGTTCTGAAGATATTTAGAACGGAAATAGTCAATACATGTCATTAATGGCAAAAAAATAAACACGTTGAGTAGATAGTTATTTGACTGAAATAATAAATTTGGGAATTTTTTATTTTTTTATTTTAATCATAAATTTTTCTGCGAAAAAATGATGATAAACAGTTTCTGTTGAACTTTTGATACAAAAACATTTAAAATTTATGATTTCAGTCTAATAACTATTTAGTCAACATGTTTAATTTATGTCAATGATGACAGGTATTGATAATTTCGATTCCAAATATCTCGAGAACCATTACTCGTAGCGATTTTTACTAAGAGACCTTATTTAGGTAAAAAACGTCGTAAATGTATATTTTTTTACTCGGTAGTTTTATACAGGCACGGACGAAAAGTTATTACTCTTTAAAACAGTTAAAACACATGTAGGTGGCGCCCTCTACTATTAGGAGTCATATTGACATCAAAATCAAATTCCTCATGTCAAAAAACTTCGAGACACCAATTTTCATCCAAATATTGACGTTACTTCTGAAATTATTTGGAAAAAATCGAAATAAAAATGAAACTTCTACACCCTGTATTTATTTACAAAACTAAGCATTTTAGGACATACATATACGAACTTTTTTCTTTATTTTTATCTGCAGAATATGCTGCCGAAGTTTCCGGAATACAGTTCGGACCACCCTGTATAAACTTAAAAGAACTGATATACAGGGTGGCGCTTCACATACGACGCGGAGGATTCAAATGAGAACCACAGTTCAGGGCATTTTTTAAAAATATAAAAAGTTCTACAGAGTGTCCCCAAAAAAAGTTATACATCAAAGTTATGTTTTTTAATGGAACACCCTATATATTAATCATTTTCGAATTCTAAGAGAAAAATTTAAAAGTGAGTTTTATTAAAGAAGCATATGATTAAAACGTAAGGTTTTTGGCTTATTTAGCATTTTCTAAAAATGAAGAACAAATTTTAAATTTCAATAAAAGCTACCTAAATTGGAATTTACCCGGTATATAAAATTTACCCCCTAATATTTAAAATACCTATATTATTATATATCCTTATTAAAATAGCCATTTTACTTTAAATCAAATTAAATCTTGACCCATACAGTTATACAGGGTGAGACACAATTCATGTCTCTTCAAAATACAGTCTTCAGTTAAAGAAATTCTTTTAAAACACAGTGAATAACATTATATTTAAAATAAATTGCAATATAAGCTGCAGCAAGACATATTTCTAATATTTATCAACACACTACGTACGTACTATCCCTCAAGATATCACGTAGAGTATATGTATATTAATTCGCCATGAAGACGCCTTCGTATTAGACGCCTTCAGTGCTGTTTCCTTTATGAAAAATTTATGTTGACAAAAAGATTATTCCCGAGCATTTTTATAAAACCCGCTGTAAAGTGCCAGTCTTGAAACACCCAAGCAAAAGCTTTATGTATGTTTTAGTAAAATGTTTTTTTCATAGCTCATATCGCCTAGAGGTTTTATCCAATAAACCTCGCAAAAGTACATTGTTCTTTTAAGGAAGGCTTTTTACTGGTTCAGTTCTTAAAAAAGAATCAACAGCACGAAGTGCAGCACCTTTTCAGAATACATTTACGATAATACCTAGCCAATAACGTAAGTACAAGTGATGGGAAAATCCGATTAATTTCAATAATCGAGGACTCGAGTTTCAAGCGATTGCAATAACCGAGTGATGGCTCGAGCGAAATATCACTCGTATTGAAAAATATGGTGTTTCACCCGTCGCTTATTGTACACGGAAAAAAAGCTAAACTGGCTTAAAGATTATTAATCTTGAACCAACGATATGCTAGTTTCCCCATTCCGCAAATCTAGTTATACTTCTTTTCAAGAAAACCTTATCCTTAGAAGCTAAGAAAATTTATCTTTTATTTAAGATTTACCTAGTATTGAAATTAAGATTATAACTACACTCCAGACAATTCGAGGTAAAATCTTGTTTCGAGTACTACTTATACTTATTTGTAAATTAGCAAATTATTGCATTAAGTATAGAAATTCTTTGTGTACATGTAATAATTACTTTATTCAAGTGTAATATCACCTACTATAAAATAAAGCCTTTTCTTACTTTTAGGTTAGTTACTAGACGCGCCGACTAGGTAGTTTATAAAATTATAAAGTTTTTTGTTATCGTTTGTGCTTGTGATATGTGAAATGGAGGAGGACCTTCTTCAGGCATGGGAGATGACGATTTGATCCCAAAATTTCAAGGTAAGTTTAGCAATAATCCTACATTATTTGATGACATTGGTTGGAGGTTAGGGAACTCCATTTTAATATGCATTATTTCTTATACACTAGGTATGTACGCGTTTGGAATGATTCAATTATGTTTTAACAATTTTTATTACTGTCTCTCGTTTTTAATTAGCGATGCCGCTGTCCAATATCTACCTATATTGGGAAATTACACAGTTTAATTGTATTTTCTTATTACGAAAAGCATATAATTTGGTAGATGATGTTTGGCTAATCTAATTTAAAAAGTATTAACCATATTCGGGGTTATTCTGGTGATATTTTAAAATTACATACCTATTGCAAATGGAAATTAAGAAAAGATTTTACCAAAACAAGAGTTTCTAACAAGATCGAACCCGAACCTCCGAAAGCATAGGGAACACGTTACCGAATTTTGTGAGAACTATATAGTTTTTCGATCCCGGTTAATATTCGTCCTAAGAAAAACTAGTCTATCCTAAAATCGGGTTTGCCCGGTAACATACATGAATATAATAGAGTTGGGACATGCTAAAAATTTTAATTTCCATTAGTATGGAATATTGAAATATCACCAGAATAACCCCGAATATGGTTAGTACTTTTTAAATTAGATTAGCCAAACATCACCTACCAAATTATATGCTTTTCGTAATAAGAAAATACAATGAAACTGTGTAATTTCCCAATATAGGTAGATATTGAACAGCGGCATCGTTAATTGAAAACGAGAAACGGTAATAAAAATTGTTAAAACATAATTGAATCATTCCAAACGCGTACATACCTAGTTTACCACCAATGTATAAGAAATAATGCATATTAAAATGGAGTCCCCCTAACCTCAAACCAATGTCATCAAATAATGTAGGATTATTGCTAAAATTACCTTGAAATTTTGCGATCAAATCCGTCATCTCCCATGCCTGAAGAAGGTCCTCCATTTTAACATATCACAAGCACAAACGATAACAAAAAAACTTTATATAAAGTACCCGGCGCGTCTCGTGTCGCAGAGGAGAAACAGAAACCAAATGAAGATAGGAATTAGGAATGCACTATTGCGTTGTTGCTGTTGGGGATGGTCACTTAATATAAGAATAGTAACTCTTGGAAATGGGGTGTTATTCTCGCGCCGAGAATAATATACTTATTTAAAGTCTTAATACGCCGATTTCAAGTAAAAGTTTTAAAAAAATTAAGAATACTACTTATTATTATATAAAAGCATTTATACTTCATTTAATAATAGTTTTTTCGTTGCTAAAGGATTTATTCACTTGATAGTAATATAAGTTTTTCTTAAATATAAGTCATTTTATTCTTTTTTTTTAGATTCAAAATTACTTAAAGTGACTATAACTATATTTAAAAATCAAGTGTAAAAGTAAAATAGTTCCAAATATTTGTTGTACTCATGGAAAGAATACTAGCCTTGAAGAAAGTGTAAAATTTTAAGTGTATGATTGTTCTTGAATATAGAAATGATTTTTTTCCGTGTAAGTACTCGTTAACGCCAAGCGCCAAGCAGTAAGTTGCGCGCGCAGGGCACATATTCTTTCTGTGATGAATGGCAAATAGCAAGCGACGAGCGATTCGCTTGATCGCTTGATTTAGTTTATTTCAAAGCATTGTCGATGTAGCTCGTAAAATTTTGTCCCTCAGTTACGCAACGGACAAATATATATACGGAGTCGTATAAATTTGCTACCTCCAATGTATGTAGAAAATTCGCGCGACTTTTTATCGAGTATGTCACATTAAAATCAGATTTCAATTTATTTCATTCTAGGATCGCTTGCGTTTGTCGCTTGGTACTCGTCACTTGTATCGCTGGTTCATAATCGAGCGATGTCGGTTATTTCAATAATCGAGTACTCGAGCGAATTTCCCGTCGTTTAGTAAGTACTCAATTTCATCAGATGTAAAATGTACGGGAGAGAATGCATTTTTGGATTCTTTGAGATTTTCATTTTTAAACGGTTTGTTCAATGTCTCTCTGTATAAAATTCAGTGAAAATGTAAATCTAATACTTTATTAAAAGTAATTATTACCCTTGTATATGAATTTTTAAAGTAGCTCAACCTAAGACGTTTATGGATGTAAAGCACCAGATGGCGGGGCGTATTTCACAGTCTTTTACTACAGAAAAATATTTTTTGTTACTCTGAATTTTGAAGCGACCAATAAAAACAGAGAAAATAAAATCGATAATTTTCGGACTGTGCCAATTGGTTATCGACCAGATACTTTTTTGTCTATTAGATATGCTATAAAAGCTGGTAATTATTCAATTCGACCATTGTAAATACCCCAAATTCCGCAAGGCCGACGAGGCCGATGCTTTTCACTGATAAGAAAAAAATTGTTTGTTCAGATAATTTTCGAGATATTTTTTCTTTCTGAATACACATTTTTAAAGTATTTTATATTCTTTGTCAGCTTGATCTATCGGACGTATCGAAGTTCTGTTTCTTCTAGTTTTAAAAAATGTTCTTATTTCTTTGTAGTTGTAGTGGTTGTAGTGTAAAATTAGATTAATTTTATTAAGTTTAATTATAATGTTTAGTGTAGAATACCAGAATTAGTTTAGTAGTGTTTTTATAGTTTATTATTTTGTAGTTAAGTAGTAGGTGAAGGGATAATTTGGTTATTTTTTCTTTTTGTCTGGTTAATTAGTAAGTTTGATAATTTTTTCAGTGTAAAATACAAGAAGTAGTTGTGTAGTGTTTTTATAAGAGATTATATTCGTTTATTTTGTAGATGAGTAGTAGGTGAAGGTATTTGGGTATTTTTTCTTTTTGTTTTTCTTCTAATTGTAGTAATTCTATTAAGTATTGTGATAGATACAATATATCTTCTTTCAACTTCGTTGAAAAGTGCGTTATCATATAATTTTGGTTTTCTAGTAGTAGAATATACGAAAAAAAAATCTGATCAAATTTATTTTAAAATAAATTAATCGAGTCTTATTAATCAAATTAATCTAGTCAAATAATAATAATAGTTAGTTTCTAAATACTATACAGGGTGAGTTTCCTACGATGTTCGCTATGGGTATCTCGGAAACTACTGGAGACAGAGAGTCGGTTAAATGGGGAAAGAATTGCAGTTTTGTGGGGTCATAAATATGCGCCTTTCGGATTTTTCGGAGAAGTTCAAGGCTTACTAGATATTTCGAAAAAAAAACATATTTTGGCTATTTTAAAACTTTGTCTCTAATTCCATTATAATCTACCGTATGATCGAATAAAAACGGCGTCAACGATGGCTATGAAATGAAGATCGTTGTCATTTTATATGTAAAATTATATGGGAAATATCATCGATCGTCATTTCATAGCCATCGCTGACGCCGTTTTTATTCGATCATACGGTATTTTAGACAAAAAGTTTTCAGATAAAAGTTGTAGATAATCACATACCCTAATGACTTTGTGTTTTTTTTTTTTCTAAAGCCTGTCATTTTTGACATATGACACAAACATTATGTTTTTTTTAAATGGAAACCCTAGTTGGCCATAACTTCATAAAGAGCGCCATTCTTTAAGCTTTTCAGCGATATAGGTATAATATGTTTTTTCGAATAATTACAAGTTATAGCCAATTCTTTTTCTTTCTTGGGTAATTCATACCGTAATAATACCATGCCAATTAGTTGGCATCAAAGGTAAAAAGTTTTATGTTTTTCAAAATAAAATATCGTAAAATTCGTAAAGCACTCAATTTAGAATAAAATAATCTAAGAATGTTATTCTTTTTATAAACCTGCATTAAATCAAATTAAATTAGGTATGTTACTTTTTTTAAATATTAATTATCAGCAATTAGCATTATCATAAATTATAAATAATGTACCAACATATCGAAATAATAATTTCTTTGTTAATACGGTTTAGAATTTTTAAAATAACAGGCAAAAATAATCCACAATTTACAATAAAATAAAAGTTTCGTTTAAATTTCTTAATCAGCTGATCACTATTAAAGTTCGCAGAAACCCGGGGCTATATTATTACATTACTCTGAGGAAAATAACGAAAATAATCGATATTTTTGACTCCGCCCCGAAAGGTTCACGATTTGTCCTCCAGTTGGCAGCACATTTTGTCTAGTCGGTTGAACAACTTTAAGAATATATAAACAAGGTTATTACTAATATATCTTATATTTTTATAAACAAAAAACAAAATATAATATTTGAATTAAAAAAAAATAGTAAAAATATTTCTAGATGATTTGACTAACGTTGACGTTGAATAAAATCCTTGTATATAAAAAAGGGATAAATTGTCGTGAAAATTAAAATCCAGTATTTGACAACGTTGTTGGGTGCTGAGTAGACTAGTGGGACGTAGACGCTTTTCTTGTTGTTCGTGTTTGTATAAATGTTTTTATTTATAAAGCAGCTGCGATGGCACTTTTAGTAAAAGTAATAAATGCGAACGCCATCAATATTCTGATTGCCTAGAAAGAGTGGAGGTATAAAAAATGTCTCTCGAAGCCATCTATCTTGTTGGTGAGGGCATAGTGTCTCACGCAATGTTCTTTAATGTCGCTTTTTCACGAATACATCGGCAGAAGACTCCTTATCCAGAGTGACGATAAATTTATGTAAACGACGAATAGTTTGATTTATCGCTGTTGCGCAAACCTTTTTCGTGATATTAATATGAAATATATTATTTTAGTCCTACATATATTGACAGGCATTGTCTTTTTTTATTTGTCTGAAAAAATATGGAATTTGAATGATCTAGAAACCCGATTGCCAAAATATCTCTAAAAACGCTTACAACGTTTGTTAATTATACAGGGGGTCCGAACTGTATTCCGGAAACTTCGGCAGCATATTCTGCAGATAAAAATAAGTAACAAAGCTCGTATAAATGTATGTCCTAAAATGTTTAGTTTCGGAGATACAGGGTGTAGAAGTTTCAGTTTTATTTCAAAATCATTTTTTCAAGAAAAAATTATGATAAATTTATAAAAATAAAAAGTTTCCAAATTTATCATTTCAGTCAAATAACTATCTACTCAAAAAGTTTTTTTTTGTCAATGACATGTATTGACTATTTCTATTTTAAATATTATGAGAACGGTTGCTCATAGCGACTTTTACCACAAAACATTTTTACGTAGAAAATCACGGAAATATATTTTTTTTTCAAGTACTTTTATACAGGTACGGACATAAAGTTTTAACTCCTCAAAACAGTTAAAACATATGTAGGTGGTGCCCCCTACAAGTAGGAGTCATCATGACATCAAAATAAAATTTCTCATGCCAAAAAACTCTAAATATTGACGTTACTTCAGAATTTATTTGGAAAAAATCGAAATAAAAATGAAACTTCTGCATCCTGTATCTCCGAAGCTAAGCATTTTAGGACATACAACTTTTTTCCTTATTTTTATCTGCAGAATATGCTGCCGAAGATTCCAGAATACAGTTTGGACCACCCTGTATAAAAAAATCATCATCATCAAGAAAAGTCAGATAATAAAAGGCAGAAATTTAATTTTTTAAAGTTTTTTTTATAGCGAACGGACGATCATATCCACGTAGATTATGAAAGTAAATCAAAAATATAATTTTATTTCAGCACAACAATAGAAAATTACAAATCTAAGTTTGCGGAACGGTAGCAAAAGTTCATAAAAATGAATTGTTTGAACAGAGAAGAGTTATATATCTCCTGTCAGGACAAAAGGCTCAAATTAATGACATTATTTCCGTCCCGATTGTTCCTGTATTGTGACGTACGATATGAAAGAGAATCGCTTGAAAATCGCTTTGTGGAGGAGGCTATTGTTGGGCGGTGATGAGTATACGATGACGATGTGAGACGGGTAATTGAGAAAGATGAAGAACCCTCAAAGGATAATCGTTTGAAGATATGTGTAAATAGAGTAAAGCAACAAGTTAAAAACCTATTTTTGATTTAGATTGCATGGGAGGGGGGAGATTAATCACCGCGACCTTATATATCTAATGTATCTCCCTTTCTTAAGTTATAACTCATCATACAGTATCAGGGTTGTGATAAAAGCCAGTATCTGAGACGGTTTTACAGAGGTTAGTTCTCCATCTTCGATATCAGTCGTGCCCAAGTTTATGTAACGGATGGTTGTTATTTTGGCGCACTCAGTGATGAGGTGTTTTTTTTGTAGATTTTCTTGCAGTGCAGTGGCAAAATACCCATTTTGGATTACAAAATACCAATAGCATTTTTTTGGACAGATGAATCCGCCACATAGGTATAGACATTTTTTAATATATTTCTTCTACGCGGTATTGCTGGATTTTGCATCAAAATTTTAAACCGCACGGTACAATTAGCGTTTACGAAAAATATTGCATCTCGGATTGGAACTGTATTTTTCACAATTAGTTACTCATTTTACTACAGCTGTAATAGATTGTATTTAGCTTAGATAGTATTATCTTCATTTCAATAGTATACATCTAAGTTTTTAAAATTGTCTGTTTCTTTCTACACCCATTTACCTACACAAGTAAAAACCGGCAATACTGTGTGCCGCTTTATATTTTGCCTCTCTGTCTGTCAACCGGTCATTTATATTTATCTCGGTCGCATGTGTTTAAATGCAGACAACGCATATGAAGTGTCCAAGATGGTATATGCAATAATAAATGCAAAAAATTCGTATATACAAAATAAAGACCAAAACAGAAAATAGAGCAAGCACGTAGCCTTTCCAAAAAGTAATAATATTTATTTATAGTTGTTCGGGTTGTTTTTGAATGTCAACGGGGTGGGAAAACGTGATGTGAAAATTATAGGGCGGAAATAGGGTTGGCTTTTCGTGGAAATACCATCGCGAAAATATAGGGCTATATCAGGGTGGGGTAGATCCCTCGAGAGTTAGACTATATAGGCGCGGCCAGAATTTTATGAAAATGTCTACGTTTATGAGGTGTGGGGTGTGGGTATATAAAAAAATCGAACAAATGCGCGTCGGATTCTGCCCACCGAGGGTTCCGGAAAATAAAGACTGTATTTTTTTATGATTTAATTACAAATGTATAGTTTTCTAGTTCTTCCCTAAATTTGTAGTATAAGACGGTATTACTTGCCAAATTTTATAGTTCTAGATCAACGGAAAATACCTTATAAATTTTGATTTCCTTAAAAGTGTCGAAATGTAGTTTTTTTTGCAGCATAAACGCATATATATCTTTTTCACAGCTTCATGGGACTATAGAGATGAGTATATGGTTAGCAAAAATTAATACGCGGATAATGTTAGCATTGAAACCCCCCATTTGTATCAAGGCTTAATACACCAATTTATTAGGCTAATCCGGGTAAACTTATTCTGTTACAGTTTGCCCCCCGCCTGCATCCTATGCATGTTACATAGAGGTCTTGATAAATGCGACGCGTTGCATCGCAAATGGGGTGCTTTATCGCAGGGCGACCGACCAAAAGGTGTTGTCCGATGCTCTTTGGTCATTAATCATCTAAATTGCTGCAATGACGTGCGGGATTATCTTGAATTTCTGACTAGACCAGACAGTAGCTCGTCTTGTGAAATTGAAACTTCGCGCCATAACTTTTCAAACAATAAGGAATCGGGGACCACACATTTTCGAGATATCAATACTACATAACTTTAGATCTATTCATGGATTTTAGTCATATGCTACTGGAATTTTTATTGTATCCTTCTCAGGAAGACTGTCTACGTGCCCATACTAGTAGAGAGAGAAATACATTTTGTTTAAAAACTATTTATTTGATGTTTTAAAATTAACAACAGCTGTTATATAATCTTTCGGAAGCACGTAAAGAGTGATTTCTGTATTTTAACGCCAAGTTATGGAATTTATTTCGAAATGGTAAGTAATCGTGTTACGTGTGGTTAAGACATGAAAATAACATGAATTCAATTTAAGTTACGACACGTTAAACCTTCACTTTGTTATGTTTTGTTACGATTACCATAATCAAGTAGTTCTGTTATATTTTAAAAAGGTTTTGAATAAAAAGATTAAGGAAGGAGCATATCAGAAACTTAGGTCGAGCGCGATGGGGACCAAAAATGGCCGACTTAAATTTCGGTTTATTAGTGCCGTTCTGATTTTATTCAAAACCGGTAAAAATATGGGTAGGCTCAATAATTTGTTGTTTTATTTTACGTTGACAATTGATGTTGGTAGTTATTAAAATTGCTATAGAAACAAAATTCTAATAAAAATAGATAACCTATAATATTTATCTATTAACACAAACATCCGATACGCTTCTGAGGCAGGTAAGTCAAATTGACGTACCTAAATTCTTTGACAAGTAGTAAATAAAAGCAAAAACGCAAGAAAAAAGACTTAATTAGTTAATCTTAAGTGCATTTCATAAATGATCGATTTACTATACACGTACGTATATTATACGGGGTGTCCCAGAAATAAGTGCAAATATTTTTAGTGGTGATAGGTCTCGATAAAAGAAACATATTTTCTCTTTATCGTTTTTCAATTATCTAAGTCCAAAATAACGGAGTTATTTTACTTTGAAAATTTCCAAAAAAAAATGATTTTTTGCTAAAATTTTGAGAACCACTGGATCTTTTCTTGATTTTCTTTCTTGTAAATTTAATCTAATATCTATGTTGCCATATTATCAAGAAATCATGTGTTTTATCTAAAAACTAAAAAAATTTCCAAGAAATTTTTTAAAAAATTTTGAATTTTCAAATTTTTTTTTCGAAAAAAACCTCAGGCGTGTTTTTGGGGTTGAACTATACTACCAGTTAAAATATTTGCACTTATTTCTGGGACATCCTGTATAGTCACTTACTAGTGAAAATTTATTCTATTATTTCCCTCGATTTTTGACCGAAATCTACCGCACGCTACACAACCAACTGTTTTACAGTCTTTTTCGATAAATCCCAATAGCGTCACTGTTAATTTAGGTTCTGCTGCAAAAAATGGCCTTCTGGATTTACTACCACTAAAACAACTGCCAGTTGTAGAATAAATAATAAATAACATAAAATAAGCTCAGTACAGACTGACAAATCCACAAAATTTCACATCAAATTTAAATGTGTCCATATATAAGATACTATAATATAATAAATAAATACTTTTACTCTTATATATATTTTTTTACTCTTATATACTTTACTCAATACATTTCGTCCAGACCGAGTGGTGGCGCCATCTCGTGGGTCTAGTAACGAAATTAAACATTAATTTAAAATGGATGGTTTCTATTTTTTCAGATTTTTCCATTTATTCAAGTAAATTGTTTCAAGAAAAAAACCTATTTACTCGAATAAATGCATTTAAGTTTAAACGACAAAGGGGTTATAACAAAAACACAAAAAAACTATAACAAACCATCTTTATTGAACTGAATATAATACCAAAAACAATACAAAACATTATAATAAAAACTGTCTAGATCTACCGGGTGCGTCTCAAAAGTGGCTCACCCTTATAATTTTTCTATTTTTTCAGTTAAAAAAAACGAGATTTGGTATGTTAGTATATGACATAAATTAGGATTGATTGACATATTCAATTGTTTTTGGTCACTTCCTGTTTCACCGGAAATGACTACAACTTTTGCCTTTTAAATGGCACCCTCGGTATTTTTTTACTTTATTCGATAGAAAATGACATTCTGAATAGAATGACATATCATATGTGAACTTTTGACATTCTCGCTTATTAAAAAATCGTATTTTAAATTTCAATCTAGAGTGCTATGGCTATAAAAACACTAATTTTAATGAAGGAGCTTTGGAAAAATAGATTTGATCGTCTAATGTTTTTAATGTCTCGTCCTGGCCGGTTAAAAGATACCCAAATCGTTTTTTAATCATATCTCATTTTTTTTCAAATGGAACGAGGGTGGCTCATTAGCATATTTAGGAAAAGCTTTTTTTTACGAAAAATTTGATACCACACACTTGGTATTTCGAGTCAAATTTTCGTTATGAACCGCAAGTTATAATTTGAAATAAACCGCATGCGAAAATGTCAATAGTTGACATATGATAGGTCATTCTATTCAGAGTGTTATTTTCTATCGAATAAAGTAAAAAAATATCGATGGTGTCATTTAAAAACCAAAAGTTGTAGTCATTTCCGGTGAAACCGGAACTGATCGAAAACATTTGAACACGTCAATCAATCCTAATTTATGTCATATACTGACATACCAAATCTCGTTTTTTTAACTGAAAAAATAAAAAAGTTATAGGGGTGAGCCGCTTTTGAGACGCACCCGGTATAACAATTAGGATAACGAAGGGAAACTATCTTGGTTTATACTATGTAACACGTGTTAACACTTATTTGATCCTTCGGAAACATATGTATTTAGGCATATTTTTGGTAATTCTTACAGCCAGTAACACAACACTTAAAAAACATTGTCTGCCGTTAAAAAAATATGAAAAAAAAACACAAGAACAGAGCCGTATAAAAATCAAAAACAAATTTAAAACACAATCCACGGATAACGGGCAAAATAAAATATAAATTGACAACGGTTGACAGGTTAAATTTTACATTTGACGGTAAAATCCAGGTAAAAACAGATAAAAAAAAATAATTTTGTAAAATTTTGTCGCTAATTGCGCCCCCTCGTGTGTCTAGTAATGGACTATCGGCAGCAAACTGTTACTTCCATAAGAGTTTCCTAGGCATGAATGTGTCAAATGAATCGTCAAGGATCCCTACTCTAGGTCTACCATGCATTATACTTCCTTAATCTTTTTATTCAAAGTAAAAAGATTATAAAGTTTAACTTGCACTTTATTTATTATTATGACCAGTTTTATTTTAGCGCCTATACTGTCGGCAAAATGAAAGCCGAATCGCAGTGATTTAGAATGTCGGTGCATCGATTTAAGTAACGAATGGATTTACGATTAGACCTCGCGTAGCATGATTAAGTACCCTGTTTGCGATGCAACGGCACAACATTCATCAGGAATTCGGTACGGGCCACGCAGGTGCGCGGATTTTTGGCAAGTGCGCGAGCCAGATTATGTAGAACATTCGTATCAATTTAAAATAGATTAAAGGGTTATTAAAAAAAAACACTCAAAATTTGAATCAGATATTAACTTCAGTGAAAAAAAATTGGCGACGGGAGGCACGTATAGCCGCCCATACTAAAATATGTTAATAAAAAACAATTTTTTTATCTCAAAAACTGCGACTTTGACTGATTTTGATGTTATTACAAATTTTGTTGCAAATATTATTCCTTATCTTAAATTGAAAACCGCATTTCGCTAACTACTGTACTTTTGGAGGTACGATTTTTTAAAATGTTTAACCCCCTCCCATACCCCCTTACCAATCCCCCACACCCACCAAAAAGTAATGGCCAGATTCTCGGGTGCCACAGGATTTTTGTGCCAAATTTGGTTAAAATCGGTTCAGCGGTTTTTGAGTTATCGTGTTACAGACGGACAGACAGACACCATGAAAATATTTTGTATTTAAGTGTGTCAAGGCTGCGGCGTGTTACGGCCTTGAATTTTTACTCCCATCGCGCCTTAAGAAGTTTTACTTCAAAAATGCTGGAACAGAAAAATATTGTAGCAGGGGCAGGGGATGTCGATGAAAAACTGTTGTTTTGTAAATTTATTACATGGAACATTAATGATGTAAATACACTATTAGAGTAATTCGATGAATGTCCATTTTTATTTTATATTATTATTCAAAATCTCTACCGTCATTCATGGTTGCCACCTATAAATAATAGAGAGAGTTATGGCATATTACTTCCTGTTAATAATGTTCCAAAGGAGTTATAACTCTGTTTATGGTTAGCGTAACCAGGGCGATATAAGCTTATATTAATTCAGTAAGAAATAAAAAATGTAATATGTTAATTAGTTTAGTTTTGGAGGATTAAAGAAAATAATTTAAGCAATTAAATTTTGAGCAGTTTTTCACACAAATAATTATGACACTAATCTCCAACATGTGTTTCCCATCCACCATTGTATTTATTTTCGTTAAAGCGCTTTGTAGTCGCCATCTGTAGCCACCATGTTTGTTTTCACAGTAATTAGTCGTTTCTGTTTAAATTAACTGTCATGATTTTCCAATAACAATGAATGGCGTCGATCACAGAAAAAAAGACTAATTTATCAGGACCAGCGTTATTGTGAGAATTTTTTTATCAGAGTTCTATACGTATTCTGTCAGTATACAAGTACTACATGAATGTTATAATTTCTTTTTTTAAAGGTCACACAAATATTAATTTTTGCGACGCGGTTGACAATATAAAAATGTCATTTTAACGTCTAGGCTTGGTCTAGGCATAAAAGTAAAGCACTTTTACGCCTAAGCACAGAAGTACGAAAATACATTATTAAACTGACATAAGATGTCAAATTCAACGAATGTAATCATAGTCTCTCGATATATAATTACTTACAAGGTATTACTTTTAAATCTTTTTATAATATTTGCAATGTTTGAAATTGTTTAAAAAATTATTTGTGACGTTTGAAAAAAATAGCATGTTCTATTCGAAATGAAAATGAATCCTAATAAAACAATATACTATTGTTACTGAAAAAGGAAAGGTTATATACCCATTTCCATAATATCTTTCAGCAAATTGATCCAGATTACCATAATACCGAAATACTGAAACAAGCTCATACGAATAGTTTTAGTAAGAAATTTCTCTAAAACAGAGAAAGCTATACGAAGCCGCAATTTCCGCTAAATGAAATATTTGATTTAGATTATCCGGGAAATCCTTATCTCGCTTTTCCCTCCAATCAGATTAGTTTTAATCTTTCCTCTTTTCGTGCACAGAAGAGTTTTCAAATCGGCTTTAAATCTACCGATAACTGCCTTAACCGTCCTTTTTTAATTTAAACTTCGTCTTGAAACTCTTTTAAAAAGATCAGAAAGATTTAATAAGAAATAATTAAGTATTATTTTCGTGGAAAAAGTTACTAGGTTAATTATTTAGATTTTTTTTAAGTTTCGTTTTAAAAACAAAATGATCAGAACCAAATATGACTGGCATCACTATCAAAACTCTTAAACTAGTCAATTAAGTTGAGCCTCCCCATAAATTTTCGAATTAACTAACTTTTCCTATTAATTTTGAAAAGTAATTATTTTATGTAAGAAGCTATTAAAGAGACGAGTTACTTTTAACGATTTTTCAAATTTATTACTCTTTTTACTAGTGGGTTTAGGTTACTTTACTTGCACCTAGATGCTGTCGATGTTATAGAAAAATGGCAACTCATATAGAGCTGACTAACGAGGCAGTTTGTCAAAAATGATGAATTAAGGCATATTCCAGTAACATAGGTAGTCATAATAATACACTGCCCGCCAAGAAAAGACATCAGCTACAAAGATTTTCATGTGTTTTAAAGTTAATAGATTTTGTTCTAGTTGACCGATTTTGATTATTTTTTAATCAATTTGTAGCTAAATTGTTTTACTTTTAGGTCTTTTTTTAATTAAAAAATAAAGTTCCCATCTGTCTATTATACAAGGGAAAATAAATCCTTGTTATTTTGAATAAAAAAAATTAAATACTCTGTGGAAAGGTTTAACAACGTAAGGAACTTAAAAACAACTTTATTATGATGGTGCATCTTTTCTCCATAGTTGGTTTTTTGGTTCACCTCAATTAGCTTTATAAAAGAATAAACATTTTCCCATAGGTGTGTTAATGAGGATCAAAAACACGGATATGCCTTTTAATGCTAAACTTGATGTAAATCGTTACTGTCTCCTTCAAAAGCAAATTACTCCAATAAAAATACAGCTATTGAGGTGAACCAAAAAACAACAATCGAGAAAAGAGGCACCTTGATGATAAAACAGTTTTTAAATTCATTACTTTCTGCAGTCATCCCACAGGGTGTTTGAAACTTTCGTCAAAGTAACATTTTCTTTTCCCCTTGTATAATAGACAGATCATTAAAAGTCAAATTGCTTACAAAATCATCAAAATTGGCCCACAAGTGGCTCACCCCCTATAACTTTTTTATTTTTTCAGATAAAAAAAACGAGATTTGGTATGTTAGTATATGACATAAATTAGGATTGATTGGTGTATTCAATTGTTTTTGGTCACTTCCTGTTTCACCGGAAATGAGTACAACTTTTGATTTTTAAATGGCACCCTCCGTATTTTTTTACTGTATTCGATAGGAAATGACATTCTGAATAGAATGACATATCATATGTCAACTTTTGACATTCTCCCTTAATAGAAAATTGTATTTTATAATTCAATCTAGAGTGCCATGGCTATGTCAAAAACACTAATTCTTCATCAAGGAGCCTTGGAGAAATAGATTTGATCGTCTAATGTTTTTAGTGTCTTGTCCTGACCAGTTAGAAAATGCTCAAATCGTATTTTTAATCATATCTCAATTTTTTCAAAAGGAACGAGGGTGGCTCATTATCATATTTGGAAAAGCATTTTTTTACGAATAATTTGATACCACACGCTTGGTATTTCGAGTCAAATTTTCGTTACGAACCGCAAGTTATAATTTCAAATAAACCATATGCGAAAATGTCAAAAGTTGACATATGATATGTCATTCTATTCAGAGTGACATTTTCTATCGAATAAAGTAAAAAAAATACCGGGGGCGTCATTTAAAAATCAAAAGTTCTAGTCATTTCCGGTGAAACCGGAAATGATCGAAAACAATTAAATACGTCAATCAATCCTAATTTATGTCATAGACTAACATACCAAATCTCGTTTTTTTTAACTAAAAAATATAAAAAAGTTACAAGGGGTGAGCCACTTTTGAGACTCACCCGGTATATTGAACTTAGTCTATGAAAATACATACATGAAAATTTTTTGGTGTAACATTATATTATTTATTTTTCTAAAGCGAACTGTTTTGATTCAAACCGTTCCATGTCATTCAATAATATTGTTTGAGCCAAAAATAAACCAAGACCGAAAGCAAGCATTACGGTTTTGTACGAAAAACCAAAAAGGAAAGAAAGGAATAAAAACATTGGGACGAGGACAGTAAAAGAGGAATTAAAGTTTCGCAGATGGCGCGCATCTCGCTTATGCTTAAATTCCGTCAGTTATTCCGGTTCCGGGAGTCTAGGCGCCATCTTCCTTTCACGCGCCAATAGGAACGATTAAAACAGAACGGATTTTCCGTTTGCAGTTCTCAGATTAGTTGAAATTTATTATGTTTTGCTCGACAAGTGCATTTTTCGGGATTACGTAATGTCGTGTTCGTTGTTTCCACCTTATCGTTTACCCCTTTTTTCGAAAGCTCTGCTCTTTTCTTTAATATTGATCAATTTGGACGTGAATAAGCCATTGGCGGTTTTTCAATAAGTGGTACATGTTAATAACATAGAATAAGCTCAGAGAAGCTCAAATGTGTTAATTGAAACGTCATACAGAACTGTCAAAATGGAGGTTTAGAAATTTAGTTCCTGTTTTTCGTTTCTTTGTGAAGAACATCTTGTACATTAGAGTTTTGGCTGTAAATTAATCAATTATGTTGTTATTTACATACCAAACATACCGAGTGCGTCTCAAAAGTGGCTCACCCCTATAACTTTTTTTATTTTTTCAGATAACAAAACGAGATTTGGTATGTTAGTATATGACATAAATTAGGATTGATTGACGTATTCAATTGTTTTCGACCACTTCTTGTTTCACCAGAAATAACTACAACTTTTGATTTGTAAATTACAGCATAGGTATTTTTTTTTACTTTATTCGATAGAAAATTACACTCATATCATATGTCAACTTTTGATCATTTTGATCAGTTTTTGGTCACTTCCTGTTTCACCGGAAGTGATTACAACTTTTTGTTTTTAAATGGCACCCTCGGTATATTTTTACTTTATTCGATAGAAAATAACACTCTGAATAGAATGACATATCATATGTCAACTTTTGACATTTTCGCATATGTTTTATTTGAAATTGTAACATGCTGTTCATAACGACAATTTGACTCAAAAGACCAAGTGTGTGGTACCAAATTATTTGTAAAAAATGCTTTTTCTAAATGCTAATGAGCCACCCCTGTTCTACAGTACTGTCAAAAGTTGACATATGATATGTCATTCTATTCAGAAATGTAAAAAAAGATCTATTCAGAATGTCATTTTCTATCGAATAAAGTAAAAATATACCAAAGTGGCATTTAAATATCCAAAGTTGTAGTCATTTCCGGTGAAACAGTAAGTGACCGAAAACAATTGAAAACGTCAATCAATCCTAATTTATGTCATATACTAACATATCAAATCTGGTTTTTTTATCTAAAAAAAAATATAGAGGTGAACCACTTTTGAGACGCACCCGGTATAAGTAAATATTTTTGTTTCCTAAACTTTTTTTATTCCTTGTGCTTTTTCTAAAAAATGAACGAATTTTAAAAAAAAAATCTAATTAGATTATTTGTCTTAAAAGAAGGGAATAATTTTTCCCAGTACTTTTTTGGGGTGATATTGAGCGATTTGAGAGCGAACAGAAATTTAATTTTGCTCGATTAGGGTTCTATTGAAAATATTTTCCCATTTTCGAGAGAAAACGAAGAAAATGGATGTTCGAGGGCTAGCCCCAACCATCGAGTTATTAAAAGAAAATCGATTAATATGTTAATTCAGCTCTAAAAGGTTTTTGTGGCCGGGTATCCATCAGTATAATGAGTTTAAAGCCTCGTCTACACGTAACGTTTTACCTGTCAGTCAAAACGTATCGTTAACAAAAAATAAACAGGTTGACTAGATAGCTATTTGACTGAAATAATAAATGAGAGGAGCTTTTTATTTTTTTTAATTAATCATAATTTTTTCTAGAGAAAATTATGATGAAGCAATTTCTGTTTAATTTAGGTACAAAACATTTCAAATTTATGATTTCAGTCTAATAACTATATTCAATTTTTTTCAATGATAATACATATTGATTATTTCGATTCCAAGTATCTTGAAAACGGTTGCCCGTAGCGATTTTTACCAAGAGATCTTTTTTACGAAAAAAACCTCGGGAATGTATATTTTTTATTCAGTAGGTTTATACAGGAACGGACGAAAAGTTATTTCTCTTCAAAACAGTTCAAAAACGTGTAGGTAGCGCCCTCTACAACTAGGAGGTATATTGACTTCGAAAAACTCCCAGACACCAATTTTCATCCAAATATTGACGTTAGTTCAGAAATTATTGGGAAAAAATCGAAATAAAAATGAAACTTCTACACCCTGTAGGTATCTCCGAAACGAAGCATTTTACGAGATAAATTTATACGAACTTTTCTACCTATTTTAATCGGTAGAATATGCTGCCGGAGTTTCCCTAAAATAATTCGGACCACCCTGTATAGTAAAATTTCGTATAAAAATAAATTTTTATTCAAATTTCGGCCAAAAAAATCGATAATGAAGGCACTCCGGTGGAATCCATAATGAAAACGTGTTGCCTCGGGTTATTATTGTCTCCCCGCGCCGAAATTGATCCATTATTCAACGACCCCAAGTTTGCTGTAATGTTACCTGTCACGGACACATTGCTCCACCTGCCCCTGTTTAGATAAGCCCACCCTCGGTGCCCCTGTTCTTGTGCAAAACCGCGCGCTAATCGCATGGAACAACCGCTGGCGCCCCTAGCGGCAGAAATCTGTGTCGGTAGTCTCAGGACAATGATTTATTTCGTTGACAGTCAGTGTTGTTTTGGCAGTGAAACTTCTTTACGCGCGCTGGGAGTAAAAATTCAAGGCCGTGTCACACGTGCTAGCGAGTAGGGTTCAGAACTGGGAAATCCCGGTTCTTTTGAGACATCAAGGAACCGGGACTCGAAATGATTAATTCCCGATTCTTTTGGTACTTTCGGGACTCCGTCATAATAATTAATAACATATTTTTTGTTACGTGCGAAACACTTTTGATATTCGAGAGTTCCTAGAATTATCAAGATTATTGAATAATTATAGTTGTTTAATAAGTGAAATTAATAGAAGACTTGGAGATAGGATGATGGGTTTCATGTTATAGTTGATAGATCACCCAATTTCTCTTAATTTATGTTTTTATTTCAGTACAGTTAATCACAAATTGAATTGATATGTGTGCAAAAACAGCTATATATTTTTAAAATCTTATTTAGATAGTTCTTTTATATACTGTTAAACTGATCATCTACATACCAAAAAGTCTTTAGCAAAAAGTTATAAGGTAATACATTTTGTAGATATAATTTTCGAAAATTTATATATTATAAAGATTAGAACACAATCCTCTGAGGAAAAAATGAAATATTCAAAAACTCATTAAATACACTTTATTAAAAATAACAACATACAAAAATAGTCATCCATGCAAACTGTAATAATCAGAACATTATGCACATTATACCTTTATTAAATTTGTGTTCACACTTCTGTCAGGAAAGCCAGAAATGTTTGTTTAAATATTAACTTATTTTAAATTGCCAGAAACACATCAGAATATGTCACAACCACAACTATAGGTTTGGAATCAGTACTAAATTTTATACCTAGTAAGTGATGCCGTCAACTAACGCAAGTATAGGATAAAAAAGAATTATTAATATAGAATGTACTATACGATCTCCTTCTGCTTATTTATGAAGTGACTTTCCTTTCAAATGTGAGGAATACCGGTAAAATAAAACATAATGTTTGGTTTGGTTTGATCAGTTCATCAGTTCTTGATCAGTAAAAAGATTATTGATAACTATATAATTAGTACTGCAGGTTAAATAAAAGAACAAAATCAAGTAGAATCTGTGAATAGAAACTCAACAAATAATGAAAATATTTCGAAAAAGGGGCCGTAAATGTCACTGTCAGCCAAGTGTCAGAGTTCAATTAGATTTACAACAGATTATCAATTTGAACGATTTGAACTACAGTCGATTCCAGTCTAGATATTTTCGTTTTTTAAGCCTCCCATACCGAAGTCCGCCATATTGGGAAGTTTTAAATGAATACAAGTTATACTTAATACCTATTCATCTATTAAAATGTTAGATTAATTTTTTAAAGTAATTTTGTGCGAATCCATTAGACTTCTAAGCAATAGATTTATTTTTAAATCGTGAATTAACAGAAATCCGGTTCTCGAATATATTTCGATCACCACACGCAAATTTAGGATAGGACTTTAACTGGAAATAAGTCTTTAATTTTGTTGGAAATCCGATTTAAATAGGAAATTGATTAAAATAAAAAAAATCCGATTAAAATAAAAAAAATCTGATTAAAATAAAAAACGATTTTTTTTCAAAAATCATGGTTTTTTTGCACCCTGTTTAATAGCCTTAACTAATAATAATAATAATAATCTTATTCTGTATTTAGTGTTGTAAAATGGCTCGGGGAATTGATATTTATTATGCATATTATTTTTAAGGTTTTCCTCAACAGAAAAAAACGGAATCACTTTGTTGTCCCTCCGTCTGTCTGTCAAGACCCTTTATCTCGGAAACGTGTGGGAAAATTTATAGGGTATTTTCCGTTGATCTAGGACTATGAAATTTACGAAGTAATAACGTCTTATAGTAAAACTATAGGAAAAAATCTGAAAACAACTATAAATTTGTAACTAAATCATAAAAAAGATAGTCTATAATAGAACCCTCGAATATTTTATTTTTATATGTAGAAGAAAACGGTAGTTATTTCAGTTATTTAGAAACTTCAAACACAACAAAGTTTCCTATTTAAAAAAGAACTTCAGACTATTTTTAATCATTTTGATTCGCTAAAGCTAATTAGGAACAGTCCAATCAATCGAAATGTTCGGAAAATTACAAAGTGCTCTTTTTACTACAGGCCAGACAACTATTCGAGACTCGATTTACTAATTAAAAGCTTTTAATCGGCGAACAGCGACTTTTTTTCAAGCAATAAACAGATTAAAATGCACAAAACATCTCTATTTAATCGACCCTGTTCGCTTTTTCTGTTTAAAATAAAACAGAATTTACAACTTGAGCCTTTTACGCACAAAAATTAACGGTTTTCCTATGAGAAATATCAAATAGAAAGTATAAATTCAGATTACTAATCATATTATAACATATTCAAATATTAGATTATCTGCATCTATGTATCTAGACCGTTTTGTAAATTTTCTGCATAGATTTATCTAGTTTAGGTTTAAGCTTTCTTTATTAACAACTTGTTCACACTGCTATAAATCTATAATTTGGACTTGAATGAATGAATGATTGCTCATATTACTGGTTAAGGTTGTTATAAGAGTCCATTTCACTAGTCCAAAAAATTGGCGCCAGGAGGCACGTATAGCCGCCCATACTAAAATATGTTAATAAAAAGTTGGTAGGCAGTTCTTTTAGTTTCAATAATTATCTCAAAAACTGCGACTTTGACTGATTTTGATGTTATTACAAATTTTGTTGCAAATATTATTCCTAATCTTAAATTGAAAACCGCGTTTCGCTAGCTACTGTAATTTTGGAGTTACGATTTTTTTAAAATTTTAACCCCCTCCCATACCCCCTTACCAACCCCCCACCCCCACCAAAAACTAATGACCAGATTCTCGGGTGCCACAGTATTTTTGTGCCAAATTTGGTTAAAATCGGTTTAGCGGTTTTTGAGTTATCGTGTTACAGACAGACGGACAGACAGACGTGTTTATTTTTAAGATTTTGATGGCCAAACATCAACAAAATATTCCTTATGTTTGACTAAATTTGACTAAATTTTCTCGAAAATAAAGACATAATTTAAAATTCCGTTACAATACGGAAATAGATTGAAGTTTTGTGATTAGAGTGATATACATATAATTTATATGGTTTTGTAACAAATTGCTCGCTATTTTGTGGCAAATGCTGAAGCTCTGCAAACCTTAATCAATTCTTAATTAAAGCAAGTGTGTTTGGAATTTTGGGTGTGGCTTAATACTATAGGATCTGGCTAAGTCTTAGGCAGATTTCTGAAATATAATATATATTTCCTTCGGCCACACACCCGCTCTACCCGAGCCTTGAGAGCGACCCGAAAATACAGCGTAAAGACTCTTAATAAAAAACTGTTATTTAAAAAAAAATGGGCCCAAAAAAGTAGACTTTTAACATCTATTAATTAAATTGAAAATTGAAAGATTTGAAGAACATGTTTGAAAAAGTGTAGTTTGAAATGTTGAAAAAGTAATGAATTAAAAAAATAGTTTTTTACGTGTAAATAGTTTTTTACTCGTAATAATTTGATTTACTTTTACAAAATTTGTTTTAAAATATCAATATTTTTGATATACCCGTGGACTGATCACAAGTACACGTCGCGCGTCGCGTGACTACTATTCGTAGTATTTCTAAGCCGTTACCACTAGCTCGTGTGTCATGGCCGTCTCCCTAGCTCTTGTGTCACGGACTTGAATTTTTACTACCAGCGCGCGTAAAGTTTATTCACTTCAAAAATAACACTAGTTTTATAAGACAATAATAGATTTATGAATGATTGGTTATACATATTACTGGTATAGATGGGTAGTTACTTAATAGTGTCAATTTTAGAACTGTTATTTAAAAATAACAGTTTATTTAACAATCTGTTACTCTAAGACTGTTATTCAAAATAACAGTTTATTTAATAATCTGGTATTTTAAAATTATTGTAATTTAATAACAGTTCTCAAAGTTTGTTACTTATAAATAATAACGAGTGCCAAAAATTAATTCACTGAAATCATTTGGGGTGTGGGGGGATTTTTTTCCAATAACAAGGGGCCGGAACTCTGCCGGAAACACTGCGACCTGTGAGGCCTATTGTGTTTGTCCCTTTTCTATATCTGCACCCATTCTCCTATCCCTATGTACCCTGCTCTAACTTATGCAGGTCCTTGATAGGATGGGATATTTCCTCTGGTTCTAACCTAGCTTTCCCAAATAAAAAGTGTCGCTTGCGACCCAGAGTCTCGCAGTGACATATTATGTGCTCCGCTGTTTCAGGATCTTCATCGCAGAGTCTGTAGCAAAGACTTCCTTGATACAGGTTGAGCTTGTTCAGGTAACACTTCACAGCCATGTGTCGTGTCAAGAGGCCTGTTGTATTCCGCAGTTTATTCCTGCTAAGTATTAGCAGTTTTTTTGTGGTTTTAGAGCTAGGTCGCTGGATAAAGGCCTTGCTGTGTCTGTGCCCCTGTCTCTTTCTCCAGATTGAGAGTTTTAGTGCACTACGGGCCATACATTTGGGTATTCTCAGTACTGGCTCTGGATCAAGATAGGATGCCGATGATCCTTGCCTATAGCTAGCTCATCGACTTTTTTGTTGCCTTGGATGACGCTGTGGCCCGGCACCGAGGTGTGGGGGTATCAACAAATCTCTAAATTGATGGAGAAATTTGCCAGAGCATGTGATCAAAATTTACAGCATAGAGGTAGGATAAAACGTTATGTCCGTAGCCGAGGCTTAACAACGTCTAGTTTGACTATAATAAACAATACGTACATGCATATTTCTACACTGAATAGCTTATTCTATAAATACAGCCTGTCACACTTGTTCAATTCCGGACGTCCTATATGTTTATTTAGGAATCGCCTCGTACGATAATCGATTCTCTCGGCGACAGCTTCGACGAGAGCCGATAATTAAAAGCAACGCCACCGACAATAACACACACCCAGCCACCTCTGTTTCTACGTGACTATTATCAAGCCGTGACGGCTTATCGGTGTGACGGGCGTTGTTGCCGCTCCGGCACTGTCACGTCATGTTCGTTCCATTCCGTGCCGTGGAAAACTGTTATCGGGACCAGCGTTGCCGGTCCTTGCTTGTCGCCGGAATTGATAAACTGTCACATTATAACCAGGCCGGTGCGGTGTTAAAGACAGGAGAGAATGGAGTTATCTAGAGAGACCCCTTTAATCTGGGTCGTGTCGGGGTTTCAACGACAGTAAAAGGCTGTGCAAGTGATTGCGATTCTAATTGATTTACGCTTTAATGGATATACAGGGTCCGGCAATAGTGCGTCGGGCATCTGTGGCTGTAGTGAATTTTGTTTAAGTGCAAACCTAAAGTATGTACTAGGATGTATTTCAGGAAAATGTTTATCTTTTACAGGTACAGGGTGGCTCAAAAAGGTGTGAGTGGATCGGGATGATTTATATTAAATGTAACACCCTGTATATTATTGTATTTTTGGCTTCCTTTCTGGATATGAGTAAATATGTTTCTATAGTTTCGGAGATATTAATAAATAAATTTAAAAAAAATATATTTTTCAGCCTTTTTAAAAAAAAATAAAAATACAAGAATTTTCTTGAAATCAAAACTGTATTAGGTATTTACCTACATTAGGTGGTTTTTACTTGCTTCGCTATAAATATCGTAAAATTAAATTATACAGCATGTCGAAATTCTGCGCCAACCTTTCTAAAAAAAATTAATTTTTCTTCGTTTTTTAAATTTTAAGTTTTTATTAAATTAGATTTAAACACCTGTATATATTTTTTTTAATACACTGCTCAAAACAATTATCGCATATTTGAATAAAAGTAATTATTACATATTTCTAAATAAAGCATGCATTTTTTTGCCTTTCTCTTGTGAGTTTTTTTTTAGATAATTAGGGTACGCACTGACATGTAATTTTTAGTTGGCCGACTATTTAGTTGCAAAAGTGAAAACAATACATTGCATTCTTATGGAGCCGATCTGCCCAATATTTGATTACATTGCGTAGCCTTAGGTTATGCGCGGACAGGCAATTTTTAATCGGCCGACTATTTAGTTGCATATTTGTAACCCATATATCCTTATGGAGCCGCGCTCGCATGCAATCAAATAATCGGCCGATCGGCTCCATAAGTGTGTATTGGTTTCAATGCGTAGGCTTATTGTTTCGAATTTCCCTTCATAGTATTCAAACTATTTAAAGTCAGAGAACTACAAATGTCTTTTTTTAGAAAATATGCGATAATTTTTTTGAGTAGTTTAGACGGAGAATTAAAAAATGAACATTATTTGGGTTTAGAATATTTCAATATTTTTAACGGTTTCGCAGATATTCGCGGTTTTATATTCCGTATGGCATTTTCCACAGTAAATTTTAATTAATTAATTTATTTAATTTTTTTTAATGTGCAAAATATAAATTTTAATTTAATTCTTAACTTTCTCCAAACAAACGGGAAAAGTTTTAAAACAGCCTTGGATGAAATTTTATACCACACTTTTTTTCATAAACTAAAAGGAAATTAATTGTTGACTAATAAAAAGACAGACTGTTGTAAAGCATTCATTTGAGGAGATTAAGGATTAACTTAATTTATCACTCTATCTGTAGAGCTTTATTGATAGTGTTAATAGTTTTGAACGCAGAATTATATCGGGCTGCCAGAAACTACCAACTAACTTATCGAATATCGTAAAAGGGGCCTAGTCTAGAGCGAATAAATGATTGATTCGAAAGCCGAATGAATAGAGTTAGTATCAGTTCTGAATACTAATATCGGAATAGTTGAATTGCGGCAACGCCAATTAAAGTAAATCACTTGAGCATGTCACAGATAGATAAGCTCAAATTTGTTAATAGCCTAACGTTGGAAGTTCAATAGACCGAATTAGATAAATTAGATAACTTTTAACATATTGAATTGTATAACAACCTAGTATAGGGTCGTTCAACAAAGTTGAAGAGGTAATATTTTGACCAACTCTATAAATAAAACAGTTTAAATGAATTAAAGGAACCTACGTTGTGTTAAAAATATATATTTTTTTATTGTGACTTACCTCGCATGCGCTCGACAGAAGCGATATTATTGAAATTTGAGGAGAATATCTTTATTTATTTTATTTAATAAAATAAAAGGTCGTACTCTGCCTGGTATTAACAATAAAAGAGCACGCCAGAGAAATGCTTGATCGTTATGCTGTTCTGAACTTATAGAATAAAAAAGAAATAATAAATAAGAATATGAAAACTGCCCTCATACCAAAGTTTGTAGATGGTAAAGTAACATTTACTTTACCTCAAAATAGCATTTGTTTGTCACGATAACCACAACGTACAAACCAAAATAACATCAGTGCGTCTTGAACGGTAGTCTAAAAGCTATTACCTAACACCTATAATCTCTCTTCTTTATCTAATTTCCCTCTCCCTAGTTTACGAATAATATTTTAAAAATCAATAATTATTTATGTATACAGAGTGTGTTAAATATATTTATTTTTAAATAGGCGGATCATCTCAGTATGAAGTCAGAAAAAATCATGTATCGATTCTGTCGAACCTTTAATTTGAAGCAAATTTGTTAAGACTTACCATAATGTCACTGGAGAATTTCAAGTTAATTGTTTTCCATTGGCAAACGAGTTTAAGAGCAATTATACAAGAAAATGCTAATTATGCGGCGTTAATGCTATATTCGGATCATTTGTACGCAATAGAATTACGGCTCGAGAACGACATGAAGAGAATTCGAAACCAAAATGATCAGTTTATTGATTTCCGTTTTGTTTCTCAGTTCTTAATTACATAAACGTGAAATTACTGTCTATCTGTATTTGTAGTTTGCCTGATGTTATATCATTTTAAATTCAATATTAGGACATTTCAAAATTAGTCTGTTCTGTCGAAACAAGTAGTAGATCCAACTAAGTCTAAAACTACAGAGGATCTGCTAATGCTCAGCAGGAATAAAGTACGGATTCTGTTGACAGGACATATGGCTGTCAAGCTCAACCAAGTATCAAGGAAGACTTTGCTATAGACTCTGCGATCCTGAAACAGCAGAGGGGAGTACTATACAAGGACCTGCACAAGTTGGTGCAGTGTTCAGGAATAGCAGAGTGGGTGAAGACATGGACAGGGAGCAAACACTATAGTAGTGTTTCCTGCATAGGAAAAAAAACAAACGATCTAGCTAATTTTTTATTTTCTTGGGATTTAGGTTTGGGAAAAACGCTGATTAAATTTTCATTTGGTTTTTCATTATTTTTATTTGGTTTAAAAAAACGTTTCGGCTAACTATAGCCTTCATCAGTGTTGTGTCATATGAAAAAAATAGTGTCGAATATAATCCAAAAAATTACATATAAAATATTCACACCACGCACATAATGTTTACTGCGTACTCCATAGTCAATGTAGATAATTTTAGTGTTAAGAATAATAATTTTAAAAAATATGTGGTCATCTTTTGATAAGTTTATATTAGTTTATTAATTGCAGTAAACATTATGAGGTGTGAATTATATTGTATATGTAATTTTTGGATATATTCGACACTATTTTTCTCATATGACACAACACTGATGAAGGCTATGGTTAGCCGAAACGTTTTTTTAAACCAAATAAAAATAATGAAAACCCAAATGAAAACTTAAATCAGCGTTTTTCCCGAACCTAAAAATCCCAAGAAAATCAAAAATTTTAGAATAATTTTTCATGTAAAATGCCAGCGATCTTCATTTCATCGCCATCGCTGACGCCTTTTTTAGATAATATTGTATTGTTTGTAAATATAATTTTTCGAACATTGATACTTGCAAAATATATATATATAAATTTTGTGAATGCAAATAATAATACATCACTATTAGTAGATATTGAATGTTTTTTGTTAAATTAGATCGATTTTCAAACCCCAAAATTTAAAATATATTTACATTTTACCCATTATCTTATGTACCTATACATTATTTGTACGTTGTAAAACATTTGCTGCATTTGTATGGTTCATAGTTTATTTGCCAAAGTATTTATTACTATAAATAGGTATACATATATGTTGTTGTTATTAACTATATTATGTATATTTCATGTAAACTATATCATTTTTAAAATACAAACCAAAAATCTGAGGAATAATTATGTTTTCCATGTATTCTACAACATATTTATTAATCCGTTATATCTAACTAGCATGACGTCATAAATCTCGCCCGTAGGCAGATCTTTTAATAGAAGGCACTGGACTGATATCGGAAATGAAGAACTAACCTCTGTAAAACCGTCTCAGATATACTGTCTTTTGTCAAAGCCCTGAAACTGTATGATCAGTGAGTTCACTCACGTTCACTATTCATAATCTAACATTGAAGAAAAAAAACACACGTAGTACTATTTTTCATGGCTTTATATATATTTTTTTAGGTTCTGAAGAACAAAAAGTTTTAAAAGTTCATTTAAGTATCCAAAACAAAGTAAAACTCGTACCGTAATTTGCATAATTTTAATGATGTGTGACATACTAGAGCTGAATATTTACGCGCGAACGTTTTGACACGTTCTGGATTGCGTTAAATATTTTCAGCAGCAAATAAAAAAGCACATGTTTGATGTAGTGCCAATAAAACTAATGAACCGTTAAATTGGAGAGTATATTTTAATTCGAGGCTTGCTTTAGCTTTGCAACGTTTTTCTAGCAGCATTACACTTTGGCACGTACGTTAAACGTGTTATAAAATCAATTTTTATCGGGGTTTTGATTGAAAGCCGTGTAAAAAGTGATGAATTGCTTAATTTTGGACGTTAAAGGCAGTACTATGAGGTCTATTAAAATATGCGTGTTGTTATATAATAATAGTAAAAACTTTGAGAAATAGTTTTATAAAGGAAATACGAGTAGTATTTTTTTCATTTTGGTTGTTATTCTTTTAAATAACGGATTATTAAACGAACTGTTATTTTTAAATAACAGTTTTAGATTAGTCTGTTGCCTCTACAACAACCTTAGCCAGAGACAAAAGCCATTAAGAAAGCTTAAAATTAAATTCGATACATTGGTCTATATACAACGATAGTTCAATATTTGAATATGTTATAATATAATTACTATTAATAAACTGAATTTATACTTTCTATTTGACATTTCTCATAAGAAACAAACCCGTTGATTTTTTTTGTATCTAAAATCTAGTTTTAAATTATGTTTTATATAAAACAGATCCAGGTCAATTGGATGGGGATGTTTTGTTCGTTTTAAACTGTTTATTGCTTGAAAAAAGTCGCTGTTCGCTGATTAAAAGCTAATTAGTAAATCGAGTCTCGAATTTAGTTGTGAGGCCTGTAGCAAAGAGTACTTTGTAATTTTCCGAACATTTCCATGGATTGAACTGCTTGTATTTAGCCCTAGCGAATCAAAATGATTACCTAAAATTAGTCTGAGTTTTTTAGTGTTCTGAGTTTTTGAATAAGAAAGATCTGCTGTGTTTGAAGTCCAGACCATGTCCAAATCACTGTCAATTTTTTTTTTATTAGTGACCGGTTTCGGCAATTCCAGCCATCATCAGACCTTTGTCAAAAACAGCTGTTCGTTTCAGTGGCGTCGCCAGATATTTTTTTCAGGGTGGACCAGTACTGGGACCAGGTTTTATTCGGGTGGGCCAGATAATTTACCATATAATAGTTGTTGATTAGTTTTTATGAAAAGCTAAAAAAAGGTGTAAATACCCTACAATAAAAAAACGACGTCAGGGGTGATGTGGAGGTGAAGATTGCTGTTATTTTATAAGTAAACTTATATCGGGAATATTATCGATCGTCATTTCTAAGCCAACTGGGCGCAATTTTTTTTTCGATCAGACGGTATAATTACAATCAAAAGTTATATATGCTGATTTAGATTTTTTCAGAAAGTAGTATTTTTTTAATTTCATTGTATTTAGAAAATTGGACTTGAGATGGAAATCAAGCTGAATTTTCTTCGATCTCTATTTACAACTGTCTTTTTCGAACTTTTTAGATTAACCTACTGCTTTGTAACTTTTTTGACAACAAATATCTCCTATTTTTTAAGGATTCGATTAACTACGATTGATTATAAACTTCAACAAACCATAAAAAGTAAACAATAAACTGAGAAAATTAAAGTTATTTTACATTATTTGACCACAGATAAGGAAATAGATTAAGGCTGACTTGTCTCAGCCTAAATATTCGCTGAGAATTTTGCACAGCGGCTGACTGTTGCTGTTCGTCAAAATAGACCGTTTAGGGAAATCGCTTGCTCAGCCACTCAGCCGCTGACTGTTCCTGAACGCGCCCAATTAAAAATAATCACACAGAAAGTTTGGGGCTTTTTGGTTTTACCTTATTAAGTAATTGTTATCAGGTAGTAATTGTTTATTTTAAAGTTTAATTTGATATAATGTCATTTTAACAGAACGTCAACGATTTTTGTAGACGTATCTGTTTTAAAAAACTAAAGCGTTCTCGAATAGTTGAATTTAAATATTTTAAATAGTTTTTTCTTTATTTCTTGTATTTTTTTGCTTCCGACGACGGAAAGAGGTAAACTTTCCGAAACTTTAAGCGTTTTTTTGTTAGTTAGGCAAATTTGTATATCTGTAAACCTAACTTCTGACAAGTAGTTTCCATTTGGGATTAACGCCAGAAGTGTTTACAAAAATTAACTATTTTATTTTGTAGATAGGTATTGCATTATATAATTTTATTACAAATCGATGAAAGTTGATGGTATATTTTCCGGACATTGCGCGGGGGGGCCACTAGTGGGCCCAAGCTAATCCAGGGTGGGCCACGGCCCACAAAGCCCCCCCTCTGGCGACGCCACTGGTTCGTTTGACTTTATATATAAAAGAATCAGTGTTTTTAATCCGTCTTAGCTGACAGGCAAAAGGCTGTGCGTAAACAGGGCTTTAGACTGTAATAATACTGATGGACCTTAATATTCTTATTTTAGGAAGGACTATTTCATAAACGCTTTAAATTTCTCAAGTATAATTGGCTTGCACTGGCATGAAAACAAATTTCGTCGTACAAGTGAAGAATCTGAAGTACGATAGTTCTTTTATGATAATTTTTGTAATATTTTCTGCCGATCCTAAATTGCTGACGTGCTTCTAATATTAAACTTTTTACTGTATTAAACTCCGGAAAAGAATTGATGAAGTTTAGTGGAATAGCAATGTAAGAACCATCACATACGCTCAGTTCTGACTGCAGGCCAGTTTGCGCAGTTTAACCTGCCTGTCGCACTACACAAGCAGTTTTTCGGTTATGAAAAGACATCATAAAAACTACCAAGATAACTTTAACTACCAGGTTTTCTAAATTCTATTGCATAATCCTTGAAATAATAGCTATAATTAAGTACTAATAGTACATAGATAATTTTATTCTTACTGAATTTAGTACATTTTGTCGCATTTTAAAACGACACAAATGTTGCATTTATTAATCTTCCCGTATGTTTGTATTATTTGTCTGGTTACTATTGTATTAAATGACCTGTTTATAAATTGACGGTTATTGTCAATCAAGGTCAGTTTTTTGTCAAAAAACGCCTTTTGCACGAATTCGGCACACGTTCGAGTACGTTTCCATTAAAATGGAGGAAATATGAAAAAAAGCTGAAGAAGCACGTCAAGCGTTACTTCCACCTACAGTGAATCCATTAAGCAAAAGGAATATTAAAAATACCTTCAGAGGCTGGGTCAGAAAAATATTGTAGCAGGGGATGTCGATGAGACTGTTCTCTTGTAAATTTATTATAAATGTGACATTAATGATCTAAATAAATTATTAGAGCAGTTAGATGAGTGTCCATTTTCATTTTCTATTATTTCTCAAAACCTCTGTTGTATTTTATGGTGGTTACCTATAAAAGGTAGAGGGAATTAAGGCATTTTAATTCCTGTTAGTATTATCTATCCTAAGGGAGTTATGACTAGTGATGGGAAAAACCGATTCATTTCAATAATCGAGTACTCGAGTATCAAGCGATTGCAATAACCGAGTGATCACTCGAGCGAAATATCGCTCGTATTTAAAAATACGGTTTCTTGTCCGTCGCATGTTGTAAGTACTCGTTAACGCCAAGCACCAAGCAGTAAGCTGCGTGCGCAGGACATATATTCTTTCGGTGATGAATGGCAAGTAGCAAGCGACGAGTAATTCGCTTGATTTAGTCTGTTTAGTTTAAACCATTGTCGATGTAGGTCGTAAAATTTTGTCACTCAGATACGCAACGGAAAACGTCGTATAAATTTGCAACCTGTAATGTAGGTAGAAAACTCGCTCGGCTTTGTATCGAGTATGTCACATTAAAATCGGATTTCAATTTATTTCATTCTAGGATCGCTTGCGTTCGTCGCTCGTAACTCATCACTTGCATCGCTCGTTCATAATCGAGCGATGTCGGTTATTTCAATAATCGAGTACTCGAGCGAATTTTCGGTCGAGTTTTCCCATCACTAGTTGACTCTATTTATGCTTAGCGTAACCAAGACGATATAAGCTTATAATAACAAAAAATAAATTTTATATCTTGTCTGTTGTGGATGGATGATTTTATTTTGAACCAGTTATATTCTATAAAATAGAATATCGGTAAATAAATACGGAAAATAAATTTTACGAAAACATATTGTAAAAATACGTTTTCAATTCGCATTATAAATTAGAGTTATAGCTGCTCTAGCGATCGATAAACAATTTTTGCGGGATGTACTGCTGAAAAATGGTTTTGTTGCGAACTTTTCGAGAATAGAAATTGTTCCTGGAAGAGTTCGTCTTTTGCATCTCCTTGTTTTGGAGGAAAACGTCGATATAAACTTGGGAACGACGCGGTGGAGAGACAGATAGATAAAGAAACAGGAAAATGTGGTTGAAATATGAAAATAAATCGACGAATTCGTAACCTACCTCTGAAAACTCAGGACGTTTCGATTTTCGAGGAAAATTCTTAAGAAAATCTCTGAGGTCGACGAAGTGCCTGCCACAAGTGCCGTTTTTTCGTAGTAGCGTTTTAAGTAGTAGTGGGAACTATCGAATGAATACTATCGAAACATTCGATAGTTGCAATTCATTCGAATAATTCGATAGTTAGTAAGAAAACATTCGTTGAAAACTATTCGAATAAAAATTATCGAATAGATCCGTCATCTGCCTTGAAATATTGTATTCTAGTAATTCGGCAGCAAAAACCATTCATTTATAAAATTCATTCATTTATAAAATTCATTCATGTATAAAATTCATTCATTTATGAAATTCATTTATTCGTCAGGATCGATTATAATAAAATATTAACTGAATTTTAGTTGTCGCCCGGCGACGTAGGTTTTTTTCCGAGAAAGCGGTCGGTGGCAATGCTATGAAAGAAGCCGGCATCTTTGATTTTTTGCGGAGTCATATATAGATAAGGACACATTATTTTTTTTATTGAGGTGCTAGTATTTACACAGAAAATGAAAATACATTATGAAGGGCGCTGTTGCCATATTTTTGTATTAGTTGATATTAGCAAAGAATATTATTGTTTGGCTTTAGTTAGTTAGGGATAGTATGTCTATATATTCTGCATTTTTTTATTAATATTCTGTTGTTACACTGCAATAGTACTTGTTATTTTGGATGTAGGAAAATTATTTTTAATGTTTTTAAGCAAAGACTGGTTTAATAAATAATAATAACAGTAATAATTTATTATACCTATTAACAACAAAATTTAAAATCATTTAATATAAATATTTTTTTTAAGTAGTAGCAAAATATAAACAACAAATTAGATGTCAAAATTATTTATATTAGATCCTATTTAAAAATAATATAGTCTCTAATTTTTTTGGCAACGTTGGTTTATTAAATAATAATAATTACAGAACTAATTTGTTATATTAACAACAAATTTTAAAATCATGAAATATAAACATTTATTAATTTTCTAAGCAAGCGGTGTAATGGAAGGAAAATATAAATAAAAAATTAGAAATCAAAATTATTTATATTAGGTGCTTTATATTACTATTTAAAAATTATATTTACTTTTACTGGCATTTACTTTAAAAATAAATGAAATATTTTCTTCGCAAAAACTACATGTAAGAGAATTAGCATAAACAAAATACAAACATCGTTAACTTTTTTTAAATTGGCACGTGTAAAATTTTCATTTTAATTTTCTCACCCCATAGTTTGAGTTCGATAACCATTTATTTAACCACATTACTTAAATATAATTATTAAGTTCCAACTAATTCATAGGTATTATTAAAACATCTAAAATACAAATATGTATTTTTAAAATTAATTGTAAGTTCATCTCATCTCTCTTAAAAATTGCTACTTCTCAAAATTTCCTATTAAAAAATAGACCATATACCATATAAAATGAAATAATTGAAAGATCGGACTACGGAAAACCACACAAATTATCGGAAAAATTTTGACCACCTGCACATGCACACAATCGTCAATAAATAAAATTAAAAAATAACTACTATTTTAGTATTTTAACTATTTTAATAAACGCAAAAATAGCACAGTATTTATACGGCGAAGTTATAAAAATTTGGAAGGACCAGTAATGCACTGACGCATACAAAATCCAAACGAATACTAAATTTCATTTATCAAAAGCATTCGAGTCGTGGCTCAACGATAACCATTTAGTCGCACGGCGAGGTTGTCACATATGCTTTAGTTTACAAATGAATGAATGATTTTATTCGAATAAAACCATTCGATAGTTGAAATCATTCATTCATTAACCATTCGATAGTCTAATTCATTCGATAGTTCCCATCGCTAGTTTTAAGGGATGTTTTCCCGTCCTGTATAATTAAATATGAAAGCAGTAATACTGTATAGTGATGTAAACTTTAGTTACTTTTATGGACTCGTAACTACTAGTTACTTTTGGTAATAGGACTCGTTACTTTGGACTCGTTACTTTAGTTACTTTAGTTACTCGTTACTGTGGTACTTAGTATCCTTCCTTTATAATCGTTGTTTTGTGTACAGGTTGGAAGACTTGGGCTTGACTTGGAACTTCGTTACTTATTGTGCGCGGCGATCTTCGTTGCGTGCTCGGTTTAACTTATAAGAGGTTTCTACTTTCTTCTAGTGTAAGTGCTTAATAGGATAATTTCAATACGCGGTATTCAAGTACTGAATAATATATTTTTAATAATATGTATAATATTTTTATAATAATATGTTATCACTATGTATTAATAAAATTAACAATAAAAGAAAACAGTTCTATCAAAGAAAATATGTGTATAATATAAAGTAGTTTCTCTCTCTCTCTCTCTCTCTCTCTCTCTTTGTATTTTACATTAATAATTATGCAAACATTAAAGAGTAAAAATATAAAAAATGTATATATTTTTGTTAAAATATAAAAATATTTAAAAAATGTCTATTTCTCTGTGGCGGATTTACAAAAGACCTTTGGATTAACGCGCCAGTGTTTACTAAAATTACTATTTTTAATTTGTAGATTTTCTTACAGTGTAAGTGGCGAAATATCTATTCTTTTTTGAAAAGGAAAAATATTTGCTCTGCTTTTTCAGATGTTAACATTTTTTGTGACTAACGTGAATGAATTTTTACTTAATATCTAAGACATGTTAATCTAAATAAACAATTCTATTCTTCGCCCACCGAGCAACTATAAATCAAAAAGTAAAACACACCTAAATAATATCTTATATTACTTATTTCAACTAAAATTGAAAAAACGTGCGGAATTGCCTAAATAAAAAGCGACAACAAACGGCAAAGGGACAGACCTCCGCCGGGTTGGCATGAGCCAATCATAATAATTCTAATAAAAATATCACACATTTGCCATCCAAAACACCGGTCGGCGTCAACACTTTAAACATAAACATATTGATAACAACTAGACCTACGTCGAAGTAAGGAATATTTCAGTATCGAGTCCTATCGGTTCGTGCATTTCCAGGGATTACGATTACTGCCGGCGCAAAAGTAACGAATTAGCTTAGTAACGAGTCCTAAATTCAAATGGTAAGCGTTACTTCGAGTCCTCGCAAAGTAACTGTTACTTTGTAACGATTACTTAGAATTTTTACATCACTAATACTGTATGATCAAAAATAAACGGCGTCATAGACGGTTGGGTAATGACAATCGATGATAATTTTGGCCATGTCGTTTACTAAAAATTGACATAAAACTCGTCAAAAATTAAAACTATTAACACTATACAAAGATTAAAAAAGGATAGAACGTTTCCAGACACAGAAATCTGCTTCCAAAAAATATTTTTTTCTCGAATTTTTAACTAATTTCAAAATAAGTTTTAAATACATATTCTTAATGTTAGTTAATGCCATTTTTCTTTCAAAAGTTACTTGGTTTGTATTAATAATGGTTTTTTTGTTTAGTATATAATTTAGTAATTTTTGTTAAGTTGAATATTAATTTTTTTTTCTTTTTCAGGTAAGTCTCCATACTGTTTTCCACTTAGATCAAGTAAGGGTAAGTCTACTTACCACATGTCTATGAATGTTACTCTATGATTGGGAAATGTAACTTGTTCTATTTACCGGGTGGCCAACTAAAAATGAACACCGGCTGTATCTCAGAAACTGCTTATCGTACAACTTTAGGGAAAAAAGTCTAATAAGTAAATCGACCAGAGAGAAATCGTTGGAAATTATTTTCAAGTTCGAAAAATGTCCGCTAGGCGGCGTTTCTCTGATAGCCAATCAGAAAACAGGGGTTTTCTCAAAAATATGCAGGTGAACAGGTATTTTAAATATTACTATTGTAATCATTGAGAAAGTTGTAATTTGTTTGGTATAGAGTTTTTTGCTCTATCTCATAAAATAAAGTGGTGGGGGAAGGTTAAACTTGCTTTTATTAAAATAAGGATAAATCTGATTTAGGTAAGCCGATTTAAACAAACTAGGGCTCGTTTAAAAGAGCTTTTCTTCCTTAATGATCTCCAGTATAACATTTGTTTCCATAATTTTTTACGTGGTAGCTAGAGGGCGCTGTTTGACGTCATAACAGATTTTGCGCTTTTGCATAGAAAATTTAAATAGTAGGCTGTATTTCTCTTTGCGCTGTTAAATAGAGCATAAAATTTCCAAAATATTAGCGCAAAACGCAACTTTCTATCTTCTCTCTAACAAATGAGGCAAAAAGGATGACAGCTTACTGTACTTTGACATTTGCCTGGTTTTGCATTGTTAAGTGTTTTAATTTAAAAATAGTTGCAGTTTTTCTTAAATTACTTAAAATAGGCTTGTCCAAAATTGTTCAAATTTGGCATGTGTATTCAGCATACGCAGACCTTTAAAAAACCTATTTACAAATTCGCTGTAAAATTAACAGGAAGGCCAATATCTGGATAGTTCAAAATTTGCATGCGATTTTCTGTTTCCAGCGACGATGCTCCACCCGGTATATTTATGATTTCACAGCTTAAACGTCATAATATACCGGGTTTTATTATTTAACAGCTTAAATGTTTTGGTTTTTTAACAAGCTGGATTTTTCGAACTATTTTTCATGGTACCTACTATGTCGTACTTTTAGACCAAAATGACATACCTTTTCGTATTCTTTATAAAATCCGTCGCCGATAAAATCGAATGCAATTGTACTTCTTTACTTCTTTAATCGTTTTAATCTTATCCCCAGACCTCTCAGATCTGCAAATCCTCGTAAAGCAGCGAGGACACAGCGACCTGGGTGTTTAAGACCCATTCTACTGCCTTAGGCCGTATAAATTGGCTGTATAAATGGAAAAGAATAGTCCTTCTACTTTGCAACAGATAAGGAATTTGGATGGAGATTTTATAAAAGTTGGCTGTGGGGAGACATTTTGTATCATTTGACAAATCCCGAGTTTTTATCTTTTAAGCTTTATGAGTTTTTCTTTTTAAAATTTATTGTCGTAGGGTGCTGGAGATTATCTGGGGTAAATGTTTCGTAATTTTGTGCCATTTAACGTCTGTTTTTTTTCTTCTTTGCGTTTAATGGAGCTTATAATTTAAGTTTGAGTAACGTAAAATTTAGAAGTTTTTATTAGACAGTTAAAGCAAAGCACAATACGTATACGTATCTCTCGACACGTAACGCAGAAACCTACGTTACGTCTGCCGTTGAATGAAGTGATCCATTTGTGTGCGCACAGCAGAGTTGTGTTGGCGAAAATAATGGACGACCAAGAAATAGTCGAGGCTGCAGTCATTGTTATGCACAGCTTAATTATTAAAAAGAATAAAAATCGAAAACATCGTCGCTGGTGGCAAACCCAAATTTTTAGAAATCGATATAATTTACTGCAACAACTTAGTGTCTGAGGAGGGCTATGATCAGTTCAAAAACTTTACAAGAATGACCAGGCCCGACTTTGAATATTTACAAAATTTAATAACACCAAAAATTACGAACAAAAGATACAAATTTTAGAATAGCAATTTCATTAATATCGACATATTCAATATTAATTTTATTTACAAGGTCTTGCCATGCGTTATTTTTTTTTTGATTTTTTAATAATACAAAGAATGTTTAACATCCCATAATATAGGCAACTTTTTATATTCTTCAATTAATAATAACGAAGATTCATTGATCCACTCCATAATTGTAATAAAGAAAACGAAAAAAAATCACACACGCACGCACGAACGCAGACAAAACAAATTGTCGGTGCAAACTGAGCGTTCGCGCACACATAAAATTCCTTTGAGCACGGACCAAAAACCGACACCAGACGGCTCACGTTCGCGGCTACTCGCGCACATACAGATTCAGAGTGAGCGTGCGCGCACAGCCGTTTACACTTGAGCATTCGCGGAGGATCAGTGCGTGCGTGCTCAAGCCTAAACGCACCATAATATAGACTATGCGATGGAGAAAGTCAAAGATTTCCCTTGATCTGAGTAAGAATAATCTTCGGATTGTCACAGGATTTTTCGCCAAGAAACAAAGGCGATTGCAGATTCTGTGGTAAAAATGGGGAAACATCAGAACACCTCATTACAACCATTCGTACCATAAACTTTGTCACGAAGAAAAGGGGAGACAACAGATCTATAAGGTCGCGGTGACTAACTTCTCCCCTCCCATATAATCTATAATCCGATTCTAATCATTTATCAAATGAATAAACAATTATTGCTCTTCCATCCTATTGAACTGAATTCCGATGCTGGCAACAACATTATCGGAATAGCAAAGTGTTAACTGGAGATTAACAAACCGATCAAAGCGATTTAACGCCGATTAATATTCGATTCTATAGGTCTCGCAATGCGCCCGCTTCCCCCACAACTTGACCGTTAGATTAGAAAATTAATACCTCCGAGATGGAATTGCTCACATACAAGGGACTACAATGAACCCGTGTACCCCTAAGGATATAATAGCGCAACGAGCGATTAACATCAAGTTGTCTGAGAAATTAGCGATGTTATTCTGATACGAATCTGATAAATTGGATAACAATCAGCAGCGGAACATATAGATCTTATCAAATAAACTTTTTGTCACGTTATTTAGCTTGTGTCTCTAAATCAAAATATTTTGGGAAGCTAAAATGAACTAAATATAAATATATAAACAGTTATTATTTACATCAACAAAAACCGCCTCCTTAACAGCACTTAAGGAATATTAAGGGCTATTATTGCCGCTTTCCCGTTCAAGATATTCTAATAAGGTTGCGATGAGTTTTTTGCAACGGCTGTTAAGCCGCTTGGGCATCATGTACACCTCGTACTACAAGCGCTTCTGAAAAGAACAATTTTCGACTTTAAGCTTAAAGTATCACAACACAATTCTAAAACAAAACTAAACTTTCGAAACGACTCAAAGTGTCAGGACCACGGTTGGCAACAATGAATTTAAAAATCGCGCCCTCGATGATGTCACTAAAAGTTAATTTGGTATCGCTTATAGTTCAATACTTTTGAGGGTGCCCAACCTTAGGAAAAAATTATCACTCGATCATATTACAGAATGGAAATGATAATGTGGCCACCGTTCGGTGATGTGGCTGTGTAGAATGTTGTTATCAATCTGTCTTTGTAACTGTAAGTAATTTATTAAAATAACGTCTTATACTAATTTCATTAGCAAAATAAAACACTAATTTACCACAATACACCAGAACACTTTGCTTTTAAACACTGGAGGCGCGCCTCTCTAACCATGGTAGCATCATCAGCAGATGATTAAAACTAAACTAATATCTACAAATTGACCATTTATAAAGGCGCTCAGTCGGTACAGACCAAGTATGACAAAATTAGCCAAGCAAATCAAAACCAACCGAGCGTAACAATTAATTACCGAGACTAAAGCAATAGGAACAGAGAACTGGAAGGTATTGGACCATTGTCTCTGTTCATACTATCTTTACATTTATTTATTTAGACGCTCTCATATGCATCTAATTTCCTGTAATGTGTTTTCTCTGCGACGTGTTTGTCATTTTAGGAAATCGACCAGAGCTCACCTGATGAAGGGTAAAGGCCCAGAAACCGGTCGTGAGAGGTTGGTTGAATTTCCTGAAATGACAGATACAACGTGGACTTGGAATTTTTCATAGCAGTTCACGGCAAGAATTGTATAATTTATTTATTTCCTGTAATTTGAGACTTATTTCATTAATTTTAAATTACTATCATCTATACAATGGTCTTTATCAATAATATGTTGAGCAATGCAAGATTTATTCGGTCTACCATATCTTATCTGAGCCATAGTATGTTCTACCTAAATCTAGTTAATATTGATCTTCTAGTTTGCCCGACATATTTTTGATTACAATCTTTATACTACGAGAGCTAGCAACGTCGGAAAAACAAGTATTTTAAGACGTCCTCTTTGATATATCTTTTACTATATGCTCTCTAGAACAGCATGGGGCCCGTCTGGCTGCCGGTAAACGTTGCGTTCCCTACTGCGCATTGAAAGAAGATCCTATATTTTTATTAGCCCTTTAAATTCTAGTATTGAATATAAATCGAACATGTCTCCATAGCGCAGTGCGTAGAATTTCCGACCACGAACCGATGATTCATGAGTTCGAATCCGGGTCAGGCAAAGACTTTTTTATTTTATTTTCGTTTATATTCTGATAGTAAAGTATTAAATAATTCTGGTTTTTCAAAAAAAAAAACAAATATTTAATACTTATTATTATTTATTGCGCAAATATCTCTGCCCTAAAGGCACAATTTTCCATTAAACTTTTACTGGTCTCGTGCTCTGTTAATTTACACACTTGTGTGCTTTAATTTCGCACGGTATATATTTGAAATTGCATAATAAAAGGTTAAGGTTAAATAATAAATATTTAAAATGAGAAATTTCTTGACTTCGTCAGTTTATTTTTAAATTATTAAGAAAAGATTAGTTCTTAAGGAGTATAACGCTGTATTTATGTTGTTTTGTATTTATATTATTTTTGACTGTTCTGATTGACATTTCAATTGACACATTTGAATTTGATTTGAAATTTTGCGGACTGGTTGGGCTTTCCTGAGCTTATTTTATGTTATATGTTACAGGGTGGTCCGAACTGTATTCCGGAAACTTCGGCAGCATATTCTGCAGATAAAAATAAGTAAAAAAGTTCGTATAAATGTATGTCCTAAAATGCTTAGATTCGGAGACATAGGGTGTAGAAGTTTCATTTTTATTTCGATTTTTTCCAACTAATTTCTGAAGTAATGGATGTTTCTTTGGATGAAAATTGGTGTCTGAGAGTTGTTTGGTCTGAGAAATTTGATTTTGATGTCAATATGACTCTTTCCTATTTGAAGGGGGCGCCACCTACATATTTTTTTAACTGGTTCGAAGAGTAAAAACTTTTCGTCCGTATCTGTATAAAACTACTGAGTAAAAAGTATACATTCACAACGTTTTTACGTAAAAAACGTGTCTTGGTAAAAATCGCTACGGGTAATGGTTCTCGAGATATTTTTAATCTAAATTATCTTTTTGTCCGTACCTGTATAAAACTACTGAGTAAAAAAATATACATTTACGACGTCTTTTACGTGAAAAAGGTCTCTTGGTAAAAATCGCTACAAGTAATGGTTTTCGAGATATTTGGAATCAAAATTATCAATACCTGTCATCATTGACATAAATTAAACATGTTGACTAAATAGTTATTAGACTGAAATCATAAATTTGAAATGTTTTTGTGCCAAAAGTTCAACAGAAACTGTTTTATCATCATTTTTTCGAAAAAAATTATGATTAATTTAAAAAAATTAAAAGTTCCCAAATGTTTCATTTCAGTCAAATAACTATTTACTCAACATATATTTATTTTTTGTCAATAATGACATGTATTGACTATTTCCATTCTAAATATCTTGAGAATGGCGGCTCGTAGCAATTTTTACCAAGAGACATTTTTTACGTAAAAAATGACGAAAATGTACATTTTTTCACTCAGTTTTATACGGGTACGGACGAAAAGTTATTACCCTTCAACCAAGTTAAAAATATATAGGTGGCGCCCGCTACAAGTAGGAGTCATATTGTCATCAAAATCAAATTTCTCATGTCAAGAAACTCCCAGACACCAATTTTCATCCAAATATTGACGTTAGTTCAGAAATTATTTGGAAAAAATCGAAATAAAAATGAAACTTCTACACCCTGTATCTCCGAAACTAAACATTTTAGGACATACATTTATAGGAACTTTTTTACTTATCTTTATTTGCAGAATATGCTGCCGAAGTTTCCAGAATACAGTTCGGACCACCCTGTATATTAATTATTCTGCAATTGGTTTTGTTTAGAGGTAGTAAATCCGGAAGATATTGTGGCAGAACTTAAATTAACAGTAACACTATTGCAAATTCCAGAAAAATACTGTAAAATAGTTAGTTGTACAGCGTGTGGTAGATTCGGCCAAAAATCGAGATAACTAAAAGAATAATGTTGTCAGCGATGTCTATGAAATATAGATCGCTGTTATTGTATATATAAAATTATATGGGAAATGTCATCGAGTGTCATTTCCAAGCCAACTGGGCCCCGTATTTTTTCGACCATACGGTACAAAGTTAATTGAAGGGTTGTGTTTTACCATAACTTTAAAGTATCCTGTGCAATAATTTGGCGGGTAACTTTTAAAATAATTAATTTTTAAAAGCCAACTGGTGATATTAAAAAATAACATGATAAGGTAATGATAGTTTAAAAAATTGCGAATTGTTGGTGGCAAGTTCATTTCGCTCTTAAAAATTAACAAAGGCAAGTGTTGGCATGAGTCAAAAAAGAAAATGCTGAGGAAACATGATCGAAAAATAATGTTTTAGAAAAAGTTACTCAGGAAATTATTGCACAGGGTATTTTAAAGTTATGGTAAGAAACAACTATGTATGTATAATAAATGAAGTACTAAAGTTTATAAAAAACGAATTTATGAATTAAAGTTGATAAAAAAAAGATAAAGTTGGTTAAAAAATTCATGAAAATAGGGATAAAAGTAAAAAAATATAACACTTGACGAAAAAATTCCCTGTTGTTTTTTTCTGCATCTGAGTGTACTTAATTAACACTTCAAAGGTAACGAAATTCGAATTTCTCAAAAGATCAATAACCCTTTCGTAAACCGAGCCCATATATAGTCATTTGAATGCGTATATTATTGCATAATTCTTTTTTTACACTTTATCTCACTAATTAACTGGCAAATATGTATATGCAAAATAGTCTCCAAGCGAGTATGTATGCATTTTGTTACTGACGATTTATTAATGACATACACATACTACGCGCATTTCGTAAAAGCGGTACGCACGTGATTTGATTCTATTTAGTAGAGTAAATATGCAATAATTTAGTCGATTGTCGATAAAATGAATTTGTGTGCGTTAATTTAAAGTTAATTAGGATTGCGATAAATAAAGCGTCCGATTTATACATTATGCAAATTTTTTAACGCTTTTATATATAAATCAAACTGAATAAATAGTCCTAATGACTAATGACCCCTTTGTGACTATATAGAAATGATTCATTTTTTTGCTACGCAGAAATACCTATTCCCGATATATCACCGAAGTTAAGCGACGTTAGACGATGCGAGTAGATGGACGGGTGACCGCCTGAAAACTCTGTCGTGTTGTTCCATATGGCAAGAATGTAAAATCTATTGACACTCACTGATTACAGCTTGGTTAGGTTATACACCATAACACTTTTTCTTTTGTATTGGATGTGTCAACTTTTAAGTCAATTTATAGTGCCAGTGCTGTGTTAAAAACACTAATTTTTAATCAAGGAGCCTTGCAAAAATATATATTGTCGTTTAATGTTTTTAGTGTCTTGTCCTGGCCGGTTAAAAGATGTTTTTTTAATCATATCTCAGTTTTTTCAAATGGAACGAGGGTGGCTCATTGACATGTCTGGAAAAACCATTTTTTTACGAATAATTTGATACCACACACTTGCCATTTCGAATCAAATTGTCGTTATGAACAGCATGTTACAATTTCAAATAAACCATATGCTAAAATGTCAAAAGTCGACATATAATATGTCATTCTATTCAGAGTGTCATTTTCTATCGAATAAAGTAAAAAAAATGCCTATGGTGCCATTTAAAAATCAAAAGTTGTAGTCATTTCCGGTGAAACAGGAAGTGACCGAAAACAATTGAATACGTTAACTCTCGTTTAAAACTCCCATTAAATTTAACGGGTGTTTACTACACTTTCAGGTTTTCCGAAAAAGGACTATTTTACGACATAATAAAGGGCAGAAAATTGTATATATCAGGATAATCTAAACTAAAACTAAACTTTTTCAATATTATGTCACAGCCCATTTTATGAAGATCCATAGTAAGGAAATTTGCTTTTATTGGACTATTTTTTCAAAATAAACCCTTTAATGTAAGAAAAATAACAAAAATAGTTCAGTCCAGTTTCAATTTTTCAAATACGTTTCACAATGGACTGACCAACTAGAAAATAAATCTCATTTCTTTCATTCTCCACCTCGAAATTGAAAAAAAAACGGCATCGAACAAGGCCTCGACTAAATAACTTGACTTATAACATTCCTGGAATTCAGAACGAGTCTATATTGCTTCTGCTGCCCACATTTCAGTTGGGAAAACTCTACGTCCAGTCCCTGTTATATTAGAAAGGGGTTGAAACCACCCTTTTTGAACAATAATAAACTATACAGGGTACTATTTAATTTCTTTCTCGATTCTGGTGTTTTAATTTAGTAAATTTGTACGTATTATAATATGAGTACTAAATAAACTGTAATAATAAATCCAAGAAAAGAGCCTATAAATTCTTTAAATTTCTCGGGGAATTTAAAATAGGAATAAACTATACCTTCTAGTAAATTTGATTTGTGTGCTCCGCAACTGTGTGTTACCTTTTTGTTATCTAAAATATATATTTATTTATGTCCGTAAAAGGGTTATAAATAGTTGTTTTATTTCAAATGCAAAATAAACTGATCTTCACCACTAGAATACATTATTTTTTACAATTTATGTTTTAAAATTATGCTACGCTCTTTCTTAAGTCTTATTTATACTACGGCTAGTACTTTAAGTCATATTTATTTAACAAAGTTTATTTACACTAAAGAACACAACAAGAAACTATATTTATAACGCTTAAAAACTAATTATTAAACTTATTTACAAATATTTATATGACGACACTCGGCCATCCCTACTTACAGTACTTATAGGAGTGGAATATACTCATCAGAAGCAAAAGAAAACGCAACGGAAATTTTTTTAGTCAAGTTTAAAATGTTATTTTTTTTATTTTTAGTCCTATTTCCTTGATTTTTTTTAGCAAACTGTACATAAATAGGTATATCAACTTAATTCGTAAACTCAGTTTATTATAAACTTTAGAAATTAAAATTGATATATTGTTATACAGTTTGCTAAAAAAATCAAGGAAATTTCTAAGAATATCTTGGTTAAGAACATATCAAACAAACCGATTGGATATCACTATTTTCAGACGGAAAAGCGTTGAAACTTTCAGTTACGATGGAAAACAGTGTCAGTAGTTTTCCCTGTTGCTTTCAATGGAAAAGTTATGTCGCTTCAAGAGGGCACTAATTGTTTTTTCTTGTACGCTATACTGTGTCCTTTTTTGTCACGTATTTTGACCTGTTTTTGCTTACCTCGTATTGAGAAAATCAAATATTACTTGAAGGACAAAAAATCGTACTATATCTATTTCGGAAGTCTAATTTGTTAACATTAGTCTTTACTTTTTGTGAGATTCTACTCACAGTCCGTAAACTGATATTGAACGAATCAGCTGAAACACTAATGCAGTTTAACGGCAAAAGAGGCACGCCATGATGTCTTTCCTGTTCAAAATGACTGAGTAGAGACGACACAAGTGCCGATTCGCAGTTTGCCAAGAAAATTGCAGTTTTAACTTCAAATTTTCTCAAAGAAAAGTCAAAATACCTAAACTTAAAAATAACAAATGTCAGATTAGAAAAAAAAAAATAAAAAAAAATGACAAAAAATATGAGATTTGTCAAGAAAAATATTATAATGTATATAATATTATAATAATATAAATGTTAACATCACGCAACAATTGTCATGGCTACCAACAACCCTTTTTAATCTGCCAATTTATTTTCTTGCTGTCTTTTTTTAACCAGTATATAAGGTTATAAGAATAAGGAAAACTCTAAGTTTCAAAAGAATTTTTATTTATTAGAAATTTAATTTGGCACCCCAACTTTTATTGATTTCTCTATACGTTCTCGGTAAAATTGAAGGAAGAGTAAATCCCGAAAGTTCAATATACACCGATATCGACAACATTAAATTGCTATAAAGTTTCTTTGAACGGCTGCTCTGTTCAGACTAGTCTTTTCTTCCTAGTTTTAATTTAGAGACCATATATATTATACGAGTCACGGCATTTTATACATTTCTGTTAGCAAGCTGCTTTAGCTTAAAACCCTTTTTTGTTTGTAAATTTTGTTTGTTAGCTACTTTTATTAAGTAAAATACTAATCAATCAGTAACCATCAATTCGAAATTTTTCAAAGAATGCCCAGAGAAACTGAGCAAATTAGGTGCCAGCCCACCCAGGGATATAAGGTATTAAAAAACCCAAATTATCTAGCTAGAAAGGGCACGAACACTCCACTAACTGGACCAGAACCGTTCTGTTTCCTAAGTGAAAACCAACTTAAACCAGAATTCATGAAACTGGAAGACTTCATCCGTAACTTGGAATGGAAATCCTATATATATAAGTCGGTTCAGAACGTTCTACGATGTTTTCCGACACCTAACCTCCACTCTTCTCTATTTAGCCAGAGATCATCAGGTATTTCTCTATTTTCTAGTTCTTTATCCACACCCTCTCTCCAGCTTCGTCGCGGCCTTCCTCTTTTATTTCTGCCTCGAGGTGTCCACAGTAAAATTTGTTTTGGTATTCTGTGATCGGGCATTCGTTCACATGACCAAACCATATGAGTTGTTTTGTTCTTATGTCGTCCACTATTGTGTGTTCTGCTCCCATAATCTCTCTTACTCTGTCGTTGGTTATTTGTTCTTTTTTCGATTTTCCAGCAGATCTCCTCCAGTAATCCATTTCGGTCGCTAATAGCACGTTCTCTGTTCTGCTTTTCAACTGCCGTACTTCGCTTCCGTAAGTTATTATGTTTTTCACTACCATATGTTCTTCTTATTAGCTTTAAAGATTCCTTGGTCCCACAGTACATCATTCGACATAGATATTACCCTCCTGCCTTGCATTATTCGATCTTTTATACCTTCATCGAGTTTTCCATGAAGAATGGGAATCCTCCAACGGTTTAAAAAACTGGAAGAAATTTCTTGGGACTTCCTTGAATTAAGTAAGAACAATCTTCGGACTACCACGGTGTTTTTAACAGCACACTGTCTTCTCAATGAACACCTCAGTAGATTGAAACTAAGAACCAACGGTGAATGCATCAGATTTTGTTGGGAAAATGGAACAAACACCAGAACACCTCATCACTGAGTGCGCAGAGACGACAACCATTCGTACCATAAACTTTGGTACGACTGATATCGGAGATGGAGAACTAACCTCTATAAAACCGTCTCAGATACTGGTTTTTTCAAAGCCCTGGGACTGTACGATGAGTTAGAACTCTAGAAACGGGGATACAATAGATCTGTAAGGTCGTGATGATTAACTTCGTATATTATAACATATTAGACCATAAAATTTGTCCAATCATTTTTATGTCCTCACGGCTGATATGTAGGTCAAACAAATTCGAGACTTACAAGGAAAAAAAAAGCATCATCCAATCTTTAAATTGTTTTTTTTGTTCGCTCTGTCTTCCTAAAAGCAGAAATGAGGGAAAACCCGGAAAATACAATAAGTTTTTTCTTTCGTCAAAGTGCTACGTCTTTGTAGAGACAAGAACGAGACATTTATTTTCTTTTTGATTTTATTTTTCGTCGTGTAGGTGTCCGTTTCTTTTATTTTTATATATTTCGTTAGAAAAAAAACACAACTAGAAGAATGACTATTGATCAAAGTATTTATAGATTATATTGTCTACGTCCGAGATTCATACGGGATTTGTGAGTTATTTTTTATAATGTCCTAGCTGATACCGCCTAAGGGTACGGACACAAAGAAAGCTGGTTATAAGCGCTTATTACCAGCGCCTACATGTCATCTTAATAGTACACAGTGAACGTAACAAGTAAGCGCCAATAATTAAATGCGTTTTTATACTAGGGTTGCCAACTTTCAAAATAAAAAATAGAGAAGGAGAGGGTAAAAAAGAGGCACAGGCAAAAATTTGTTGGAACTTCGCTCAAATGTCTAGAATTTACCAATAATCATTGTCTGTATATTTTTACCGGTATTTTAATAATCATTTTGCTATTCGGAAACGAAACCAACAAATCAGAGATCATTAAAACCGGTCCAATCCCGCTGTACTTCAGTTATAAATGGCCTAACTAAGCAAACTTTGTTTTATTTATTTAAATTATGAATTGCATTTTTAAATTTCCATTTTATTATGTATTTTCTTTCCCCAGCAACATGGAAAATTTACCCGAATCGATATCCATTTGTCATTCAATTTATATAACGATGTTTAAACAGAGAATACCAAGTTTTTTTTAATCTTTCAGTAAACCTGGATATTTTTATTCAACAAACAGAAAACTAGTGCATTGTACTAAAAGGTCAGCTTTTAAATTGATTTAGTTTTTAAATCCGTTGGCTCTACAATGTACACGATATTATTCAGTTTTATTAATCAACCTAAAGAGTTTTAACTTAATTAAAAATATAGATAAATAGGGCAAAGTTAATTGAGGAGGGTAAATTTTCGTGGCTGGTATCAGGTGGCAAGGGTATTAAGTTGGGTTGAAAATTAAATCTGAGTGACAGTTTTCAAGACCGTCCTAGACTTTCTGCACAATAAGTTGATTAAAATGTAATTTAGAAATTTTGTATGGCTTTGCTTTAAACAGCAAATTCTTGCGCATTTTCTATGTACTTTTAAATACATTAATTACCACATTTATAGTTATTTTTTATACAAGACGATAAAATTGTATTTTATCGTCGACCGAAAAGATTAATTCACGAGCGATGAAATCGCCAGTGAATTAATTTCGGAAGACGATAGTGCAATTTTATCGTCGTGTATAAACAATATTTTTTTTTGTATATAATATAAATATAGTATAATTGTGTATAAAACAATATTTTTTTCCATAGCTAGTTACGTTTTAAAAAATATTCAGAAATTATTATTTCAAGGAATTTATTACGAGTAGAAAAAATATTGTGCTGGGTTGGCGTTGATTTCTATGTAATTTGGCAAATAAATAAAGCTGTCTCTTTAGTTATCAGTTTTGAGTCAAGATTTTTTAATTCTCTTTCGTGTCGATTGCTGATTGAATTGGAGCCAGAAATGGCTCAAAACGAAATAAGTAAATTACCAACAGATATTCAGGCTGAGGCGACAAACGCCATATCCAAACTACTTCCATTTAAATCCCGAATAACTTATGAAAAGGAATACAAAAATTTTCAAGAATGGAAGCAATTAAAAAACGTGCGAGTAGAAATAAAGTGTTTAACCTATCTTCGCTGTTAAAGTATCATTTAATCTGCCCTTGCGGTTAAAGTACTATTTTATCTACTATTTTTGATAGATATAAGGCAATTTTAACAGTTGCTATGGAAAAAAGTTATTAGATACATCATTTAAAGTAATAAATTTAAAAATGCTGTTATAAACACGGGTAACATAATTCAGGTGGATATGATTCGCCGTCTCTACTTTATTTTGTTGCTTCTTCTCTGTTCTCTGGCTATAGTTATGGAGTATTTTAAAGCAATAATTATACAGGATATCCCAGAAATATGCGAAAGTATATTAAGTTTATTTCGACCCCAGCAACACGGCCATGAGCTTTTTTTGTGAAAAATAGTGTTAAAAATTTTATATTTTTCCTGACAATTTCCGGAAAATTTTGAAAAATTTTTGAGTGCCGCTTGTTCAGGTTCCGGAAATCAGCTGATGAATTATAGGTTATCCAGTTCATGTGAGAATTTACTCAATAGAGTAAACCTCTGACAAAAAAAAATAAATAGGCAAATGTAAGGTAAGCCTGTAAAAATACTTTTATTATTCAAATAGAAATACCAATTAATTTGGTGTTTATTCACAAAAACAAGAGTGTGAGGTAAGAAAAAATAATCCTAAGTAATTTAGATGGCACATGATGTATTTTGTGCCAAATACACGTGGGGATTTAAGAGTGGTGCTGTCAAGAATCGCAGTGAAATGAAATATTGTTAAGTGTAGAGTTGCAGTTTTAGGTAAAGTGATAAAACGATGCTCTAACCTAACTACATCGATCTTCTATCTATCGGAATCCCGTGTTCTAATGTTAGATAAGTTTTTTACTTTTAATCTGAACTTTCCAAGTCGTTTTTAATTCTTTCTAGTCGATGTGGCAACACTGGGCGTCAAACAAGCTCCTGGATTGCTTGGTAATTGCTTGGTATTTTCCGGCGGCTCTCAGAATGTTGCCATTATTTTTTTTAATTTTAAAAGTTAAATAACTCGGTTATTATCAATTTATTCTGAAAAAAATAATTGAGAAAATATGTGATTCTTTTGGCCGGATCTACCACCCCTTGAAGTACTTGTACTTATTTCTGGGACATCCTGTATAGTTCCTTTCAAAATAATGTGAAAGGAAAAATAATACAATCATTTAGAATATTTGTTTTAACATGCTGCCAGGAATTCAATTTTAATCATACAAATACTGTCCAGTAAGATTAAAATTTCAAAAAATGTACGGAATTCTTCGTTTTACATAATTTATAATTTATTTACCACTCGATGGGTCTTTTTTCCGAAAGTAACCTGAATACTTGCATGAAAGATACGAAGTATTCTGCGATAAAAGGTGCCTGCTTGCTCGAGGTATGTTGATTTATTTTTGTAGATCTTCGGTAACCGCAAACGATAACCAATTTGTATTTTGAGCCCTTCTCCCCAAAGAATAATGTTTTACAAAGAAAAAGCGTTCGTTTTTTATAGCACTTTACACCTGTTTGTATTTTAGACGGTTTTTTTTCGTGGAAAACGTCTCTCGGGGGCTTCTACAATTTCGGAAAACTGTGAAAACCCGAAATGTTGAGATATTGAATTTTGTCAAAAGAGATTTTTCGTTAAGTGCATTCGAGGGTAGCGTGAAAGCTTGCCTGTTTGCCTCTAGAATATACTCAAATTTACATATGAAACATGACTAGATACACTCATGTACGTATGTCAAAATTATACTTCTAAACATCTTCTATACAGGAAATTCTTGAGTTCTTAAAAAAGTGCAAATATTTTAGTGGTAGTATATTTCGATTTTATTGAGTTATAACTCATCACAGGGCTTTTACAAAAGCCAGTATCTGAGACGATTTTACAGAGGATAGATATTTCTCCATCTCCTATATCAGTCGTACCAAAGTTTATGGTTCGAATGGTTATCCTCTCAATATACAGTGATGAGGTGTAGACTGGTGTTTTCCCATTTTCCCCACAGAATCTGCATTTGCCGTTATTTCTAAGCTACACTCCACTGAGGTGTTCATTGAGGAGACAGTGTCATGTTAAAAATCCACTTATAGGATCACTTTCTTGTCTGTCCGTCCGTCTGTCTGTCCGCCCTTTATCTAGCGAACGCGTGGATGCATTGAGTTGATATTAAAACCATGTACTCAAGTCTACAGTTCCTTGAAGCTGTGAAAAAAACAAACTTCTAATTTAGCGGTAAAAAAATATATATTTCGACACTAAAATTTCTAGGTTTTTTTTCGTTGGCCTAGACTATTACCCCAGTCAAAATAAACAAAAAAGGGGGTTAAATAACAATAATTCGCATAGAGCTGAAAATTGGTACAGGTCTTAAATACAGTATTATAAATGATATCTGAAAAATTTAAGGTTAAAGGTCAAAAATATGTTTTTTGCTTTTTTCTCCTAAACGGTAAGCGCTATCGCAAAAGTACCTTAAACAAATGTTGTAGACCATTAAATTTTCTACAATAATGGTTCCTATACTTTTCTTCTTCGAACCACCATTCCTGAGATATGGCGATTTCAAAAGTTGAAATACTCGTATTTTTCATAATATGCACACATTTCCGCACCACCTGTGAGGTAGTGTACTTGGCGCGTTTTTTTTTAACGTAGTTTCCCCTGTAGGCCTAGTCCACGATCTATTGTGGGTAAGTTTACACATTATCCTATTAATTTTAAAAAACGGTGCTTTTGGTAATGATTATAGTCGAACGGATTATTGTTCATTTTGGGAGAATTTTAATCTGAGTGGTATTGACTTAAATACAGATAAGGATTTTGATGAGGAGACAACTGATGCATCTGTCATAGATGGGTTTCCAAATATTCCGCAAGAAGATGAGAAAGAAGAAAGCGGAGAAGACATTACTGTTGAAGTATCATTTGAAGATTACCACTCAGATTAAAATTCTCCCAAAATCAACAATAATCCGTTCGACTACAATCATTATCAAGAGCACTGTTTTTTAAAATTAATAGTATAATGTGTAAACTTAACCACAATAGATCATGGACGAGGCCTACAGGGAAACAGCGTTAAAAAAAACGCGCCAAGTACACTACGTCACAAGTGGTGTGGAAATGTGTGCATATTATGAAAAATACGAGTTTTTCAACTTTTGAAATCGCTATATCTCAGGAATGGTGGTTCGTAAGAAAAAAAAGTATAAAAATCATTATTGTAGAAAATTTAATGGTCTACATTTGTTTAAGGTACTTTTGCGATAGCGCTTACCGTTTAGGAGAAAAAAGTAAAAAACATATTTTTGACTTTTGACCTTGAATATTTTTTTTAGCAGACGTGGAAGGGGTGGGGATTTTTCAGATATCATTTATAGTAGTGTATTTAAGACCTGTACCAATTTTCAGCTCTATGCGAATTATCGTTAATTGAAATGTCTATTTTGACTGGGTTATATACTACAAGTAAAGGAAAGAATCTCTGAAAACTACGCATTTGTAATAATTAAATCATAAAGAATATAGTCTTTATAGGGACCCTCGGTGGGCAAGTCCGACTCGCAGTTGTCTGGTTTTCTTATTCTTTTATTTTTAAGTAAAGAAAAACTTTTTCACAATGAAAAAAACCTTTCAAAGCAAAATCTAGCACCTGTTAGTGTTGGCTTTGAAAAGTTTTCCTTTTTTTCGTTTCTGGTAGAGAAAAAAAAACTTTTAACCAGCTGACGCGTTCCCACGGGATCGACTGGCTTTCTAGAATCTCTAGAAGATGGAGGAAGCAGAAATATTGACATACCGAATTCTCGATAACTTTCCTTATTTGCCAAGAAAATTCTTGAGGCGTATATATATTCTGAAAATGGAGTGATGGATTTTGTTTTTCCCTCCTTCAGAAAATTGAACGAAAGATTATACAACTTTCTCTAAGTTTTACTTATAAACTACGCTTTTTGTTAATCCTACACAATAATCTATTACTCTAGAACGACTGTACCGATATTAATGATCTCTGATTTGTTGGATTTGTCTCAGCCCCGAATAGCAGAATGGCTATTTTTCCATTGCAACTGTTAAAATTGCCTTATATCTATCAAAAATAATAGATAAAATAGTACTTTAACCGCAAAGGTAGATTAAACGATACTTTAAGAGCGATGATAGGTTAAAAACTTTATTTCTTCTCGCACGTTTTTTAACACCACTCGGAAGAATTGAAATAGTTGGGTTGTTAAAATTCATCATGCAAATTCTCTCATTGTAATTGCAAAAATATATAATTTCTCAAAAAGAAAAACCTTTCGTTGTTATTCTAAATAAAGGCCTATACCATAATTCTCAAACAATCTTATTTTATTTGATATTTTTCATTTTTTGACGAGTATCGTCGTATAGGTATGTTGCTGTGATAAATATCTCTCTTTTTGTCCCCTACCCCTCGTCAGAGGTTTTACTTTGAAATGTACTCACACTGGGTTGGAGAACGTTTAAGGAGGGAACGCACTAGGCGGTCGCGGTCGCGTCCCATCGCAGCCCGAGCTAGTCGCGATCGCGCTCAATGAAGATCTTTCCCTTGTTCTATAGCACATGCATTTGCACTTGGCGTTCGGAGGCTAGCCTCGCTCGCAACGCGCTCTTCTCCGATCTTTTTGAAAGAATCTCGGGAGACCGCGATGCGATCGAGACGTGGTCGGGAACGCCAAATGCGCGTTTTTCTTTGATTGCGTACCATGCTATAGTCTATATTCGGGCAACATTCCTGCCTACATTAACCTGTACGATCCAGAAACTGTTTTTAGTTTTTCATTTTATTTGTTTTGCGTGCATGGTGATTTCGCACATGGTGGAATATGGAAGACAAAAATCTTATAGTTTTAGTTGATAAATACGTGGAACTATATGGTTCTGTTGATAAGAACTATGCCAATCAGCAAAGAAAAGACAATCTTCTTCAAACAGAAGAGTCAAAAAAAAGACCTCTTCCATAGAACTCATTTTATATAAAAAAAAGTGGCCGCGAGCAGAACTGTTGCAACTACTAAATGCGACTATTTTTGTTTATATCGAGACCAGCTCAGCTTAGCTCGACCAAGACCGCGACCGCCTAGTGCGTTCCGTCCTTTAGTTTTGAATCAAATTAGTTATTAATTTTTAATTAAACACTTTTTCAACATTTTAAAACTACCCTTTTTAAACATGTTCTTCAAATCCTTCATTTAATAGCTGTTTGTAAGAAATTTCACTTCAAATATGCATACATAGTGCACACACAATATTTTTTTAAATAAATCTAATGCATTTATACTCAAAATAAAAATTCTGAAAGACCACACGTAATATTAGGTTAGGGGAGGAGGATAAAAAAACTCAAAAATGTCTCACGTTATTTATGAGCGCATCACCCTTATATGTTTTTTACACAAAAAAAAATAAATAAATTTTATGTATATTCCAGTTGATTTTATTATTAGAGCAATACTAAAACGAACTATACAAATTTATATCAGCGCTATCGAAACTATTTACATTACAATTGTTAACTAATTAGAAAATGATCGATTTAAAAGCAGCTCGATGGAATATTTAATTCGCATTCGTATGTAACCTAATTTATTTTTTATATGCATACATATATCGGAATGGTATGCATGTGAAAGCACTGAAAGCAGTCCCCTTTTATTTGTTACATTAATTTTAATTGATAGCAGAATTGTGATGGTTCGGCCATATAAATTTAATGTTGGTCATCAATTGACAAGCGCTTATCTGATTGGAATTGTGTTAGATGTTCAGTCTCTGGGGTCACAACATCTGGTGTAAATTTAAATTATAGTCTTTAAATCAAACGAAAATTATTTAATGTTTATTTAAAAAAAATGCGAGTCGGACTTGCTCATCGAGGATTCCTTACAAAGACTATATTTTTTATGATTTAATTACAAATGTATAGTTTTCAGATTTTTCCTTCCTATACTTGTAGTATAAGAAGGTACTACTTGCCAAATTTCGTAGTTCTAGGTCAACGGAAATAACCCGATAAATTTTGATTCCCTTGACAGCGCTTACTTTACTTTACTTTTTCGTGTCCGGATTATATTATAGTTTATTAACCCAGTAATGGGGCTACGTCCAATGCTTCCCGTTTAGCCAGCCATAGGTCATCGAGGGTACATCTGTGGGGACACGCAGGATATTGAAGAAGATGTTCCATGTCCTGAAAGGCACCGCAGTCGCACTTGTCATCATTTCTGTCCAGCAAACTCCATTTAATCAAATTGGATTTTACTGGGACCACCCCAGTTCTGATTCGGTTAAGCATTCTCCAGGTTTTCCAGTCGTTAGAAACACCATTTGGTGGGTCCTCTCTAAGTGGGTAGTGGGAGGGAGGTTCATCCAGGGGGTAGCTTAGGAAACGACGCGCGACGTCTGGATTTAAGTCTACCTGTACCGCACTTTTGGCCAAAAATTGAGTGACGAGCAGCAAAGGTTTGTTTTAGCTTCTCACTATGTTCATGAGCTTTTCTGCGCAAATCAGGGCTTGTAAAACCTGCGGCCTTGTAAAAGTTTTCTAAGGGGGTGGGTTTCATACAACCTGTCACTATTTCTACATGTTTTATTCAATGTTGATGTTCACCTTTTTTGAAATGGGCAGATCTACACCACACTGGGCAGGCATATTCTGCAGTTGAGAAACATAGAGCTTGAGCAGAAGTTCTGACCACGATAGGTTTGGCTCCCCATTTACTATTGGTCAGATTTCTTATAAGGGAATTTCGTGCATGTACTTTTTTGCGTGATATTTCGCAGTGATATTTGTAAGTCAGTGTTCTGTCCAGCACGACGCCAAGATAGGTAGGCTTATCTGTGTGTTCTAGTGGTGTCCCGTCCTATGTGTCATTAAGTCTGCGGGTCGCCTGTCTCGAATTCAGGTGGAATGTACTTACTTTAGTTTTGGACAGCGCTCTCAGATGGAGCGGAGCGTCCTCGACTTCGAGCAAGTACCATGAGCTTATATGAACAATTTCACATGGGTTCCTGAGATAAAAGGTTCTCATGGTTCCTGAGATAAAAGGTCTTGACAGACAACAAAGTGATTCTATAAGGAATCCGTTTTTTCCTTTTGAGTTACGGAAGAATAAAAAAAAATAAATATAACGAGATAATCAGATTGAATCTTACAAGTAAAAAATATAACAGAAAGTAATATACACTGATTTAAACGACAATTAAAAACTTTTAAAATACATTGCCAAGACAAAAAATTATACTCGACATAGATAGATTGATTAACAAAAAAAGCGGGACGTCTGGCAACCCTAATCGTCCTCCAAAAAATAAATTCATTTCGTCCAAGAACTTTTAATAAAATTCTTATTCGATTTACTCCAACAAATGATAATCTTTTTTCCTTCATCTGAATGGACAGAAGCAGGTGCTGATACAATATTAAATTCGTCGATAGACAGAATTTGTTTGGACCACTCGCTGTGATAGATACATCGTACTGGGATGGGCACAATCCAATTTCAATAAGCGGATTGAAATTGATTGCGATATATAAATGTAACAATAATATTGCATCCACGAGTTACCTAGGAATCTATAAACAAAGTATATTTTTATTGGAATGGTTGATACACTGGAATAGTCGAAGCTTTTAATAAAGGCAATATTTGTTTTTGCTTAAAAATTGGTAAAAATATACGAAAATATGTGTGGACTGCATATTTTTTAATCTTTTAACAGTAACGTTTATTTTGCTTAATACAGTGACTACCAACCGCGATCAAATAACTTTATTATTATCATCATCGGCATTTCTAGCTATTAAACCATTTCTTTATTTTCTATTTTTTAATAAATCAAAATCCTTTTTTTCGGATTTTAAATTGATGCTTTGATCGCTCAAAAAGAGTCTTTTTCTCCCATAAAAAATTGAAAATTCCGTTCAAACACAAGTATTTTCTACTGATACATAGTTTTATGAAATTTTCTGAATATTTCTTATCAGTATAACCATAAATTTGAGCAAAAATGTCTACTGTTATCTTCCTGTTAATTTAATTAAACTAAATTAGCTAATGGACACTTCCACGTTTATTACTCAGTCTATCGCAACTTTTTTTCATCAGATAACATGTATTTATTTACTGGAGTCACGCCATGCTCCTGGTAGGTTATTATTCTATTTATGTTTATTATTATTTGAAAACTTTTTAGATAGTTGCAGAAATTGAGGAACAAAAAATAATGAGTTATGGCTACCACCGTAAATTATGAATTTATTTATGTAAAGTTTGTCTAATGAAAAAATTCACAGTTTCACTGTTCACAGACAGTGAGTGATGTGTCTGTCATTTTAATTAAATTGGCTATATATGCGGGCCCAAGTTATCCCTGCTAATTTCGTAATATCATGGTCCCATCTCAGGTTCGGTCTTCTTCTAGGTCTCTTAATTCCTCGTAGATACATACCATGCTGTAATTTTTGTTGCGCATCTGTTATCCGTGCTTCTTGCTAGGTGTCCTGCCCATTGCCACTTGAGGGATTTGATTCTGTGGATGACATCTGTTACCGGGGTCTTTTGTCGTATCCACTCTATTCTTTTACGGTCTCTCTTGGTTATTCCTATATTTCTTGGTTTGTCTGTTGACTAGGACCAAAATCAAAGGCATGGTTTTAATTTAAAAATACGAAAAAATATTAGTGTCTTCTTCAAAAGCGAATATATAGAAAAAAGAAAGCTTTCAAGATGTACCAAAAAAGCAAACTAACTATCGAGAAAAGATACACCTAGATGATAAAATGATTTTTAAATTCCTTGCTTTGTTAATATATTCCACAGGGTGTTTTAAACTTTCACCAAAATACCGACATTTTGTTTTCCTTCGTATAGTTGACAGATGGCAACTTTCATTTTTAATTTAGAAAGAGATACTAAAAAGTCAAATAATCTAGCTACAAACTGCTTAAAAAATCATCAAAATCGGTACACTAGAAAACAATACAGGGTGGCCCGTCGAAAACGTTCCGCAAGGCATAACGGCCATGGTATTTTTTTTTCAGAAAATTCAAAAACACGTCAATTTTGTTTGTGAGGGGGACAACTTTTGCCCCAAAAATAATTGCAAAATCTTCAACCCTCTAAGCGGGGGTGTCATCCCCCAATTTTTTTCAAATGGAAAGGGGGGCCAAATGATACCGCAATGAAAATTTCTTTCTATTCTCTATACTTTCCGGCTTCGTTTTTGAAAATCGGTCGAGTCATTGAAAAAATATGAAGGATTGAAATTTGAAAAGTTTATTTAAACATTTATCAGAGTAAATGATAAGGGTAAATTCCTTCGACCAATTTGCTGTTTTTTCTAATTATTTTTGGATGTTTACGCAATTTTTCACTTGCCACAAGGTTGAACGATCAGGTGAGGTAGTTGCTAGATAGCTGTTCTGTGACTTATGAGTTGAAGTTCTTCTCAATATCGTTTAACTTTTTAACAATTATTATGGTGTACTCACTTGCAGAAAAAGTGGAAATAATCGAACTTTATTTTAAAAATAATGAATGTGGCAAACGGTTTGCGCAGAGATTGAATGAACGCCATCCTGACAAACACCTTTATGGCAAAATTGTTCGCGAGTTAGTAGCAAAATTTCGAGAAACTGGTTTTGTTATGAATAAAAAGAGGCAGAGGGAAAATCCTGTAGTAAATGAAGCTATGGAGGTATTCGTATTGGGCCAAGTTGCCATGGATAGTACGCTGAGTACAAGAAAATTAGCCAATAAGACCGGCGTGAATCGTACAAATGTCCAAAGGATATTAAAAAAAACACAAGTTCCACCCGTACAAAATTCAGGTGGTACAAGAACTCAACGAAGACAATTTTGATCGTCGCTTGCAATTTTGTGAAACTATGAGTGTACTTTCTTTTTGAACGATGTAGTTAATCGGCACAACTGTCGGTACTGGGCTGAGGACAACCCCAGGGTTTTTCACGAGGTAAACACACAAAACCCTCAAAAATTGAACGTGTGGGCTGGTATTTTTGGAAATTCTATTGTAGGTCAGTTTAACGATATTGAGAAGAACTTCAACGCACAAGGCACAGAACAGCTATCTAGCAACTACCGCACCTGATCGTTCAACCTTGTGGCACGTGAAAAAATGCGTAAACATCTAGAAATAATAAGAAAAAAACTCAAATTAGTCAAAGGAATTTATCTTTATCATTTACACTGATAAATGTTTAAATAAACTTTTCAAATTTCAATCCTTCATATTTTCTCAATGCCTCGTCCGATTTTCAAAAACGAGGCGGGGAAATATAGAGAATAGAAAGCTGTTTTCATTGCGGCGCCACTTGACCCCCTTCCCATTTGAAAAAAGTTGGGGGATGACACCCCCGCTCAGAGGGTTGAAGATTTTGCAATCATTTTTGGGGCAAAAGTTGTCCCCCTCACAAACAAAATTGACGTGTTTTTGGATTTTATGAAAAAAATAATACCCTAACCGTTATGCCTTGCGGAACGTTTTCGATGGGCCACCCTGTATATAAAATACATGAAAATTTTACGGTGCTCGTTTTTCGTGCTGGTGAGTGTATTTCGAACATACATACAAGTGCGATCAATCTTTATTGGGAAAATTCATCAACAGTTAGACGGTTTCTGTTTGTGATGATAAATCGGAAGGATCCGATATCGATACTTTTTGAACTGTTTCTTTTATAGTACGGTGAAAAATAACTGCGTCTCTGGTAAAACCGGTTTAACAATTTTCTCGGAGGCTTTTGGGCCGTCCATGCGTGTATATAGCGTAGCGTCTCCAGTCATTGAACTCTTATTAAGTATTTCGGATTTTAATTTAAAATTCTTCTTTCGATATTAAAAAGGTTTATTTTTATTCTAACAATCACTAAAAAACTTTCATGCATTTAAACTTCAATAAATTTTGTTGTAGTGGGCCGATTTTTATCATTTTTATGCAATTTAAAGCTAAATTTTTTGATATTTTAAAATAATTTAAAAATACTCTATCATCAAAGTGCAACTTTTCTTCATAGTGTGGTTTTTGATTCACCGTAGTAGCTGTTTTTTGGACGGTAACGATTTACAACAATTTAGGGCGAAAACCAGTATCTGAGACAGTTTTACAGAGGTTAGTTCTACGTTCTACATCTAATATGGATCAGTATATAGTCGATATCAGTCGTGCCAAATTTTATGGCACGAATGGTTATCGTATCGGTGTACTCAGTACTGATATATTCTGGTGTTTCATCATCTTCCCCACAGAATCTGCATTCGCCGTTCTTTCTTAGCTTTAATCGGCTGAGCTGTCCATTGAAGAGACAGTGTCCTCTGTTAAAAACCCACAGACTAGATTGTTTTTACTTAAATCAAGGAAAATCTTTGATTTTTCTCGGTCGTAAGTCCTGAGAAAGTTTCTTGCGTGTTGAGTGTTTTAGAACGTTGGAGGATTCCCATTCCAGTTCACGGATGGAGTCTTCTATTTTCTTGACTACCGCTTTAAGTTGGTGTCTACTTGGAAATCAGAATATAGTCCAGTTAGTTGACTATTCACTCCTTTTCTAGCTAGACCGTTTGTTTTTTGGCGCTTGGTGGGCTAGCACACAGAGAAGACTTTATTTTCTTTGACTAATTTGTTCAGCTTCTCTAGACATTCTTTGATCAATTTCGAATTGATGGTTACTGAGTTGATCGCTCTTAAGGCTGCTTTTTTTTTCGATAGGAACTAAGAAGATAAATGGTACTCATCTTTCGATCTGCTTGAACGATGCTGATGGGGTAAACAACATGTACTTTAATTTTTAATTTCAAAAGAGACTTGCTTAAAAATTCACCAAAAACAGCCTACCAAAACAAAATATATTGAACTTAAAGTTCATGAAAATTTAAGCTGGTGATACGTTTTTCGTAAATATTACTTATGAATATGCTAAATTTATAAATAAATTCCATACAGACCAACTACTAATTCCTATTTATAAACTGATATCCATCTCTTTAACTATCAGATTTAATTTGTAACCAAAATACCAGATTTCTTGGCATCTTTACATCTTTTAATCACTTATATCTTCTAAGTTTGAAATATTTAATAAGATATCAAGCATAGCATAGTTACAAATATCTGTCACACTGTATACAGACACCGCAATATTGTCTCTGGTAAGAAAATTAAAGTTATGAAGCTCTTAGAAAGAAAGGAATAGTGGCAGATGGAACTGTAAACGCTTTGTAAAAGTTAATCGAATAGTTGGACACAGTTGGCGATGTTGGCCCGGCTGCTAACTTGACAACTTTCTTAGTTAAAAGTTTTTGAAAACTCGGGAGCATCTTTTAACCCAAGTTTTGAACACGATAAACAGGTTAAGCATTGGAGTTCAGAGAATTAATTGTAAAAAGTTTAGTCTAGCGCATTTTATTTCTTAATTATCAGAAAATAGCAGTAGATAGTTTAGATGAAAATGTCAATAATTATAAGTACGACAATGAAATAACGAAAAGTGAACACTTCACTAACTGGACCAGCACAGTTAGCCTCTACCAAGATGCCAAGAAAAAAAATATATAAACTTTGAGTACTTTACATTTTAAATGCCTATACCACTGGCTTCAAAAAAATATAAAAATTAAAATCGCCGACGTACAATTGGGGTCTCTACACAAATTTAAAAAAAAACTTTTTCAACCAAAGTAAAAAGCGCGCAAAAAGTTTTGTTAATAATAAATAACGACCATCATCACCAAAAGGTATGCTTACTGTTGCCCCCCTCCCTGTTTCTAAATCCAGGAGGTTGGGCCTTGGCACAAATTTAAATAAAAATAGACTTTAATCTAATATAAAAAGCAAAAAAATATTTTTTTTGCTAATATTTTAGTGATAAAATTTTACTTTATGATCATAAGTATTTGTAAACAAGTAAAACTACAAACTAACAATTAAGGAAGTACAATTAATAACTTTAACACACACTGAATTTAGACTAAAAAGGAAGAAAACAATTAGGTACTAGCTATAAGTAAATAAATAAATTTTAAACATGGTTACAGTTGCAGGAAGCAACACTCCTAAGGAGATTTTTTTGATAGTTTTTTGATCGGATTTGAATTAAAGTTTTTTGAAAACAACTTAAAAGAATGATGCATCTGCTCTGAGGCTTGCTCAGAGTAAAAGCCCAATACTTTCTGTGAAATACTAACAAAATCCAGTATATAGTGAACAACAGCGTGAATTTTTGGAGTAAAACTGATTTTCGTATCTCGTATTTTTTTAAACAGCTGGCTACCACACCATTGAAGGCACAAAATACCTCTATGTATTTGTTGTCTAAAAAAAAATAAGCAAAGGGCTTAGTGTCCAAATATCAATAATAAAATAAAGTTTTGTTACAAAGTAAATACCTACCAGGATCTAGTGCTTTAAGGACGTCAACTTTTTTAAGCAAGTGTCTGGCATTATTTTCATTAAATCTGCTGTAATGGTCTAATTGTATCCCAGAACTTCTTAGCCAACTTTCAGCAATTTCCGGAAAGTCCTTTTTTAGAGAATCGTATATTTTTTGTACAACTCCCATCTAAATAAATATATTAGTTGATAATTGGAAGATTGTCATCACCAGTTATTAAAGGAATGTTGACGCAATTCTCTAAAAATTTTAATTAAAATTTGCAAAAAATAACTATTAAAAAAGTCAATAAAGTAAACTTAGCAGTACACTTACTGTACTTTTTTGTTCCTTTTAAATTTCCACCTGTCTCCTCGTTCCATAATGTACTCCATTTGGAAATATCTTTTATGGATCTTAGTTCTCCCTTTGACTGTAAATTTTTTGAGTTAACATCACACCAGGCACATGGATGGCATGATGATGAAGATTGAAGGCCCAATATAATCATTATCAACTTTAGATCTGCGGCAAATGTGTAAGAACTGACTCCACAAATAGTATGGTGTTGCAAAATCTCAAACATTGCTCTGATATTTTTGTAGGTTTCTATTATTTTGGGAGCCAATCCTATTATAATGCGTTTGTTTATTCCGGTACTTTTATGTTTTTCTTGTTTTATTTTGGGATTTTCGTAACAACATAAAGACAGACAAATTTTTAAAGATCCACTTCCACTATCTATGCTCAGTTTTAAATGGAAATCATCAGTAAGTTCACGTTTTTTAAACATGGTATTTCCACCTGGCCAGGCAGACAAATTGGTCAAAACAATCTCCTTAGGAGTGTTGCTTCCTACAACAGTAACCATGTTTAAAATTTATTTATTTACTTATAGTTAGTTAAGCTAGTACCAAATTGTTTTCTTTCTTTTTAGACTAAATTTAGTGTGTGTTAAAGTTATTAATTGTACTTCCTTAATTGTTAGTTTGTAGTTTTACTTGATTAATAATAATTATGATCACAAAGTAAAATTTTATCACTAAAATCTTAGAAAAAAAATAATTTTTATTGTTTATTTTTATTTAAATTTGTGCAGAGACCCAACCTCCTGGATTTAGAAAAAGGGAGGGGGGCAAAAGTAAGCATACCTTTTGGTGATGATGGTCGTTATTTATTATTAACAAAACTTTTTGCGCGCTTTTTACTTTGGTTGAATTTTTTTTTTTAAATTTGTGTAGAGGCCCCAATTGTACGTCGGCGATTTTAATTTTTATATTTTTTTGAAGCCAGTGGTATCGGCATTTAAAAAATAAAGTACTCAAAGTTTATATATTTTTTTTTTCTTGACATCTTGACCCAGGCTAACTGTGCCAGAACCGTTCTGCTTTCCAAGCGGAAACCAACTTAAAGTGGAACTCAAGATCTTGGAAGACTCCATCCGTAACCTGGAATGGGAATTCCCCAACGGTCTAAGACACTCGAAAAAGTTTCTGAGAACTTAGGACCGAGGAAAATCAAGATTTCTCTTGGGTTAAGTAAGAACTAACTTTGGATTGTCACGGGGACACTATCTCCTCAATGAACACCTCAGTAGATTGAAGCTGAGAAACAACGGCGAATGCAGATTCTGTGGGGAAAATGGGGAAACACTAGAACTCCTCATCATTAAGCGCCGAGACGACAACCGTTCGTGTCATAAATTTTGGTACGGCTGATGTCTGAAGGTGCGTATTCATTATCCGCACGAACGAACGAACGAACGAACGAGTGTACGCTAGTGGTATGGACGGGGACCGCACGAGAAGACCGGAGGCTTTTGTTGGCGAACGCCTTTGATGTACCGACTCGAAACGGATGGTCGAGCGAACGAACGAACGAACGGCCGCATGCGTTCGGTCCCCGTCTAAATATTCCGCACTTTCATTCGTTCGTTCGTTCGTTCGTTCGGATAATGAATACGCACCTTGAGATGGAGAGCTGGCCTCTGTGCTGAGACCGTATGATGAGTTATAACTCGTTATTAGTTAATTCTACATTCTAGGGTTTACTTACCAAAAAAATCGCTCGAAAATAAAACTTCCAGTATACGCTATTCTTAATCCATCCTACCTGACAGGTAGTAGTGGGAACTATCGAATGAATACTATCGAAACATTCGATAGTTGCAATTCATTCGAATAATTCGATAGCTAGTAAGAAAACATTCGTCGAAAACTATTCGAATAGAAATTATCGAATAGATGCGTCATCTGCCTTGAAATATTGTATTCTAGTAATTCGGCAGCAAAAACCATTCATTTATAAAATTCATTCATTTATCAAATTCATTTATTCGTCAGGATACTTAAATATGATTATTAAGTTCAACTAATTCATATTATTAAAACATCCAAAATACAAATATGTATTTTTAAAATTAATTGTAAGTTCATCTCATCTCTCTTAAAAATTGTTACTTCTCAAAATTTCCCATTAAAAAAATGCAATCTAACCTAACCATAATATACCATATAAAATTAAATAATTGAAAGATCGGGCTACGGAAAATCACAAATTTTCGGAAAAATTTTGACCACTTCGCACACAATCGTCAATTAAAAAAAAACTACTATTTTAGTATTTTAAATATTTTAATAAACGTAAAAATAGCATAGTATTTACAAGGCGAAGTTATAAAAATTTGGAAGAACTAATAATGCACTGACGCACACAAAAATCAAACGAATACTAAATTTCATTTATCAAAAACATTCGATAGTCGTGGCTCGTGGCGCATCGATAACCATTTAGTCGCACGGCGAGGTTGTCACTTATGCTTTAGTATACAAATGTATGAATGATTTTATTCGAATAAAACCATTCGATAGTTGAAATCATTCATTCAGTAACCATTCGATAGTCTAATTCATTCGATAGTTCCCATCGCTACTGACAGGTAAAGCGTTATATGTAAACAGGGCTTTATATCAGAACGTATATTATTGGAGTAATCCAATTAGAAAGTTTTTCATTAACAAGAAGGAAAATTATAGACGACAGGTAAAACAAAGTAAATATTTATAGTTAGAGTTAATTGTAATTGAAACAAGAGATGATATATCGGACATTTAACGGGCAGTGTCACATAAATAACTATAACACGGTTCATTCATTACCCGTTACCGCGAAGAAAAGAGAAAGATGTGCAGAAACCGTAACATCTGCTATATAGCGGGCGGTACAATTAATCATGTTTCAATTACTACAATAGTTTAGGCTTAATTAATTTTATATAATGCACTTTGTCGTGATATACGCATGATATAATTACTAAAAAATGGTTTTGATTATATCGAGCGTTTGTCAGTTGTATTAGAAGCGCTTTTACTTTTCCGCGAATATATAGATTGATAATGTTTTATCCATTCTTCTTCAGGTTTCTCCGCCATTTCTAATTATTCCTGTTCCTGCAATTCTAAAGAAAGCAAAGATCGCTATCCGATTGTCTTTCTCTTTTTGATTTAGATTAATAATTTTAAAAAAATACGTGAGATTTATTGAGCAGATTTAATGTACCTTTCTTCAAATGTATGTATGTATGTATGTATGTCTTCAAATAATTTAAGCGTCTGTTTATCTAAAGTATATATCAGGAAAAATATGTGTATATAGATGTAGATTGTATGGGAGGAGGGAAGTTAATCACTGCGACCTTACAGATCTATTGTGTTTTTTCTTGTGTTAAAACTCATCATACAGTCTCAGGGCTTTGACAGTAGCCAGTATCTGAGACGGTTTTACAAAGGTTAGTTCTCCATCTCTTATATCAGTCCTAACAAAGTTTACGGCACGAATGGTTGTCGTCTCGGCGCCCTCAGTTATATGAGATGTTCTGGTGTTTCCATATTTTTCTGCATTCGCCGTTGTTTCTTAGCTTCAGTCTACTGAGGTGTTCATTGAGTGGACAGTGTTCTGTTAAAAACACACTGAAAAAAAGGATCTCTTAGTCGAAATGAATATGACTTTGACCCAAAAGATTGGCGCTTTTCAATAAGGCCAAGAACGACGTTTCTTTGCCCAAAGCATTAACTATCTTTTCTCTTTTCATAAGCTTTAAAAAATTACTTTAGAGAATAGAAGAATCTATCTGTCCAAAGTATTTCACTCTTGACCCAAAATGAATATGCAAAGAAGTTCTTGCTACAAGAACAATAGTCTCTTTGATTCATGCAAAAATTCTTGATTGAAAAGGGACATTTCTTGATTAAAGAGACACTTTTCTTAAACCAATAGCGAATACTATTAACTCAACTAAAATTTATTTTGATCTAAGAGAAGTCTATACATCATATACAGGCATATTACGAGGTATATTATTTTCTGATAAATTTAGGTTTTTCTGGTGTGTAGTAAGTAACGTGATATTATTTTCCTCGATAGTAGTTATTTCTGCTTCTTCACTCCTTGGTATTTTTTGGGGTGGTTCATCACTCTACAAATAATAAAGAAATGTTACATCACGATTTCAAAGTAAAGCAAATAAATTATTAAAATTATAAGCTTTGGTCACATTTTGAATTTTTTAATACGACGACTTGAAATTCTAAAATTTTTGTAATTATTTGCATACAAAAATCGATACCTATATTCTTATTCTATCTATAGTCACACATGCATTATCTAAACAGGTGCATTAGGTAAATGTCTCTTACCTTCAAATATAGCAAGTAAATGCTCTAATTTCCATTTTTTCATAAACTCCTTTAATAAGAATCCATATATCCTAAAATTTGTCCATAAAAAATGACAAATGCATGTTAATAACGATCACTAATTTGTTATACGATATGCGTTTAAAAAACAAATTATGCAAAATTCCAAATGAAAAATTCCAAGCAACAAAACCCGTGCGTACTATGATGTACGACTGATCGGACTGCCGACTGATTGTATATACCGTCCTTCGTCATCGTCTTTGCATGTTGTTATTATTTTTCATCAAAAGAGTATTTAGCTATTGGAAAAATGACCATGTTTCTTGAATGAAGTACTTCCTTTTATTATCTTAAAACAAAGTAACTTGCACTTGGCTGAATGAAAATAGATTCAAGAGAAATTTTCGAATTTTTCAAGAGAACCAGTTTTCTTGAGTTAAGAGAGTTTTTCTTCAGGCAAAATATTTTCTTTTACGCTAAAATAAATTCTCTTGCCACTAATTTTTTTTTTCAAGAACGATGACTACTTTAGTTCAAGTCTATCTTTTTTATCAGTGCACCGTGTCATCCGAAGATTGTTCTCACTTGAAGAAAATCTTTGACTTTTCTCGGTTGTAAGTGTCTTTGATGGTTGGAGAATTTCCATTCCAGGTTTCCGATGGAGTCTTCCAGGTTCTTGAGTTCCGCTTTAAGTTGGTTTCCACTTGCAGAACTTTCCTGGTCGGTCGAAGTCTTCGTCCCTTTTTGTAGCTGGATCTGCTTTGACAGTCTTTCTGTCTTTTTAATATATTTTTAGGCATATTTAAATAATTCCTTTAAATGTCGCTAAAATGTATTTTGATCAAGATTAAACATAACAAGTGATTTTTTTTCTATATAGCAGCAAATAGCAGAAGTGCATATTTTCACTGAGTTTTGTTTGTATAGATTTCAATCGCGTAATCTATGAAAAAGGGACTTAAAACTATTATTATTACAAGAAATTTAATAAAAGGAAATTTGAATATTTCATTCAATAATGACTAGCAGATTAGTTAAAAATGTAGAAAAAATCGTGGATATTTGGAAAGGCTCAAAAGGAAACAATTATTATGTTTTTGCAGCAAAAAAACAATTGTTTTTTGGGCCTTCCCTAATACCCACGATTTTTTCAACATACTAATTACTGAGACCAAACAATAATCATGGGATAAAAATAATTAACCTATTGAATGACAATTTATATTTTTATCTAACTTTCTTATTTTAGATTAAAAAACATGAAATAAATTGACTAAATTTAATGTGTCTATATTATTTTGATATCTTCTTGCTTCATTAATGTTCCATACTATTAATTTTTATTACAGTGACGTACGATGTACGATACCTATAGGTATAACAAATAATGATCATTCGGAAGAAGAAAACTTTCAATTGTGAGGACATGAGCATGAGTTTGTTTAGAACATAGCCAAAATTTTGGCGAATGTTTTACTATATGAGCTTTTGTCTCTACCGGTGAATTTCTTCAAAATTTGATAATTTTTGATGATGTCTTTTTTACCGCTAAATTATGTTATACTTAAAGTAATTTTTACCCTCAAATGACTAAATTTGAAATCGAATCGCTTAAGAAGAAAATTCTGTCGGACTTTAACCCCCTGTAGCTTCGAAACAAAGCAAAATCGGACCTATGCTGATATGTGAGGAATCTCCCTACGAGAGATGGCTCATGTTTTTTAAAACATCCTGTATAACTTTTAGGCAAACACTTTAAAACCACAACTATTCATTTTACACGTTTTAAATGAGGATCTCGCAACTAACAACAACTAATCTATGGAAAAAACGAAACCCTTTCTAACCAAGCTGTCGTTTACAAGACACGTTACGTTACCTGGTGGGCGGCTAATTTACTAACTTACTCCTAACAAACTTTGCGCGAAAAGTTCCCCTAATGCGGTACTCGTATATTTTGACGTCGTCCCTTCTAATTAGGAAGTTTGTACGTCCATTCTCCCCTCCACATCGACTTTCCACGAAAATGTTCGAAAATTTTCACACAAATGGCGTCGCTTAATCAGGCCACCATTGAACTGCTGGGGCAGGTGTGAAATTTAATTGGTTTTTGCCAATTTGGGGGGGGGGGGAGTTAATCACCGTGACCTTGTAGATCTATTTTGTCCCCTTTTCTTGAGTTATAAATCATTATACAGTCTCAGGGCTTTGACGAAAGCCAGTATCTAAGACGGTTTTACAGAGGTTGGTTACGGAGTTGTTCATTGAGGAGACAGTGTCCTGTAAAAAAACCGTGGCAATCCAAAGACCGTTCTTACTTAATTTAAGGAAAATCTTTGATTTGACGGTTTTTTTTACCGAAAAATTTTTTTTATATCCCACCTTTTGGTTGACGATTTTATTTTAAAACTTACGGTATTTGTAGGTGCCTAGATTTAGGTTGTCGATATTCTAATTTCTTTGCCCAAAAAAACAACGAAAAATAATTTTATTTGTTAATATACAAATAAAAACAACTGTTTAATGAATAAAAGATTAAGGAAAACAGGTCAAAATAACCGAATTTTCATAATTCTAAACCATTAACTACGTCGAGTAAATAAAGTTACCATACTTCGCGAAAATTAGACCTATTATAATCTACTTAAGTAAATAATACCCTTTTGAAGCTTGAAACATTCGGTTAAACGGCCTAAAGAATTACCTGCAAAGGATACTTGATGAAATTAAGGTCGATATTAAAGGGCACTGGAAAAACATTTCCGAAATTACTTGTTTAACCTTCGCCGAACACTCTAAATATAATTAATTTTTCTGGAATATCACTGTTATGTTGATAATTTAGTTTTAATATAAAATTAATAATGTTTCAACAATAACAAAATCTATATTCCAACTCTAATAAATCAGAGAACACAATAAAAGCGTAAATTTTAAAATATTCAGTTAAATCTGTATTGTTATTTGTATTTATTATTAAAAATGTGGTATATATGTATATTGCAATATTGCTGTAGTCGAATAAAGTTGTATGTAAAAAGATATTAAAAAGTGAAAAAAATTGAAAAAAAAAATAATTGAATAATGATTTTATAAAGTAACATTTTTTATTATTTGAAGTAGTTGAACTTGTTGGCATTTGAAAAATCAATTAAAAGATAAAAAACGCTGCTAAGACTATCAAAATGTTGATCTAATAACAATTTGACGTTTATACTATTATGTCAAAAGCAACTTTTTTCCAAAACCTACCATGAACTTCACTGAGGCATAGTTTCTTGTTCACTCTTATTAATATCTTAATTATTAGATATTAATGCATTTGGTATTATGGTATCCGGGTATATCGTCGATTTTAAAATAAACTAACTGTTTCTGTCTTATTTTTTGTTAGAATGGGCATAATCAAGAGGACTACTGATACCGTGTTGTAAAAATAAGGTAATTAAGGGCTTATTTTTTGGTATTTATTATAATTTTGCTAATAACTTTGGTTTGAAAGAAGATATCAAGATGCGGTTTTCCCTGACTTTTTAAGCTTTTACTACTCTTACTATCAGCTAAAATTACATATACTATCGTATTTAGTTTTTTTTGAAAAAACGCGCTTTGTTTGTTAAATTGTAAGAAAGCGCCCCCTAGCGTCTACGTTCAAAACCTTATTATTGTTATGGTATAATATAGAGTAAGAAACGCTCTTTTAAACGAGCCCTCGTTTGTTGGATTCTGATCATCCAGAGTCCGGAGTTATTAACATTTAAATAAAGACAGATCTTACCTTCCCCCACCACTTTATTTTAGCAGATAGGGGAAAATGGTTCGAACAAAAAAAAATCCAAAATTTACTGAAAATTATGAAGCTATTATTTATAGTACCCATTCTCTGGGCAAAATTCTGTAAAAATTCTATTTTATTATTTTCCATAGCCAGTTGCGCCCTCTAGCGGCCGTTTTACAAACTTGAAAATAATTTCCAGAAATTTCTCATAGCCCTTTTAGTTATAAATATTTTTTTCCGTAGGCCCTACGGCTAATACTTTCCGAGATACAGCCGAGAGCTTTTCTTAGTGGGACACCCTGTATTCCATGCTAGCCTAATTCTTCTGTTAATTTCTGGTAGTAGAGATCTTGAGCTGTGCTGTATTTTGAAATATTTTATAATATTTTAATTTATAAATAAAAAAATATGATTAATTTTGTTAGGTACGAAGGAATATCGATATTTGTTCGTTTTGTATCCAACCAATAAAACAGCCTTCCTATTACAAACAAAAGAAGAAAAAAACACTAACAATCTCGCAAACAAACTGTGACAGATTTCCATTATAGCCATCGTGTCCCTGAAATTTGAGATTCTCCGAACCTCGTTTTGGATTAATGGAACATAAATATTGCCTGGAAGTCTACGATGCTCTATATACTGGGAAATTTAAAATCGAAGTTTCCTATTCAGGAAAAATCTGAAATAGTTCTCGGTAAAAGGAACAGTAAAAAGAAACGGAAGTCGATATATTATACAGAGATTTATGCTTTCAACATCTATAGATTTTACTATTGGGTCGCATGAATTAAATAGCTTTGGGGATTGATTTCACATTAAGAAAAGCAAATAATTATCCATAGTTATTCAATAAATAAACGTAACATAAGTATAAATTATAGACAAACGTATAATAACACTAACCTTTACAGCATGAAACTTTTTGGTTTTACCTCATAGTAAGTAATTGTAAATTTGAAGATTGAAAAAATAGTGGGTAATGGTTAAATAATAAGAGTCACTTTTCTTTTTTTTTTCAAATAAAATGTTATGAAGTAATAATTATTTTTGTATCAAGGGTGTTACCAGTTAAGGGTGTATTAAATGGTAGTACCAATTAAGGGTGTTAATTACCGAGAGCAAAGTTCCTGTCCCGAGGGCCTATGGCCTGTGGCCTCTGACCTCTGACATTGAAGAAGAGGCATTCAGAGCCATTTCTGAATTGCTTCCAGCAAGATCGAAACAGAAGTATGAATATACATACCTCAAGTATGAAAAACGGTGCACCGAAAAAAAAGTACACAACTATGGAAATGAAAAGGTACTCATAACATATTTTTCCAATTTAGTGCAAAATAAATGTTTTACAAAATATTTTTTTTTTTGGTACTCGTCTAAACAAGGAGTGCGGTAATGAAAATGCGTGAGTTAAGAAGCTCTTAACTCATTCAAAATGCGTGAGTTAAGAGCTTATAATATAAATTATTAAAGTTATTTAATTAAGGCCATTTTCATTTTATATTATTAGGTACTCAAAATCTTTATTGCATTTCATAGTTGTTATCTATAAAATGTATGTATAAAATAAAAATAAAATTTGTTTAAATGAGTTTTGGCATCTTATTTCCCGTTAATAATGTTCCAAAGGAGTTGTGACTCTATTTATGGTTTATGTCAGCTTATATATTTTATGGTTTATGTCAGCTTATATATTTCAGTAATAAATACATTTTATGATTCACTTAAGTCTTTACTTGTTCCTAAGATTCCTAATTACGGTATTACGCTATTCGCGTGCCATTTGTGTCAATCTTTTTATTTCCTTGCATTTAATTTATGCGATACACCGACACCCGGCTTACCCGTTATTTTAAATTCCGCTGCATAGATGGTCCCCAATGACGTATTCACAACTGCCGTTAAATGATCAAATAACCGGTTCGGGACATTGTACGGGTTCATAACTGAATGAACGGTAATTATAGTATTATTTACACGGTAATCGGATAATTACCATCAGGTTTAATTTTCTATCGGTTAATTTATTTATGTATATTTTGCGTCTAATAATATTACATTTTGTTCATGAAATTTCCTTTATGATTAATGATTATGTATAATCGAAAAAAAACGGCGTCGAAGAAGGCTGGGGAATGACAGTCGATGAGAATTTTGGCGAGGTCAATCTCTAGGCGTCATTTGCTAAAAATTGGCATAAAACTTAACACTAATTATAGAAAGACTAACTGGCAGTAAGAGCCATTAAAAATAAAGGAGATTACGGGCCAAGTAATTGGATGGACGTCTAGGGCTTGACCTCGCCAAAATTATATCCAATTGTCATTCCTCAGCCGTCTTTGACGCCGTTTTTTCTAGCTCGTATGGTATATCGAGCATTATTAGGGTTTCCAAACGGGGATCCCGGTATTTCGTTAAGATTAATCCTTAAAAGCCAGTGACTGAATCGCGAAAATTTTAAATGCCCAATCTAAAATGATTGACTCAGACACTTTAATCTTTCAAAGATTATATTTTATTTATACTAAGCAAAACGTTAGTATTTCTTTAGATTAAAATTGTCATTCTACCGGGTGCGTCTCAAAAGTGGCTCACACCTATAACTTTTTTGTTTTTTCAGATAAAAGAAACGAGATTTGGTATGTTAGTATATGACATAAATTAGGATTGATTGACGTACTCAATTGTTTTCCATCACTTCCGGTTTCACCGGAAATGACTACAACTTTCGATTTTTAAATGGTACCCCGGGATTTTTTTTTACTTTATTCGATAGAAAATGTCACTCTGAATAGAATGACATATCATATGTCAACTTTTGACATTTTTGCATATGGTTTATTTGAAATTATAAGTTCGGGTACGTGACGAAAAGTTGACTTGAAATACCAAGTGTGTGGTATCAAATTATTCGTAAAAAAATGCTTGCCGCAACCCTTGTTCCATTTCAAAAAATTGAGATGTGATTAAAAATACGATTTGAGCATTTTCTAACTGGCCAGGACAAGACACTAAAAACATTAGATCATCAAATCTATTTTTCCAAGGCTCCTTGATGAAGAATTAGAGTTTTTAACATAGTCATGACACCCTAGATTGAATTTTAAAAAACAATTTTTTATTAAGCGATAATGTCAAAAATTGACATATGATATGGCATTCTATTCAGAATATTATTTTCTATCGAATAAAGTAAAAAAAACACCGAGGGTGCCATTTAAAAATCAAAAGTTGTAGTCATTTCCGGTCAAACAGGAAGTGACCACAAACAATAGAATACACCAATCAATCCTAATTTATGTCGTATACTAACATACCAAATCTCGTTTTTTTATCTGAAAAAATAAAAAAGTTATAGGGGTGAGCCACTTTTGAGACGCACCCGGTATAAGTCAATCCCGGGACTATAGGATCTAATCCCGGGATTTCAGACCGGGATCCCGATCCCGAGAATCAGAAACTCTAAGTATTATATTTACTTAAATTGATAGATTCCAAAAAGTATTTTAAGGCTGTTAAAACTTTAAAGCAGGTATAAGAACAATCATTTGTCATGACAAAAGATTTATTTAATAGGATCCATAAATAACTTTTTTGTCATACGCTCCCAAAAACAGCTATTTTACGGACTCATTTCAGTCCGTAAAATGTTTCTTTTTCGGCCTAGGCCGTAAAGGTCGTCATGGCAACCTTTATGGACTAAAATGTCTAAATTCGTTATTTGGTTGTTTTATTTTGTCATTCGAAATTTGTCACAAAATCACATAAAATTATACATATATTTATAATTAAATTATTAAATACTAACAATATCAAAAGCTAAGTTATTTGTTTAAAGTAAGTACCTAGGTACCTATTTAAAAGAGGCTTTTAAATTAAAATATTCTTAAATTACAGTCACAAACATTCAAACCATCGTCAATTTGGTCGAAATATTCCATGCTGAGAGCAGTGTTAAGTGTTAAAGAAGATATTTATATTGACAAATTTCCAAAACTTATTGCTTTTTTGAAGAGGAATTCGGTTGGTTACGAGCCTAAAAAGTCTAAGGTTTTGTCCATAAAAGAGATCGGTGATTTTTGGCCACGGCTAGTGATGAAACTTATTTACTTACTAAGGTAAGTTTGCGATAATGATTTTAAAATATATAGATGGTTTCTTATTCCATTGTATTTGATTTTTAAATTATTAAATACTAACAATATCAAAAGCTAAGTTATTTGGAAAAATAAAAATGAAATGAACAATTTTGTGCATTTTGAAAACTTGCATCTGCAATCGAAACGACTCCTCCATTGGCAGGTAAATTTACTTTCTGATGAGGTGGAGTAAATGCGAACGATGATGTACTTGGTAATACATCCGTGGAAGTGGTCGCGATTTTCTTTTCCCCCATTAGCAGTTTGCAAACTTTCTTCTTTTTCTCAATAGATTCTTCTATGTAACCTTCGGCCACTGTGGACGACCTAAATAATTATTGTTGTTTAGAACAAGATCGGAAAATATTAAAATTTTTACCTCCAACCTCCTAGGCGTTTCAGCGATGTAAAATCCACATCTGCATCTGCAGCAAGAGTAGCAGAACTACGTCGGAAACAATGACCTGTATATTCGTTTGGGTTCGACAACTTTAAAAATGCTGCTACAATCGATGGCATCTTCCCAAATGAATGAATGCCGACTCGTTGCACGGTGCATTTTCCTTTACGATAAGAGATGAAGACATAATCATGTGGTACATTTTTTGGCCTAAGACAAGCATATTTTCTATACAACTCAACTGGATTGACAACGTTCCCTTCGTTCACCACCGGAAACACTCTTTTGATATTAGTTTTTGTATCCGCAAGGGTAACTAAAAGGCAGCTGTTGTCTTTTTCTATGATGTCTTGCACTCGTAGGAGTACAATTCTTCTCTTCTACATGCTCCACAAAGGCCAATGACAAGAGCTACCTAAAAATCAAATACAATGGAATAAGAAACCATCTATATATTTTAAAAATCATTATCGCAAACTTACCTTAGTAAGTAAATAAGTTTCATCACTAGCCGTGGCCAAAAATCACCGATCTCTTTTATGGACAAAACCTTAGACTTTTAGGCTCGTAACCAACCGAATTCCTCTTTCAAAAAGCAATAAGTTTTGGAAATTTGTCAATATAAATATCTTCTTTAACACTTAACACTGCTCTCAGCATGGAATATTTCGACCAAATTGACGATGGTTTGAATGTTTGTGACTGTAATTTAAGAATATTTTAATTTAAAAGCCTCTTTTAAATAGGTACCTAGGTACTTACTTTTCGTGGAAATAATTTAGCAATACATCTTCATTTACAACGAATACGCCATTTTTGTCTTTCCATTCATTAAAAACATCATATTCTTTCTGGTAAATGGCACGAGACTTCACAGGAAGTAAATCCAACACGATTTCTTTGGCCTTATTAGCAATATGTTCGGGATTTTGGAACATTTTAAAATTGTTGATGAATTTGTGTGATTTTGTGACAAATTTCGAATGACATGTCAAAATGCGATGAAATAAACAAACTCGTTACTAAGATATGAATTTATAAGCCAACTTTTTCAAACATTATAATTTCAAATATGGAAAATTTGCAAATATGCGTTCTAAAAAACTGTAAAAAGCGTATGACAAAAAATAGTGTATGTAACACGTACCTAAATTATGTTTTTTAGGACTCATCTACTATTTCGGACTCGGCTAACGCCTCGTCCGCAAACAGTAATGATTCGTCCTAAAAAACATCATTTTAGGTACTAGTTACATAAATAGCTATTAACGTTTTAAATACCGTTTGGCCACTTGGAAAAAGCTATATAAACACTCGCGTTTGCTAGTCTTGTTATTTATTAGCGGGCAGTAAATTTTAGCTTGATTAATGTATTCCAGTGAGGATTTAAGTAATTAAAATAGAGCTAAAATATTTACTTGTAATAATATAGCAGTGGCAAAAATTATTGGACCATGGCTTTTATTATTACCTTACGTTACATAATAATCAAGTGTAAATAAGACATTTAAGTAAATAAAATATTATTGGCTTATCATTTTTTTAAGAAATTATTCAACTTTACCAAATTTTTTTCATCATCGTGAACGATATTTTCACGGTAACTAAAAAGAAAAATATATTTTTTTGGTGCACCTTTATGCTGAATGCCATTGACAATGATATGGCCTAGGACCGAGATTCGATAGCAGCAAAAATGACACGTTAACTTAAAATACTTTACATTCCCTATTTATTTTTCTTCTAACTCGCTAGTTATTAAAAAGTTAATGACATATAATGGAGACTCACTGCTCGTTTTGAAAGGATTTTTATTCTATTTCGTCGCTGTCATTAAAGCGAATCCGGGCCTGGGGAACGAAGGCACTAAATCTACTTTAGAAAGGCATCCTCGCCTCGCCAAATTGAAAACGGTAAATTGCCGCGAATTTTGCGGAAATAATATCTCTGCCCGTCATTGTTACTATTATCTCGCAGAGATTTTAAACAGAATAAACGAAATATCTTTATGTACATTTAGGTCTCAAAAAATTGTGTGTGTGCATATTTGAAGTGAAACTTTTTACTAACAGCTATTAAATTAAAGGATTTGAAGGACATGTTTGAAAAAGTAATAAATTAAAAATTAATAAATAATATAATTTGATTCACTTTCACACAAAATTTGTATTAAAATCTGCCCGTCTGAGGACTCCATTCGGGTACCTCTATCCACATGCCGAGTTTGGTTCCAATCGACCCATAATTAAGAAAAATCCTGATAATTTCGTCCATTTTGAGGCATCGCACAGTGTTTTGAAGTAGAGATGAGCAAAACTGCGATTTTCCAATCGCAGTTGAAACTGCGATTGTGATTTATAAATCGCTGCGACTGTAACCTGCGATTGCGATTTTGATATTTTTAAATTGGTACGCTGTAATCTGGGAAGCTCAATCCCAAAATTTCTAATAAAAAACAGAATAAATAGCGGAATAATTTTTTTTTAATAAAAACTTACAAAGAAACTGTTGGGTGTTTCGATGCCATGTGCCTTTTAAAATTTGTAGTGCGTGTTTTTTATGATATTTTGCTGCACACATAATGCACTAAAATTTTCATCAATTACCTACCAAAAAAAATCCACAAATAACTTAGTTTCCTTTTTTTAAACATTTTTGATTAGAACAGACCGAATAAATTTAAAAGGGAAATTAAAAATACATAAAATGTTCAAAATATTCGAATGTGCTTTTAGACAGTAGGTATACTAACGAAAAATTTATTATAAAAAAAGTTGCCGCCAACCTTAATTCAGATAAGTAGAAAAAAAAACTGTTTATTTTATCTTGTTTTCTTTTAAAAACATTTTCTTTATATGTAACTCAAAAGAAGCCGACGCCGACGGCTTTGATATGGCCCGTCCAGTGCAAGTGCAAACTTTCGAACTTTTAGATAAATAAAAGGACAATATCACATTTTATATTTAAAATTTCTCTAAAATGAAAAAACTGATTGTAAAGGATGTATTTAAATTAACATAGCAGCGGATCCACAACTGTTAGTATATTCAGAAAATTATATTATATTATGGACTGTTATAAAAATGTTTATAATAATATAATATATAACAAAATATAATAAATAAAAAGGGATGTTTCTTTTCCGTGCTCTATATCTTCTAGTAAATAAAGGATAAAAATAGATAATTTTTTATAATTTGAATCCAAAACTGTCCTTATCAATCATTTTACCTGAATCATTACCGGGGAGCAACTGTAACTATAATTAGTCATAACCGAAAACAAGAATTTTTTAACCTTCTCAATCCATAATTATATTATAAATCTAAAACTATTATCAAAATTTAAAACTAATAAATTATATATATTATGCGGTATATAAACATATATAAGCCTATTTTCCAACGCTTCATAAAAATTACGGGGCCCTGATTGCGAATGTGATTTTGCGATCTAGTCTAGGCCGATGTGTTGGGAGCTGCGAACGAAAATCGCAATCGCCGCTCTTCGTTGGCGTGCCGATGCCAACAAAAATCGCAATCGCAATGCTGGGATGAGCTGCGATTTTCGTTCAGCTCGTCGTTCGCCTGTCCACTGCCGTGTTGAAGACGCGCCGCCGCCGGCCGGGGCGTACGAGAATCGCAATATTGCGATTTTCGTTCGCAGCTCATCGTTCGGCTTCTCAGTGCCGTGTCGATGCAACGCCGGTGCGAACGAAAATCGCAATGCTGTATTTTCGTTCGCAGCTCTTCGTTCGCGTGCCCACTGCGATTGCAAATCGCAACTGGTGTAATATTGGTTGCCTAAAAATCCAAAATCGGCAGATATATGTTTCAATCGCAAGTCGCAATTTGCTATGGAAAGGAATCACAGGTTGCGATTGCGAATTTACAATCGCTGCGATTAAATCGCAGTTTGCGATTTTCTGCTCATCTCTATTTTGAAGTATAGGAGAAAGTGGACAAAAATGGAAAACTCGATTTTCACTGCCAGAAAATGTATTTTCTTACATTACTAATAAAAGATAACATAATATTTGATATTTTAAACTAATTTTTATGATATAAAAATATAAACTAAAAATATTTTTGGCAAAAAAAAATTTAATTATAATTTTTACAAATATGGAAAAAATCTGCAGCCCAAAGGGTAATTATTTCTCATTATTAGTAAATAACAAATTAAAAACAAAACGTTCTCCAACCTAGTGTGCGTACATATCAAAGTAAAACCTCTGACGAGGGTAGGGGACAAAAAACTCACAATCTTTTAAGATGTTTATTTAAATTTAATTTGCTTCAAAAAAAGAAGGGGGCGACATGTTTTGGGACTTAACAATTCCCATCTTAAGGCCCAAGAAAGCTAAAATAATTACAATCAGAATAATAAACAAATTCCAATAGTCATACAGAGGTCAAAAAATATAAAATACAATCACAAAACAAATTAAAAGGTTAACATTTTTTTTTCAAAGAAAGTTAAAAAGTTATTTCTATCACAATTATTTAATCACAGATAACATTATGGCAAGCTCAGTTTGAAAATTAAAAAAATTAAATTAAAATCATAAAGGGCAATAATTGAAGTTCAACAAAAAAAGGAAAAACTTCAAGAACTTTCTCACCTGGAAACGACTTTCTTCTTGTAAAAACGAATGAACTTCTTCAGAACAATCTTCTAAATGTAAACATAACTTAATTTTTTCATAAATTTTTGCCACTCTTTCACTTTTTGCATTATTGTACCATTGTTCAAAAATATATTTTATTTTAAGTACTGGACATTCTCCTAAAAAAAATCGAAAACTTAAAATATCGCAGTTTTCCGCAGAAACTGAAATAATGGTTTTAAAGTACAATACTTGGGACAACATTACACGAAAAATCTCGTTTACTATTTTATACCATTTTTTTAAAACCTTAAATAAAATTACACTACTAATTTTCATTCAGACTCGATTTGACTTTTTGTAATGGCCATGTATATAAAACGCAATGATCGAATTTAACAACAACTAATATGGAAAAAGAATTTACTTACTATAAGTGTTTTTCTCCATTTTGTGCAGCTAGGAAATATTTTTTTCAACTACACAATATTCACCCCAACGTTACGTATAAACAAAAAATTAAAATATTCCTTTTTTGTCGCAATTTTATAGGGGTTTTAAACATTTTCGTGTCTATTTCAAACTTCTCAAACAATCGCATGTTTGGTCTCTAATAATAGAGAAGCATTTATCAGGCGCCCAATTTTCTATCATGCGAAATACTCTAAAAACATGCAAAATGTTCCTTTATTTTGACAGTTTCAAACTTATAACCGATATACGGCATAAAAATAGCAAATAAAATCAACAAGAAATCAACTTTTAATTTTTCAATGTCTTGACCTAGGTCTTGACTTTACGATCATTCTCAATGTCTAAAAAATACAATTAAAATTAATTGAATATCCTAGCAACAGCTTGCTGTAATCTAACCATAGGGAAAGCCTAATAATTAGCTTACAAAAGAATAAACTTTTCATTTCTAACCATACTTTCTCTTCAGGGATGATAATCAAAGACCAAAATGACATTTTGAAGAATAGATAATAGAAAAAGTTAAAAGTTTGTTAATTGATTAATAAATTAAGTTTTTCTATTAATTGAAAATTACTAATTTCGACGCTATGAATGTTCACATTGAAATTAGACGGACAAACTTCTACGCTAATTTAAACCACTAATTTCGAGATTCTTAATGAAACTTTAATTCAGTTCAAGTAAAACGGTTCGTTTTTTCGTCTACACACAACCTTTTACTTGATACGTTTTGACTGAAGTGGTAAGGCTGACAGGTAAAACGTTTTGTGTGGACTTAGCCTTAAAATCTTCTTAAAGTTTGTCTTAAAGAGAGTCGTAGTTTTATTAGAGATAACATCAACAAGTCGATTATAAAGTTTTATTACTAAAGTTTGATGTCTCATAAAAATACCCAATTTTAAAGTTTTTGAATTTGCATTAATCTTTGTTTATTTCTTTTTCAGGTAAGTGGCTTTCTCCATTGGCTGCGTTTAAACAAAATACAGCCAGCTAAAATGGCTGGCTAATCAAGGTAACAATTACTCAAAACTAGTTAAGTCGAAGTAAGTTTTATTTTTTAATTGGAAAATTGATTTAAGACCATTTTGTTGTGCATGTCATTAAAATATTTGACAAATTTACGGCACAATGTTGCCACAGTTACAGTTTTTACTTTGACTTTTAAAATATCAAGAAAATCCGTAATTTTGTCACAGTTTTCTTCAGTTTTAGACACGATATATACCGGGTGCGTCTCGAAAGTGACTCACCTCTATAACTTTTTTATTTTTTCAGATAAAAAACGAGAATTGGTATGTTTGTATATGACATAAATTTACGATTGATTGATGTATTCAATTTTTTTTGGTCGCTTCCTGTTTCACCGGAAATGACTACAGCTTTTGATTTTTAAACAGTACCCTCGGTATTTTTTTACTGTATTCGATAGAAAAAGACTCGGAATAGAATGACATATCATATGTCAACTTTTGACATTCTTGCTTAAAAAAATCATATTTTAAATTTCTATCTAATGTTAAGAACGCTAATTTTTTAAATCTAAGGAGCCTTGGAAAAATAGCGTCTAATGCTTTTCGTGTTTTATCCTGACATGGCCGGTTAAAAAATGCCCAAATAGTATTTTTAATCATAACTCAATTTTTTCAAATGGAAAAAGGGTGGTTCATTAACATATTTAGAAAAAGCATTTCTTTGCGAATAAATAATTTGGTACCACACACTTGATATTTTGAGTCAAATTGTCGTTACAATTTTTTGACAATTATGGCCATGGCTCTTTCAATTGAAATTTAAATTGCTATTTTTTTCAGAAGTTGACATCATATAAAATAAAAAATGCCAAGGGTGCCATTTAAAAATAAAAAGTTGGAGTCATTTCCGGTGAAACAGGAAGAGGCCAAAAAGAATTGACTACTCGTACGTCAATCAATCCTAATTGATGTCATATACTAACATACCAAATACCGTTTTTTTATCTGAAAAAATAAAAAAAGTTATAGGGGTGAGCCATCACTTTTGTGAAACACCTGGTATGTGTTTTGTTTACTTACTGAAATCCTATAGTGGTTTAGAGCGCCTCTAAGTATAAACACATTATCAAAGTAAAACAAACACTATTTGGTATCAATTCCATTCTAGGAAAGCCGGGGTAGTGCAAAATTAATTCTAAACAGCGTTAGTACACAGTTCCCATAACAAATTGCAGCAATTTGTGCCCTTGTTTATAGTGTTTGGAAAGTTAGGCTGATTTATATGGTTACGCTTTGAAGTTTCCATTTAGGCTTCAGCCTGTGTCGATAGTTTTTCAATAAAAAACTGAATTTGCTTATTGACAGGCGAAAATATAACCCGATAATTCATTCCAGAAAATAGTATACATTTTTTACGTAATAAATGCATCACAAATTAATATAAACGTGATCGGGAATAGTTTTGTCATCTTTGTATTTTTCTCTGATTTACGAAAAATCCTTGTATTCTTAATATATGATATGGACACCCTGTATGTTACAAATCGGAATGGGAATGCAGCCTTTCAATAAAAACCACACCATTCAATTGTATAAAATTATATACCCTTCACTGGTTATAATACCTTACATTTTGATTTATTGATGTGGTAAGGAGTATGGTTGTTTGAACTATTTATTGATTTTCACCTTATTTGAAAGTCTCGCGCTGTTTAATTAAAAATGGATTTTAAAGCGAATATGAGTGAACTGACTTTCCCGATAAAAAGAAACTAATATAATTTGAATCGATTTTTTAATAAATAATAAAACACTGGAAATAGTAGAAGAATATATTTATATATTTGGGACCACTAATACACAGCTCTGGATTTCTATACTACCAGAAATCAACAGAAGAATTAATTTAACATGGAGTACGTATAGAAGAAACCTCATCATATTATTCAAATCTAGAATGCCACTTTATCTAAACAAAAAAACATTCGATTAATGTTTACTACCAATCATGACCTATTACCTATATACCTATGCATGCGAAATCTGGACACTTAAAACGAACATTATAAGGGAACTGCAGGTCGCACAACGCTCAATGGAACGAAATATGCTGGAAATAACCAAGAGAGACCGTAAAAGAATGAATTGGATACGACAAAAGACCCAGGTAATAGATGTCATCCACAGAATCAAATCTCTTAAGTGGCAATGGGCCACTAGCAAGAAGGACCAGAGACACCTAGCAAGACGGACCAACAACAACTAGTGATGTTGGTAGTGAATATTTCCATTCGAATTTTGCAGGAAATTTCAGAAATTTCCGAAATATTCGGTCCCAAAATCGCGAATATTCGCAAAAATCCGAATTTTGCAAGAAATTTCTTTTCAAAATTCAAGACATTGAGCAAAAATTTAACGAAAGTGTATCAAGTATGCCGATTCTTAAGTCAGAAGAAAAAGAATGCTTCTCCGCCTTACAAAATAAAAAACCTATGGCTCTTGAACCAATGCATTTTGCCGCGAATCTCTTGGATCCCTGTTTCCTGGGAGAGCACCTTAACAATGAAGAACACATAGCCGCTATGGAATTTATCAACAATATCACCAACAATCATCCCCAGTTTGTCAATACTAAGCCATTTTTACAGATGTAACAAATTATTGCGCCAAATCGCTGAATAAGTGCGTTTGGTTTATGTAATATTTTAAACACCGACAAAATAAGACGGTCATTTGTTAGACTTCAGTCGGTAACATCCAGGCCTTTCCTTTTTTTTTCTTTTAATTAGTTCAGTTAATTAATAAAGTATTTCAGAAACCGTCTTCTTTAAATGACCACACAATTCGACTACTTGATTAATGCTTATAGGACCTTAAATTAACATGATGTTACTTTAATCATGTTAATTTATTTAAATTATCATCCTGAAATAGTGTGTCAATAGATTGTGCGTGTCAATAGATTTTACATATTTGCCTTTATTAGACAACAGCACGATAGATACAGATTTTCGAACCGGTCACCCGTCCATCCACTAGTATCGCCTTATATCGCTTAACTTCGGTGTTCTAATGGGAACCGGTATTTTGACGTAGCTAGGCGGTTGCCTTTAGCCTACACCATAATTGGAAATGTTTGAATAAGCTGCAAAGGATGATAATTTAAATAAATTAACATGATTAAAGTAACATCATGTTAATTTAAGGTCCTATAAGCATTAATCAAGTAGTCGAATTGTGTGGTCATTTAAAGAGGTCGGTTTCTGAAATTCTTTATTAATTAACTGAATTAATTAAGAGAAGCCTGGATGTTACCGACTGAAGTCTAACCAATGGTCGTCTTATTTTGTCGGCGTTTAAAATATTACATAAACCAAACGCACTTATTCAGAGTGATAAAAAGGATTAGCATTTTTTTAACTCAAGCATTACGGGAGTAACATTGATAGTTCTCGAAAACTGTCAATTTAAACTCGACTATTGGCAGATAGGACTATGTAGCAATAATAATTCCCACCATATTATGTGGAAGCGAAACCTGGGTGCCGTACCGCCGACACATGAACGCACTAAACAAGTTGCAACAGAGACATCTTAGACCTCTTAAGAATCAAATGATTCCATCATGTCTCCAACATATCGGTTCTTGAAAAAGCTAACTGCGAGAGTATTGAAGTCATGATTACAAAATCCCGCTTAAGATGGACTGGTCACCTATGCAGAATGCAAGAAAACCACCTACCAAAATATTTGCTTTACGGTGAGCTTGTAGACGGTAAGAGGAGGCCGCGCCGGGTGGACAACTCAAAAGGTACAAGGATATTTTCCACGAAAACTTAAAGGAGATTAACGTGCAGAGTGAGTGGGAAGAAGCAGCTTACAATAGAACGGAATGGAGAAGAATAGGTCTGTTCACTAAAAAAAAATTTGCACTAAAAGCGGTAAAAAATTAATGTTTTAGTATTATAATACCAATTAAATAACCTTTTTTTCAAAAAAAAAAAACTCCTTTGACAAGAGAGACTCTTGAAGTTATGCGCTCCGTTCAAATTAAATAAACGCGCTCTCATTGGCCTGACGTCACATGCCTGCCGCACGCTGCTGTACTTGCGACGGCAAGACCGTGATTCAGTTTGACTGTGACACTCAATGTACTTCAATACAATGTATTGAAGTACAGAGTACAGTCGACATTTACAGCAGTTACATTATTATTTTTGTTGTTGAATACCGTAAAAGAAGTTGTATTTGTTGCTAAATATGGAGGAGGGTTTCCAGAAAGGAGATTCACATAATTTACCGCAAGTAGATGTCAATATGGTATTTGACTTTCTCGCGATGAATACTGATTATAACCAAGTTGAATTCAGTGGTGTTAAAGCCTTTTTACAATATGTTAATAACAATAACGAAATAGGGAAAAATACTTAGCATAAATAAATCTGCAAATGTTAGCAAGAGGTGTTGAAAAAGGAATATTTTGCGTAGCACATCCCAATTTTGAAACTACAAAGGCAAGGAAATTACTGTTATCAACGTTAAATATGATGAGGATTTTACAAAAGGTCTTATTGACTCTGCCATACACTTTTTTGGAAAACCAACATTTTTAAATTACTGTATGCAGTTTTTACTGAATAAACATTTAAGATCTTAATAAAAATATCGTTTAGGAAACCATTGTTTTATTTAGAAACAGACATAGTATAATCTTAATGTACTATTGTATTATAATAGGTTTTTGTAAGTTTATTATGGCACAGAAAATACTAACTATGTTATCTAGTTTTTGAACCATTGCTGAAGAAATAGTAGAGCGGGGTCCTAACATTTTAAAATGTCGCAAGCGATTTATTATACGTTCAATATGTATTCGCACACTTGCAATTCGTTTTGTAAACAGTACGTCATCCTTGGTCATTTTTACGTTACTTACAACACTTGGAGGTCTGATCAATGTACATTTTTTTCCCTTAGGGATGTTTCAATTTGTTTAAAACCTCGGTCTGCCATAATAACGCAATTTTCTGGAAGAACTTTTAAATATCCACAATCTTCAAAAATTGCAACATCGCTTGCGCATCCTCCATACCCACAAGATATAAAGTTTATGAAACCATCAGGAGGGGGGTACATGATATCAAATACTTTATAGTGTTACACTTTTTATACTCGGACCAAGTCAACGCCTGTTGAACAGAAGCGCTAGGTTTTTGAATTTCAATTTCCAAGCAGTCGATGATAGACTGTACATTGTAAAAAGACATTCCATCAACCCATTCGAAATTGAATGGGAAGATTTGAATATATAAGGAAAACTTAAACAATTAGTTTTAAAAATAAAATTTGATATAAAAATTGCCGACTCTGAACTGTCTGGAACTTAGAGAGGTAAAAAGTAAAGTGCGTGTTGAAAAGTAGAGTAAAAAGCGACATCTTGGAACTGAATTGAATTAAAAAGTGTAATTAAGTGTTAAAACTATACCTAGTAGATCCTTTGTTTGCGTAAAATACAAACGTGTCTGAACAGAGGCTATATAATTTTACAATAAGGACTTTCCATCGACTAATAATAATTCAAGGGTCGTTTATGACTAAGTGTAAAACAGAATCGGTACAAATAATTCTGAATACAGTGGCGTAACTTGTAGTACAGATAAAACTTGACTACAACTATGTCACTAATCTAATTAAATCTAGACAGGGATACAAGAAAACGGCGCAACGGATCCGTCTGTTATGTCTCTGGTATTAGCGAGCATGTGACGTCACACCCACGGTAGCTCTCCTGGCAGCGTTTTCCCGCCTCGACGAAAGGATTCAAATTGAATTACGAATAACTCGAAAAGTATATGAGTATTTGTTTTCAAACTTTGTACGGTCTTTCAATATGCACAAATTTATAATTTGCAGTAGAAAACTAAATTTTGTTGACAGACCTAAGAATTGTAAACTCAGTTAACAGCGACAACCAAAGAGTGAAGAGGCAACAAAGCAATGAGATTTTTGAATGTCCGGAGTACGGTAGACAGATAACATCACGTATCGGGCTTTTCAGTCACAGAACAGCTCATGAAAGAAAACGCCTTGCGTGACCATCTTCTGATGCGTGTCAAATACTCGTCAGCGAGTAATAGCAGTAGTAGTCAGCGAATCTTAGATGGTTAAGATATTCTCCATCTATTTTTAATCATTTGTTGGTTAAATCTGGTTGACTGAAGATTTCTTCTAGTGATACTTGAAACAGCTTTGTGGATATCGCGTTTCCCTGTCGTACTCCTTTGCCAGTGGAGCATTCTGGGGTTGTTTTATGTATCATTATTCTTGCTTTGGCTCCTTTATACTGGCAATAGTTTCTATATAAGGCCTGGCTATTCCTTGTTTCGCTAGGGCTTCACGATTTTATTGCCTTAGGATATATCTAGTCGAGAGCCTTCTTGAAGTATTTAAAGGCTATGATAGACTGATGGTTTCTCTCAGTGTATGTATACAAGTGTATATGTGATCAATTATGCTGAATTCGCTTCTAAAGCCTGCTTGTTCTCGTGGTTGTGCAGCATAAAGTGTGTTTTGTATTTTATTATTATTTTTGTGTATATCTGGTGTGTCTCTTGTAGTAGGCTATTTGGTCTATAGTTTCTGATGTCCTCGGAACGTTTTTGTGACATATAAGATACTTTTTGTAACCGATTATTACAAATATAACTAATTTACGCCTTCAAGTAACTTTTTATGGTATATTAATACAAAAAAAAGCCAACAATTTTTTTTGGACAATTTTTGACAAAAAATACTCACCAAACGTATCTTTATTTTTTTATTACTCTGAACGAACGGCATCATATTGGACTGGCAACGAGGCCAATAGAGCGTATAAAGTTTCTGGACCCGTGCCCCTTTTTAATTAGGGAAAATACATTTTGGTTCGCTTATTGACAGTTGAAAAATTTAAATATATCGTCGTTCCATAAATTTGTTTACCGTTTTTCACGTTTAAATTATAAATTATAGCGGAAATAAATTCACAGGGCAAGAAAAACGCGACGAAATATCGTTTTTGATGTTGGAAATTTCATTTCTAATAAGATTATTTATGCGAATTTTATTATAATTTATTAGAATTCGTTTTTAAGGTTTAATATTTTTTTTTGTTTCAATTTCTGTTAATTGTTGCCTCCATTAATTATCTAAAATTTATTGAATTAGAATTTCAGTAAATCTAAAAACCGGTGTTTCATTAAAAAAAACAACTTTGATATTTTTTCTTTATTTGGGACACTCTGTAGGTTTTGAAAATAACTTTAAATTGTAGCTTTAGTAGTCCAATAAAAACCCAATCATTTGCCTAATTCTGATAACCCTGTATATTCAGTTAGTTCTTAATAAATTACACGATTTTAATTTATTATTCCTTAAATAATTTAAAATTCTTAGAGAAGTCTTTTTTAGCAGTGAATTTCTCAAATTCACTCCAGTTTTTAAAAGTAAAGTTTCCTTTTGTACCTCCACGCCATACCCATTCAGAATAAAAACTCGAGCAGCGAATATTTTATTGGCCTGGGAAACCAATTTGCGAAATTTTATCCACTTATATAATTCTTCGGCGCCCCTAGAGCTCTGAAAGTTCATATTTAAATCGAAAGTTGTTGGATGGAAAAGCGGATGCTCGAAATAGCCCCCGAAACTTTCAAAGTTCTGGAATAAAAAGTTTTTTCTGTTGGGGATAAGCGCCCCACCGCATATTGCCGACACTTTGGGGAGTCTGGATACAAACAACTCAATTTGGAGCAGTTCGGCATGGAACTTAAACGGAACCTAGCCACTTAAAGTTTAAGCCCAACTTCCAGATCTAAACATGGCCGTTAGTTGTGTTGATGGACTCGAAAAGGCTTGATAAATACACTCAGATACAGAAAAAAAAACGGAAAATTTTGTCGTCAAGTTTAAAGTGTTATATTTTTGAATTTTAGCACTATTTTCGTGATTTTTTTAGCAAACTGTATATAAATCTATCAATTTTAATTCATAACTCAGTTTTGTACAAACTTTAGTACCTATTTGGCTGATAATATTGATTGGAATATAATTTTTTGGATATTTTTGTCACTCTCCATGTCTCGCAGCCATATAATATAACTCGTATGACGTTGGAATTGAATATTCTTAATTTTGTTTGTATGGATGGGTAAGTTGATGGGAGGTCCAAACTGATTTTAGGTGGCCAAAGGCTCGCTGCGCCTTCCTGATCCTGCTGACAATATCCAATATGACACTGCATTAGAGTTCTATATTAAAATTTAAGAAACGTTAAAAAGTACACTAACAGAACTTGTAAGAACTAAGTGTATACAAACAAACACAAAATTTGTAAAAAATACTCTAATACTTTGTATTGCGTTCCCCGTTTGCTATAACTGTCTGTAGATGTTGGTTCATACTGCCAATGAGGCTGCAAATATATTGTGTTAAGTTTTCCTATTCTACTTCAAGGACCAAGAGAATATTCATAATTTCGGCCATCTTTAACAAAATCAATGACTTTTGCACAAGCTTCGACACTAAGAACCATATTCAATCGTACCCAACAATAGTCACCAAAGCCACCTCGTCATTATGAAGAATAACATCAAAAAGTATCGATAATTAAAACATTGCAAAATTTTTGTGATAAGTTCATTTTGTTGTTAAAAATTAACCAAGGCATGTATTGGTAAATAACATTGTAAAATTCTAGTAATTATAGTGGTTATATGTCGTAGAAAGTGATGTAAAAAATAGTACTAAATATGTTTAACGAAAAAGACTATGGAAGAATACAATATAGATAAGGCTATAGAAAATATATAAATAGTAGCATTACTTTAATTAATTTGTTATATTTTATACGACATTAAATCTGAGATGTTGCAAGCGTAGATTCTAGAATCTGTTTGGTTATTCATCTTTAAAATCACGCAATAGATATATACAGAAAGTAATACTATAACAAGGTATGTTCGTAATGAAACCTAAGAACTAAATCATATTTTAAATACTAAACTGACATAAAAAGTTAACCACTAGACATAAAGTCTGTACGATATTCAAGACTGAAAATATAGAAAATGTAAAACATAGAACCAGAACTTAAATCTAAACTTAGCTGTTCGTTCTTGAAGCAATCCTGTTTCAAAGAGTAACAGCGTGAGGTGGGACTCGTATCTCTGTACTGTCTCTCGGCCAATGCAACAAAAGGGGCCAGGATGAGGACACCATGAACCAATACAGCCGTAACTATTGACTAGGGTTAAATACAGGAACGAAGCAGCATGGGGCCTACGCCACATCCACGCTGGGGCACTCTGCATAGGATAAACTATCCGTACAGTGGACACTCGTTCATCGGACACCTGTCCATAGGAAAACTATACATGGGAACACTACCCGTACCTTGGAACACTACTAGGACCGTGGGTAATGCCCGTACCTTGGATACTGTCCGTACCTTGGACATCCAACCATAAGATAATGTCCGTAACTTGGACATCCAACCAGAAGACCCTAAAAAGACGAAACTCGTGTTTAAAACCTACCAAGATGTAATAAACACAATAAACCTACCTCGAATTACTTCCGAGGGCTCAATAATAAACAAAGAAACTGTCCTTTCTTCCATTTAACATTCTGGAGGACAAAAGAAAACTAACGTGTCAGCAAACACCAAATACGAGTTGAGGTGGGCCAATCCAAAACTCTACCCTAAAAATACTCAATAATAATATCGAATCTAAAAAATATAATAACTTATCTTTACCTGTAGCACCGTACATAAAACTCTGTGAGAGACCTGAGTTTTATGTACGGTGCCTGTAGCTTCGAAATGGCAACTGATTCAGATTTTGCAGCAAGATTTAAATTACCATTTCTACAAGTCGGGTTTGCGACCGTGCCGCAAACGCCGCAAACCGGCCAAAACCAAAAGTGAGGTTAAACGCGGAGAGCGAAACTTTGGAGCGATGTTGACAGTGCTTCCATAGAGCAGTGAAACGATAGCAGGGTTGTTGACTAGAGAACGTAAAAAATACGCCAAACGTTTCAAATAAAATATCAGGCCTGATCGATACGGGATCCGTTGACCATACGCCAGACATCATATATTATATATGAAAGACATGTAACGAACTAAAAACGTTACAATGTTTTAGGAAAATTTGCTCACAAAATTATTACACAGGGTGTTTTAAGGATAGGGCAAGAACGAATCTCCGATTAACCCTGTATAATAAGCCAAATACTAAAGTTTAGAATAAACTGAGTTTACGAATTACAGTTGATATATTTATATACAGTTTGCTAAAATATCAACGAAATAGGGCTAAAAATAAAAAAAAAACTGGACGAAAAATTTTTCAGTTGCGTTTTTTGCATTTGAGTGTAATAGTAAATTCTTTTGCTCAGAACTTACGACCGAGAAAACCCTTTGAATAAGAAGACTAAGGAAGGAGCATATCAAAAATCTTAGGTACACCGCGATGGGTCTCAAATATGGCCGACTTAAATTCCGGTTTATCAGTGTCGTTCTAATTTTATTTAAAAAATGTAAAACTATGATGTAGGGTAGACGTGGGGTAGACTCAATAATTTGTTGTTTTATTTTACGTTGTGAATAAATGTTGGTAGTTATTAAAATTGTTATAAAAATACATAATTCTAATAAAAATAGATGTTATAATAAGTATTTATTAACACAAACATCCGATACGCTACTGAAGCAAGTCAAATTAACGTATCTAAATTCTTTGACATCTAATCTTTGACAAGTAATAAATAAAAGCTAAAATGCAACAAAAATATATAATTTAGTTAATTTAAGTGAATTTCATAAATGATCGGTTTACTACACGTATGTATATTATATAGTCACTTACTAGCGAAAAGTTGTTCCATTATTTCACTCAATTTTTGCCGAGATCTACCGCACGCTACACAACCAACTATTTTAGCGTCTTTTTCGATAAATTGCGATAGTGTCACTGTTAATTTAAGTTCTGCCACAATTTCCATCAAGATTTACTACCTTTATACAACTATCAGTAGTAGAATAAATAATAAATAACATAAAATAAGCTCCGTAAAGACTGACAAATCCACAAAATTTCAAATCAAATTCAAATGTGTCAAATGAATCGTCAAACAGAACTGTCAAGGATCCCCACCCTAGAGAGCTTTTATGGTGGCTTTTCCGCCCACCATGCATGAATACATGGATAGCATTATGCTCCTTCCTTAGTCTTCTTATTCAAAGAGAAAACCAAAGATATTCCTTGATTTAAGTATAAAAAATAAAAACCAATTTAGCACAAAAACAAAAAACACAAAACGCTTTATGATTGATAAATAATGAAAAAAATTGTCTCATTGAATTTATAACAGTTTTTCAAATTATCAATTAGCTCTTAATCACTGCTCTCGTGTGGCAATACTATAAATGACTTGCTAATTAAGATAAACATTGGATATAAATGAAAATACCTGAGTTGAACACGGTGCAGTTTTTGCGCGAGCTAGAATGAATAGCCGATTATTATTGCAGCATAGTCCATGACGCGTTTGAAACAGTCAGGGTCGAGGTCGCTGACAAAGAAAACGCTTTGTATAAAATTGTTATTCACCGTAGATTCGCAGTTTTAATATCTTTTGAAATTTGCATATTGTAACACTTGAATCACGACCACTTTTGTCGTGGTACAGTAAAAAACAGCATGAATATCAATATGATGCTTTTGATTCATTTACAACTATATACTGTGTGACATAGAAGGGCTGATAGTCATCAATAATAGTCATCAAAGCCACCTCGTCATTATGAAGACTAACATAAAAAATTGAAAAAATTGCAAAATGTTTGTGGCAAGTTCATTTTGGCCATGTATTGACATAAGTCAAAAAATAAAATATTCAGGAGGCATGGTTTTGACCGAAAAATAATGTTTTAGGAAAATTTCCTCACGAAATTATTGCACAGGGTGTTTTAAAGATAGGGTAAAAAACAATTATTATTTGATTAACCCTGTATAATAAGTCAGAAACTAAACGGTATAATAAACTGAGTTTGCGAATTAAAGTTGATTTATTTATATACAGTTTGCTAAAAAAATCATGGAAATAGGACTAAAAATTAAAAAAATATAACAACTGGGTGTTTTGGTTTCTGTACACTGAAAAAAGATCTCTCAGTCGAAATGAATATGACTTTGACCCAAAAGATTGGCGCTTTTCAATAAGGCCAAGAACGACGTTTCTTTACCCAAATCATTAACTATCTTTTCATAAGCTTTAAAAAATTACTTTAGAGAATAGAAGAATCTATCAGTCCAAAGTATTTCACTCTTGACCCAAAATGAATATGCAAAGAAGTTCTTGCTACAAGAACAATAGTCTTTTTGATTCATGCAAAAATTCTTGATTGAAAAGGGACATTTCTTGATTAAAAAGACACTTTTCTTAAACCAATAGCGAATACTATTGACTCAACTAAAATTTATTTTGATTAGAAGTCTATACATCATATACAGGCATATTACGAGTTATATTATTTTCTGATAAAATTAGGTTTTCCTGGTCTGTAGTAAGTAAAGTGATATTATTTTCCTCGATATATATTATTTCTGCTTCTTCACTCCTTGGTATTTTTTGGGGTGGTTCATCACTCTACAAATTACAAAAAAATGTTACATCACGATTAATCAAAGTAAAGCAAATAAATTATTAAAATTATAAGCTTTGGTCACATTTTGAATTTTTTAATACGACGACTTGAAATTCTAAAATTTTTGTAATTATTTGCATAAAAAATCGATATATTCTTATTCTATCTATAGTCATGCATGCATTATCTAAACAGGTGCATTAGGTAAATGTCTCTTACCTTCAAATATAGCAAATAAATGCTCTAATTTCCATTTTTTCAGAAACTCTTTTAAAGAATCCATATATCCTAAAATTTGTCCATAAAAAATGACAAATCCATGTTAATAACGATCACTAATTTGTTATACGATATGCGTTTAAAAAGCAAATTATGCAAAATTCCAAGTGGAAAATTCCAAGCAACAAAACCCGTGCGTATATGATGTGCGACCTATGAAATGCGACGTACGACTGATCGAACTGCCGACTGATTGTATATACCGTCCTTCGTCATCGTCTTTGCGTCTCGTTATTATTTTTCATCAAAAGAGTATTTAGCTATTGGAAAAATGGCCATGTTTCTTGAATGAAGTACTTCCTAGCGTATTTTTGTTATTATCTTAAAACAAAGTAACTTGCACTTGGTTGAATGAAAATAGATTCAAGAGAAATTTTCGAATTTTTTAAGAGAACCAGTTTTCTTGACATAAGAGAGTTTTTCTTCAGGCAAAATATTTTCTTTTGCGCTAAAATAAATTCTTTTGCCACTAATTTTTTTTTCAAGAACGATGACGACTTTAGTTCAAGTCTATCTTTTTTATCAGTGTATCACACAGTCTATTTGAGATTCCGTCACAGATGTTATCTGAATGAGACTGAGACGGTACGGCAAAGGAACTGAGGTGTGAATACGCCTTTAATATGCATATAAAGATTGTTTATAGTAATAACGTCAACTACACGCTTCATTACGCATTACGCCAACTCTGTAAGTGATTGTTCTACTGGGGTTTGGTTTTAATTTCAAAAAAGTTCGATCTGATTAAATGCGCCAGTAACAGTCTTGCAGAAGTCGTAAAAGCTTTGAGAAACAAGCCCGTCATAAAACGCCTAAGATTTACGGCCTATAAATAGGCAATAAAGATGGTATTGTCTGAATTTCACTGCTTAATTTGTGTGTAGTTCGGGCCTATTGCCCCAGAGATGTGTGCGTTCCTTTACGAGAACATTAGAATGTATTGGGCAATAAAAAAGCAATATATGTATGTCGACCATCTTATTTTTCGTAAAGGCAGACATTTAAATATTTCAGGAACTAATAGGCTGGAAAATCTTATCTTTGAGTGTTCGTAAAAATAAGGTTCTCGTATTTTATTAAATGTAATAAGACGTGTTGAGTTACAAAATTGTGAAATAAAATATCTGCGAAATAAATTTTTTTCAAGGGATATTGTCTTGATTCATTGTGTCCTCCCAGTCATTAACCGACATCATAGGGAAACTGCAGGTTCCACAAAGCTCGATGGAACCAAATATACTGGGAATAACAAAGACAGATCGTAAATGAATTGAGTGAAAAGACCCAGGTATAAATGTCATCCACATCCACAGAATCAAATTCCTCAAGTGACGATGGGCGGGACACCAGGCAAGAACTACGGACAACAGATGGAGCACAAAAATGACAGCATGGTACTCACGAGGAATTAAAGAAGAAGACCAAACCTAACATTGGACCATGATATTAGGAAATTAGCAGGAATAAGTTGGACCCGCATAACCAACAATGAACAATAATGGAACCAATTACTAATAGATTATCTAAATTTGTAAGGGGGCCTATATTGTAACTGGAAATTGTTGAATAAGCTGGAAATGATAATATTATATTTAAAGTCCGATATTCGGTTAATATCGACATTACCCGGTTAATCTTGAGAATAACACAAAAGAAAACAACCAAAGACAAAATCAAACCCAAACATTACCCTGTTAATGTCGACATTAACCGGACATCGGACATTAACCGTAACATATACACGACGTATTTACTAAATGGGTTAAACGAGATCTCTAAACCAGAAGTAATATAACTACCATATCCATATCTACGAAGTTGGTCTAAGAAGCTAAACAAACTAGTCAAAGAAAATAAAGTTCTCCTACTTTGGGTGCCAACCCACCAAGGGACCTTCTAGCTAATGAAAAAGCAAACGATCTAGCTAAAAGTAAACGGTCTCGCTCTCGTCTTGCTCTCGTCTCGCTCATGTCTCGCTCTCTTCTCGCTCATGTCTGGCTCGCTTCGTCTGGACGCACCTTAAGGTCGCGGTGATCAATTTCCCCCCTCCCATACAATCCACAATATATACAATCCACGAAATACAGAGGGATCAAACAAAACCCTTAATCCAGGGTATTAGTCAAGCAAGCCGGTTATTTTTCATTACGGCGCGGCGTTCGATATGTTCCGTCATTCTAGTTAGTAGTCGTAACTCGCCTGATTAGGCGTAACGTATATACGGCTCAAACTCTATCTAATTCCGTCATAATACCGTGCCAGAGATTGAAACTTTGCCTGTTTGAGTTTCAAGTCAGCGTCCTCGACGTAAAGTTTGATTATTAAAAGTTTGGACGGAACGGATAAGCAAAGATAGGGATAAAAAAATGTAATTGGATATTTGCGATCGATAATAATATTTCTAAACAAATATAAAATGATTCTTCGCCTTTTTTCCATACATTACTCATGAAATTTGTCGATTTTGATCAGGTCACCGGTTTTGATGAAACTACTGCTATTTAGTAACTAAAAGATGTAGAATATGAAAATTAGCCCATTATGGTTTTACGAATTCAGATGACCTGTAGGTAAAATCCAGTTTCTTTCTAAATCTACCATAAAATTTCTTACAAATACTGAAATTTTCATAATTTTAGGACTATGTTTACTATTTTTTTAAGAGCCTTGGAAACTTGTAAAGAAAGTAATCCAATTTCGAGATGAATTTTCAATTCGGTTTCGTTTTATAAATATGACTATATTAGCAAAACGTGCCCTGCTTTAAAAATTAACCCAAATGTGAATTTTAGACCATATTCAGAGACTAAATTTAAATTATCCGCGTAAATTGTGCCAAAAGTCAACTTCCACACATATTCAGCAATTTGTACCGCTATGTCGGCGACACAAAATTGCAAATACTGTTTTAATGCGCCCGTTTGTCGGTTTGAAATGAGGTGATACAGTTTCCACGACCATATTTAACCCAGATACGATGGGAAAATCTATAAATTAAACCATTTTTCATATCCTAGAATTGTTCAGACTAGACGCATTTGCTAGACAATTAAAAAAAACTTTAAAAGCTTAAAATTCATGCGAACAAATATAAAGCACAGTTTTACAATAAATACCAAAAATGCTGGAGAATAAAAAGACTAATCAAAAATTTATATTTATATCTCTAGTAATTAAATATATATTATGTATATTTACAACGAATATAACAAAAATTACCACAGTAGGCGTTTCAATTTATAATACCTAACTTTCATATACGCACTTATTTGAATAAATTTAATTGTTAATACCAATTTTAATATGTATTACCTCATTTCAACCAATAATACACTCTAGAACAGCATTTTATTATTTAAACACTAATAAATTCCGACCATTTTACTAAAATAATACTTTGTAACTAAAACATAATTTTAACGATACATTTTAATTAATGCATTAAATGCACTCCATGCATATTTAATCGAAACCAATTCGAATTTTGTGATTAACCATAAACAAGTTCGAATAATTTCAATCTTCAACTTTTTTAATTTAGTTTTAACATTTGATTTATCCCTATTGAGTAATTTGCAAACTAATGAAATATAAATCCCATAGAACAAAATGTATATAGATTATAGATATGTATTGATTATTTCAGAATAAATTTAAATCAACCAAAAAAATTAAGTGTTCTGTCATACATGAATTATTGTGAATTTAGAGTGCCTACTTAAATTTTAGTATATAATTTTGACACAATTAATGTCATTAATCATATTAAATGGAAAAAATTAGTACGAAAAATTTAGTGCGATTTAGTAGTTAAAGTTCACTCTACATCTAAAGTTTTAACTGTCAGGTAAGACGGATTAAAAGCTAGCCTATACACTGGAAGTTTTGAATCTATAATCAGGGCACTGAGTTATCAAGGCCAAAAGAACAAGGTTTAGGAACTCTAGAGCGGTCAACAATGATTATAATCAAAAGTTCAAAATTCAGAATTGTGGAAAAAAAACATATAAAAACTACAACATTGTTTTTAGATTTTTGTAAACATAAATGACACAATTGTTGTATTAGCTATGTTATTATTCGTCACCAACTCAGTTTACAATAGTGCCTACTAACAGCAAATTGTGTCAAAAAAAATAGTTGGCAGTGCTACAATTTGTAATAATGATTTTCATTTAAAGTTCAACGAATACAATTTGAATATTCTCTGACACAAATTGTCGCTATTTTCGTATAAAAAATCAAGCATATTTAATTATTGTATGGAGATTACAAATTCATAGAAATAAAAGCTAACAAACCGGTGACTAGTATCATTTTATATGTAACAATGTTTTCTACAATTTTGGTGTTTATTACAATTCATTTTTTCCATGTAAGACTAATTTGGACGGGGCCTACTTTGTTTACGCGGAATCCGAACCGTGTTCCTCGGCCATATCTTTGTCAATAGCCTACCGACTGGACGAGTGTCTAAATCGCCTCTTACTCACGAGATATCCGATCTCATCCAGCCTGTGAATGAGCAGTTAGATTTTACAGCAATAGATTTTGCACTCTTGCCATGGAACAACAGTACGACAGAGTTTCATTCACTGTCACCTCTCCATTCATTGGCTTCTTTTAACATCGCTTAACTTCAGTAATCTATCGGAAACCGGTGTTTTATATTTTAACCAGTATTTCTTATTTTAAATTTTAATTTCGTATAAAACTAAATAAATATTAGCATAAATATGTGATACTGTTAACATTATAGATGTTAGATGTGTTATGTAAGAAAAAAAAAAGCAAATGAATTGTTAAACTAACTAACCCAAATAACAGCTCTTTTAGCAGAGTTCAACTAACTGAATGTACCGCTATCCTTACGGATAGCTGCTGCTGGTCAAACGAAATGAAAAAAAAACTGTGACTGTCCGTTTGAGAATTTAGGCCTGCGAAGTCAGTGACCTTTTGCAAAGAACGGAGATAGGACATCGCCAAGATGGATACCGTTAACTAACAAGGCGTGGCAATGGTGAATTCAAAGAAAAAAAAATGTTACGACGATTCACATACTAAGTAGACAAGAATTAATCAAGCACTAATAAAGAAAAAGACGACCCATAACCTAAAGAGACACAAAAACACTGCATTTAGTGAACTTCCTAGTGGGGTTTTTTACTTCATTAGATCACTTTGTCTTGTCAAAATTTATGGGGAATTTTCCTTTAACCTAGAACTATGAAATTTGGCAAGTACTACCGTCTTATCCTATACAAGTAAAGGGAAAATTATGAAAACTATACATTTGTAAAGACTGTTCAGCCATCGTACAACGTTACGTCATCATTATTTGTCAAATATGAGTTCTAGGGTGTGTCTGAGATCAGTTCATAATGTTTCGAAATTTTTAAGTATACGTTCCTATATTATTGATAAAGAAATATTACACCTTTGCATTGTATTTACTTCATATACGACGTCCACTGGCAATAGTATTCTACGAGTACCAGCGGCAGCAATGCATGAGCTCTTGTTTATTTTGATTAAATCTTTGAAGCATTTTTGCAACAAAAAATTCGGATTTTATTTGACGGCAACTATCGATTTTTAATTTTGACATTGATCGACTCCGTCAATAAAATTATATCCCCATAATCAGATGACATTGACAACTACTAAAAAGAATATGCAGTAATTTACGAAATGCCGAAATGACGTCACCAATCTCTTTCATCTGGTTGGTGAGACTTCGACAATATGACGTGACGTTGAATAATGGCTGAACATTCTATTATTAAATAATAGAATATATAGTCTTTATAAAACTTCCTGAAAGGAATATAGACAGAAAAAAAATCAATTTCCTGTATAGTAGATCGAGCTGAACTAAAACAGTACCCCCAATTAGCGACATATAACGATAAAATGGCGTAACTGTTGTTGTCCCAGTGAACTTGATACGGAGGACATCGGCCATATTAAGCCTGAGAAGACCGGTTTCTTCGGCAAAGAATTCTGCAACGACCTGGCTTGCATTCTTCTTCCATCTTCTTCTTCTTCTACGTAGTAGTGGTAGTAGAGAGGCAGGTCGCGCTTGTGTAGATAATTCTCCGAATTTACATAACTAGGTTTCTGTATTTATGGGTATCCGAATGAAGAAATAAAAAAAGTTCACTGAACGCAGTTTTTTTATTCTCTTCTTAGGTAACGGTTTGTGCGGTTTCTTGAACCCCAGAGACCGTTATTTTGATCAATTCTTTGTAATCGTTAATCGTTTGTAATAGTTTTATTTATCAGAACTTCAACATTTGACTAGAAAAATCTATCAAAAAAACTTTAAACAAATATTCTAGGGGAGGAGTGAAGCTTTAAGCTTCATTCTGAACCTCGCAATTAGTGGAATAAATTAGTGGTTTCAATTAGCGTAAACGTTTGTTCCTTATTTATAATGTAAGCATTCAGAACGTCAAAATTAGTGGTATACATTTTCAATTAGTAGAAAAAGTTATCAAACTTTTAACTTTTCCATTAATTATTATACTTCAAAATTCGCCTGAAATGTCATTTTGGCCTTTGATTATCTTCCATCAAGAGAAATTGTGGTTAGAAATCTCCAGTTGATTGTTTTATAAGCTGAATATTAGCCTCTATAGCTCTATATAAAATACCATTTTATCGTCTTGTATAAAAAATAACTATTTTTATAAGCTGTAAGCTTTACTCGATTCTGTCTATGATTTGTAAGACTATCATCTAATTATTAATCTTTCTCTATGGATACAACTGAATACAGAACAAGAATATCTTGAACTAGATAAAAATCGTATATTAAGTTATCAGGAGTATTTGAATAATAATGATTTGTATTGATAAAGCCATAAATTAGCGACTAATTCACGGTCTCGAATTCAAGCTATCGACTCAGTCATCGCAACAATAGTTCAATAATTAACGCAAAAAACTTACTGTTCCGTTTCTGAATCCATCTCTACCGAATAAATGACGAAAATTGTTCAATACTCTACTAAAATTAGAATCTGCTTTGGTATAAAGGAGATTTAATGAAAACCGGTTGGCCAATAGTGCCAATAACTTATTGTTTTCCCAAATAAAAGCTATTTCGCTTGGTTGGGCCCGTCTCCATTGGGAAAATAGGATGGAAAAACAATCCGGGCGGGATTTTTCAATCAACAACAGAAGGGAAAAACTTGGGCGCATACAAAGGCGGCCGCTGTGATTAAATCCAAACAAAATCGGCGATGATTTCTAAAAAACGAGGGACATTTATAAGCCTGATAGATAAAGGAAATACGAGCCTTAAGCAAACTAATCAAATCTCTGAATTGAAATTAAATAAATTTCGGACTTCCATTGTCTTTATTTATTTTGATTAACACAACGTTTCGGTCGAAAGGTCGACCGTTATCAAGTATAATTTTAAAACTACAGAGCTTTTATACTACAGCCTTGCTACAGCCAGGCTACATTGGTGCGTTTTGTCAGTAGTTGCCATATCGTAGATATTTCCGTACTACGATTGCTAAAGATGTTATTATAGTGTGACCAACGGATCTGTAGCTACGGGGTATCGGCAGGGGAACGCAGTTGTTAACAAAACACGCCCAATTTCATTCATAAAATAGGCATGGGCGTACGGTGTTATATGAAAATAATGTGTATCATAAATATAATACTCAGATTAATAACTTTTTTCAAAAAACTTTATGCTGTTTGAGTCGTTACTGTTGAGTTAGCAGATAAACACTAAAAGCTTTTATTAAAGCTCCCTTAAATATTTTGAATCATCTTATTATGTGTTGTTAATATAATAGAAGAAATAATTACAGCTGGGGGTTGGAACCTTTGGTGTTACACAGCAAAATAAAACACTAAATCAGTACAATACACCAAAACACTTTTTGGTGTATTAATTTTACACTGGACGCACGTTTCGCTAACCATGTCTGCCATCAGCAGATGATCAAGACTGAGTCTTGAGGTATATTTATTTATATATCTGTACTAACTATATTTTTTTCTATAATACATAATTTTAGATATAACTATTTCCAGCAAAAAAAAATCTTGAAAATGGTTAACTTTGGAAGCGCAAACAAAACATAATTTTACTCACCAGTAGATTCAATATTGCCTATTACACCAGATATGGTATCGCTCCGCCAGCAGTTTTTAAAGGTTAGGTCATTGTCTACCTATATGTTTCATCCAAATAGATAATACTTGGCTATATTTTCGAATTTCGCGTATATATTTATATCTCTCTCTGCAATATAATGGGCCGCTCCATTAATATTTATCTGTTATTTTGACATTTACGCCAAAAAAATTAATTTGATTTTAATAACCCCCTAAGCGTTTCCCTGCAAAAGGAAAATTCGATTCTTCCTGCAATTTTTGCAAAAGCTTTCTAATTGCGGAGACGAGTTTGAATTCGAGATAAAATCTATTTATCAAATTCCTGACCACTTCGAAAAAGTCGTCGAGCTTTTCGACAGCAATCTCACGTGGTCGTTTCTTTCCAGAGCTGGATATCATTTTATCGGGGTTAGTTTTCAGCCTTTTTTTATCTTCTGTGTGATTTTTTTTATAGCCGATACACGCTAACTCCTGTATAAAAAAATATCCGCTCAAGTTTACGTTTAAGCGGCAACTTAAGCGAACTCTTTGTAGCTTCTTCATCGCAAACCTTATTATGAACACAAGGAAATAAACCAAATGAGATTTTATCCACGTTATTATTAACTTACCATATAAATTAGCTATTATTTCTTTTGTCTGACTATGTAGCGTCTTACCCTTAACAAATTTATTCATTTTAAAATACAAATATACGATCAAGCTTGATATTAATAATTAAAAACTACGAACGAAAAACATTATAACAAGATAACAAAACAATAAAACACAACTTAACTATCAAATATACGAAAAATATAGGAATAAAGTTTAGGATAACCGGTATAAAATAATGAAATAAAGTAATAATGATCAAAAAAATGACACCGCCACTGGATATTTCAATAGTATTCAATATTCCTACTCTTTTCTGAAGAGACCCTGAAGTTGGGGATAAAGCAAGCGAATAGGAAAGGCGTAAAAGCCATGGCAACCGCGTGGTAACAAATCCTGTGACGTACTCTCGCCAATCATGTTCGATGAATAGGCGGCCATGCGCGGCGATGCCGGTTTGCCAATGATATCGTTGCAAAATCTTCAACTTTCATAATAAGCAGATTATACATATATACAGAATGAAAGAAATAAGTTATTAAATAAAACATATCGAACAATATGAACTACGTTAAAATTTCTTAGTAATATACGTCAGAATAACACTAATATATATAATAAACACTACTAAACACATTATATATAATAAAAATATATTAAATTTATAGTTCATGTCTGGCAATTTTGCAATTTTGTAGATAAACGTGGCAATGTCGATTTTTTTTCTCGCATTCCTTCCGTAGCTTCAGATCCGCTGGTCAAACAGTATTCAACTGTATGCTTTAATTAATTCAAACAGTTTGCTATAAAAACGGCTTCTTTAAATTTACGCCTTTTTCAATGAGGGACAACCCAAGCTTCCGCCCACTTTATATTGTGTTTTGACCAAACATAGTCGCAAATACCTGACTTCATTGTTTCATCTTTTTGTACATGTTTTGTGTGCTCGCCATGTCGTACATTTAGCGGGCGTTCAGTCTCCAATATACGGTAGATGCACTCTTTCTTTTGTCTCAATGATTCCGGCCTTGTTTTTGTTAGGACACTTCTTAGAGTCGATCCAGATTTGAAGACAGTTAATGTATTTTTTGGCTATTCACCTGATTTTTTCTGAAGGTTCTTTTAGATAATATGGAATAGTCAAGAGAGAGAGAGAGAGAGAGAGAGAGAGAGCATCCTCCCCACGTCGATGAACCAATGAGTCAGTTTTATAATTGGATTTAATTTTTTTTTGTCTAGGGACTGCTCAGAGTCCATCCTGAAGCAAATCCGTTTTAATATTATTTAATTCAACATTTAATGATGCTTGGTCACTGCATATAGTATTTGCTTGATGACATAAAGTTTTAACTATACTTAGTTGCTTCAGAATGGTTTGACTGAAAACTTCTCTGAATATAATACTTTTCAGATGTCATTAAGTCTAGTGAAACTACATCGCGACATAAAATATGTAGAAAAAGGCTCATCAACGGGGTTGTTCATTTAACGTTTTCGATTGTGCATCCTGCTACCTCACAATTGTGCATATTCAGTTGAAAATGGGCATCTGTGGTAATTTAACTTGATGTATAAGAACAAAACCCTGAGGGTTGATGACATGGAGAGCTGTATGACACCAATGACACCACCTGAAGGAGGGTCATACCCACCTTGGAGCGTCCAGTCACCAAGTTGCTAGACTTTTTAAAAAGGATAGAACTGGAAAATGTAACCTAGAGATTAGAAGACAAAAATAAATCTAAAAAAGGCCACAGTGGAACTTCAAAAATCTATTCCAATAAAATATCTAACCTTTATTTAAAATAAAACGGATTGAAAGTTATGTTATAAGTAATATAATTATATAGATATAAACCTAATTTATGTGAGGAATAGACAAAATGAACCATTATTCTTCATTTTTTTTAAAACGGTCTGAAAGCAATATACATTAACAGATGGTTATTGGCACTATACTTTCGTTTAATTAGACGATTTAGTACGTTTGTTCTTAATATATTGATGTTATAACATGATTGAATTACACAATTGAACACTTGTTCTATGATGGAAAAATTATGTCATACGAAAATGTTCTTTCGCAGATTCAATCAGTGATTATTTTGTTGCACAATTCGTTTTGCCTGTTGGTGTATGCGAACGTATAATAGGCTCCGTCTACACATACCCACATTTTACTTCTCAGTCAAAACGTATCACATTTTATGTGTAAAAAACGGTCTGGTTTAATTGAACTGAATTGAGGCTGAAGACCGTCTAGAGAATTGATGAGATCATTCAGTTTTACTGACAAAACTGTCGTTTTGCCTACACGGAAAAAATATAGCTGTGGATTTTGGATATATTACAACATTTAATATAAGCGACTTTTAGAAATCTAATATTTTTGCATAGTTTGAAAAAATAATCAAATTTTACAAAATTGTGCAAAGATAATAATTATTACCAAACGATACGTTTTTCACTATTAGCTTTGAGTGTTTCCAAATGAAATTTAAACCATAAATATACCGGGTGCGTCTCAAAAGTGGCTCATTTAACTTTTTTATTTTTTCGGATAAAAAAACGAGATTTAGTGCGTTAGTATATGACATAAATTAAGATTGATTTACGTATTCAGTTGATTTTAGTCACTTCCTGTTTCATCAGAAATGACCATAATTTTTGATTTTTAAACGGCACCCTCGATATTTTTTACTTTATTCGATAGAAAATGACACTCTGAATAAAATGACATATCATATGTCAAATTTTGACATTTTCGCATATGGTTTGTTTGTGTGAAAAAAAAGTGTAACATGCGGTTCATAACAACAATTTGACTCGAAATACCAAATACCAAGTGTGTTGTACCAAATTATTCGTAAAAAAATGCTTTTTCCAAATATGCTAATGAGCCACCCTCGTTCAATGTGAAAAAATTGAGATATGATTGAAAATATAATTTAGGCATCTTTTAACCGGCCAGGACAAGACACTAAAAACATTAGACGATCAAATCTATTTTTCCAAGGCTCCTTGATTAAAAATTACTGTTTTTAACACGGCCATCTAGATTGAAATTTAAAATACGGGTTTTCTAAGCGAAAATTAACCAAAGTTGACATATGATATGTCATTCTATTCAGAGACATTATTTATCGAATAAAAAAAAATACAGAGGGTGCCATTTAAAAATCAAAAGTTGTAATAATTTCCGGTGAAACAGTGAATTTCCGAAGTGACTAAAAACAATTGAATACGTCAATCAATTTTAATTTATGTCATATAGGTACTAACATACCAAATCTCGTTTTTTTTTATCTGAAAAATTAAAAGAGTTATAGAGGTGAGCCAATTTTGAGACGCACCCGGTATATACAATTTTGTAATAAAATTCCGTGATGTTTCATCTCCACTAAACACACTGCTATAATTAATCAAACCGCATATGAAATTTCGATTGTATACGCCAGTTTTTAATCCACCTTATCTGACGGGTAAAACATTAGGTGTAGACGGAGCTTTAAACTCAAAATGATTATGTTAAATAGGCGTAACATAATTTTAGCAGGTTTTTGCACTAAATTGTTTTATATAAACGCGAAATAAATTCATGAAAGGAACCGTTCATGTTTACCGATCAGATAAAATCGGATAATTTACAGATTTCTTAAAAAACTTCGTTTTTTACTTCGATTTACTTTAGGTAAGATCGCGGTTACTGAAATTTGCTAATGTTTTCTAAATAACACGCTTCACTGGACAATCGTTTTCCGTTTTTACACAAAACAACTTGCGTTGGTCAAATAGAGTGCCCACTACTGTGTAACACCCGATATAATCGAATCGAAACGAACTTTCCACATTTTTTTTATTTGCAAAATGTCGCATTCCGAAAGTTAGGTGTACTACGCTACTGATTTGGGCGAGATAAAACTACATTCAAGGCAAATTTTGTGTTTTTTGTTAGTTTGTGTTATATAGAACAAGACCTATTATGTTAACCATGTACGTAAAAGTAGCTGTTTTGGTTTCTAAAGTAGCTAAAATGTTATAGGTTCAGGCACCTTAAAAATGTCATCTACGTATTTGAAAGTTTAATACAGGGTGGTCCGAACTGTATTCTGGAAACTTCGGCAGCATATTCTATCAGTCTCTTGATAAAAATCGCTTGGACTAATGGTTCTCGATGATGACTCATCGAAGGGGGGCATTAGATCTTTAAGGTCGCAGTGGTAACCCCCCTCTTACTCATTCTACATTCTACATGGTTCTCGAGATATTTGAAATCTAATTTATCAATACCTGTCATCATTACATAAATTAAACAAGTTGACTAAATAGTTATTAGACTGAAATCATAAATTTAATATATGTTTTTGTGCCAACAGTTCAACAGAATCTGTTTTATCATCTCTTTTTCGAAAAAAAAATTATAATTTATTTTAAGAAAAATAAAAAGTTTCCAAATTTATAATTTCAGCCAAATAACTATCTACTCATCGTGTTTATTTTTTGTCAATAATGACGTGTAACAGCGTCTTCAGATGGAGCGGACCGTCCGCGATTTCGAGCAAGTACCATGAGTTTATATGAGCAACATCCGGACGAAGCATACGCGACCCATGTGAAATTGTTCATTTAAACTCATGGTACTTGCTCGAACTCACGCGGACGCTCCGCTCTATAAAAGCGCTGTAATGAGTATATTCATTCTAAATATCTTGAGAACGGTTGCTCGTAGCGATTTTTACCTAGAGACCCTTTTTACGTAAGAAACGTCGTAAATGTAAATTTTTTACTAAGTAGTTTAATACAGGTACAGACGAAAAGTTATTACTCTTCAAACCAGTTAAAAAATATGTAGGTGGTGCCCTCTACAAGTAGGAGTCATATTGACATCAAAATCAACTTCCTCATGTCAAAAAACTCCCAGACACTAATTTTCATCCAATAATTGACGTTACTTCAAAAATTATTTGACGTTATTTCAAATATTATTTAATAATTTTAAGAAATTGAAACAAAAATAAAACTTCCACACCGTGTATCTCTAAAAATTTTAGGACATACATTTATACGAACTTTTTTACTTATTTTTACCTGCAGAATATGTTGCCGAAGTTTTCGGAATACAGTTTGGACCACCCTGAATACAATCTAGGAAATCCAGGGGGATCAAACAAAACCCTTAATCCAGGGTATTTAGTCAAGAAAGGGGGACAAAATAGATCTATAAGTAGACCTGTTCGGTGCTGAGATTTGAACACCGGTGTTAGGTGTTGATGACCACCGGTGTTTCAGTCGGTGTACCGGTGTCAACACCGACACCGGTGATTATCTCAACACCGGTGTTCATTTCAGCACCGGTGTTCATTTACAACACCGGTGTTTATCTCGACACCGGTGTTTATCTCAACACCGGTGTTCATTTCAGCACCGGTGTTCATTTACAACACCGATGTTTATCTCAACACCGGTGTTTATCTCGACACCGGTGTTTATCTCAACACCGGTGTTTATCTCGACACCGGTGTTTATCTGAACACCAATGTTTATCTCAACACCAGTATCGCGATGAATACCGGTGTCGAGATCAACACCGGTCTCGATGTCGATGTCGATGGTGCCGTTTGTTTTTTTTAATGTAATATTTTTTAGTTTATTTTACAGCTACGAATTTTTGTTTCTTTATGTTTCGTTTTGTTTTCTGTTGGATTTTGATCAAACAATTTTTTACTTTATAGTTGTTTATCTGATGCTTCCACTTTATTTTAGTGATTAGTCTGGCATAAAAATATATTTAAATTTGAAAGCTTTAAGTTAAAGTCTGTGCGCTTTAATAAACGATAAAAATAAGCACCGATACGACATTATTATTATCAGGTTTATTTTGAACTTATTAATTAACATTATTTCTTCTTTAACCCGTTTACCAAACACCGGTGTCGTAGTCAAAATGTGTTGTAGATGAATACCGGTATCGAAATGAACGTCAGTGTCGGTATCAACACCGGTGTCGGTGCCAAAACCGGTGTCGGTGTCAACACCGGTGTCGGTGTCAACACCAGAACACCGGATAGTCCATATTTCGCCACCGGTGTCAGCCCAACACCGGTGTTGAAACGGTGTTCCGGTGTTTGGAACAGGCCTATCTATAAGGTCGCGGTGATTATCTTTCTTTCTCCCATACAGTCTAACACAAAGAACGAGGTGAGTGGGCACCTTTAGAACAACACCTAATAGAGAATTGAGTTTTTGTCTTCTGAATGGGTAAATTACAAAGACAGACGATATCAAGATAACTCAATCGAAGAATGTATACGCATCCGTTATCGGTAATTACCGATAGCAATGCTGTTCTTAACGGAGAGATCGGTTACCCCGATACTCGTACAAAGTTAAATCATCGATTATAGCATCAGATACCATGCCGGGGTATACGTAAAACGTGTAATCCGTACAATAAACAGTTGCTTTCATGTAATGCCTTGGCGAGTTAGATGTGAGTGACCGCAGAATGGGTTTCGGCCTGACACGGTAACGGTTTGTTCCGGACTGTACCGTTAAGCGATCTACTTTACCGGCCCTGAAGCCAGGCTAACTTGATCGTGCTGAAAATTGTACGAAATTTAGTACAATCAGTCAAGTACAATTTTTCAAAAGTAAATCTTCTCTATCTCGAACTTCCTTAATCATAAATATTTTACGAAAAAACACCGCACAGTGAAAAAATTAACTTCTAAATTTAATAACAATATTGATGGTTATATCTTGCCACAGATTATTGTAGGAAATTTACCATCCGTTCTGTAGTTTTACAACTCGGTTGTAAATTCGCTGTATGGCTAATTTGTAGCATGTATGTAAATATGTTATATCTTTATATTCACCAATATTCTTTGTGAATTTATGTAAAAAATGTGTCATATCATAGTAAATTTACTTATTTAATGTAAATTTATCTTTTAAAATCGCCAACTTCTTGTACTATTACTATAGAGTAACAACAAATTAAAACATTTTATTATAGTGAATTTACAATTACTTTTGTAACTTCACAAAGCGTTAGTAGATATTAATAAATTTAATTAAACGCGCGTTTATAATTATAATATTTATTATAAAGGTTAATAAAAAGTCACAAAACAGAACTTATGTATGTTAAGGGGCGTCCAGACCAGATGAGTGAGCAGTAACGAGTGCGAGCAAACATTTATTCAAATTCGCTCGTGATTTCTGCTGCTCTCGAGCACATGATCAGCTTCCGTCCAGACCTAGCGATTATTTGTATGTTCGGCGTTGATCGGTGTGTAGCACTTCATGTTCATAATGTCGGAAAAAATTATTGCTCGTGCGTCTTTCATTGTATTTTATAAATTGTTGAAACGTCAAAAGAGAAAACGACTGCAGGGGAGATGGTGGAACATAACTGTTTTTAAAAACCGAGTTTCTCATGGTGTTAACAATGTACTAAACGATGTTGATACAGAAGATTCTGGAAAATTTATGAACTTTTGTCGGATGTCACTTACAGACTGTAATACCTTATTAGATTTAATTGACATAAAAATAATGAAAAGTGATACCAATTACCGAGGAGCAATTTCACCTAGAGGAAGGCTAGTTATAACCTTACGGGGTGCTTACAGGTCTTGGCTTTTGTACTCCTCTATTAGTTCTAAAACAACTTCATTCGGCCATTCCATTTTTGATATTCGATCGCAAACGTGGTAAACAAAATTCCGTCCAAACCGAACGTGCAATAGCGCGAATTTTCTTTTATGTACCGACACGGCGTGGAACAGCGTCGAGCGCGAGCAAGCAATCATTCGCTCGCTCGCAGAGCCGTCCACACCAGTTAAGCGTTCCCATAGAACATACCCGAATTCTTGCTCGCTCCTGCTCGCTCATCCGGTCTGGACGCCCCTTAAGATACTCATTGCAATCTCTTCTTGTCTAGAAGAACCTTACTGGAATTCTGAGCCTTATCAAAACAGGAAAAAATTGCCATTAGATACAAAATAAAAAAAAAACATATGTAAGAAATCTGTATGTATCTAATCAAAACAGTCAACTAATATATATAAATAATTCATCAAATAATTATAATAAATGGAGATTGTGTTTTCTAAGAGGGCTGGCTTTATACAGGGTGTCCCAGAAATAAGTGCAAATATTTTAACTGGTAGTATAGTTCAACCCCAGAAACACGCCTATGAGGTTTTTTTCGCGAAAAAAACATTTTGAAAATTTTTTTGCAATTTTTTTTAGTTTTTAGTTAAAAAACATAATTTCTTGATAATATGGCAACACAGGTATTAGATTAAATTTACAAGAAAGAAAATCCAGAAAAGATCCAGTGGTTCTCAAAATTTTAGCAAAAAATATTTTTTTTGGAAATTTTCAAAGTAAAATAACTCCGTTATTTTGGACTTATTTGAAACATGATAAAGAGAAAATATGTTTCGTTTATCAAGATCTACCACCCCTTAAAATATTTGCACTTATTTCTGGGACACCCTGTATTTACAAAAACTACAGATAAACCATAATTAATATAATAAACTTACCCATAAATTATAAAAACACTAGTCACACCACTGCGTTTTCAATCGAATACTTAATGCGCATCAGCTTTACAAGAAGTCACGTGACGTGGCGTCATTTTTTACTAAATATGTTATGGTAAATTTACCCATGTTTTGTGAATACCTCTAGACAAACAATTTTACTACAAGATTGTATTTTTGATTTAAATTTAATTTTTAAACTCAACAAAACTCATTGTGAAAATACTATTAATTAATTTTTTTTTGTGAAACTATGTAAAAATATCTTATTTTAATAAGATATTATAAGTTTCTTTTCATACGGTCTTTTCGTACAATACAACTTACACGGTCACATCGTCAGGCAGCGGCATATTCCACCTGGGTCTCCTCATATACCTTCTATCGCATTTTTTCACGAGTCATTCGGCCTCAATTGTGCGGAAAAGACGAAAATTCCGACAAAAAGCGCTTCATACGGCAGGGGATTGACCAGAGAGAGAGCTTACTTCGATCGATTCCCCCTCGCAAGAATAATAGCCAACCATAGAATTTATTGGTTATTGGCAATGAGCATACGGACGGACAAAACGGCCTGGCCTGGGAAATCGAGAGGTCAGGACGTCGAATGAAAAGGCCAACGTTTGGGATTGAGGCTTGAGAAGGATTTGTATGTAACAGCGGGAAGGATGTATCAATATGTGATAGGCTGAGTCTTGATGATAGGACATATTGTGTATACATACATTATATTTAATTTCTAACGAAGAGTTATTTAAGTGAAAGTAAACATTAATTTGAGTTTTTTTAAGTTTCTTTGCCGTAGTGAATAAAAATGGAATAAATCCATTAGTCCTTTTCAGGTATAAAGACGATTAGAAAAAGTCGGGGCAAATCAATTAAATTAATGTTTCTTTGGTAACAGTTTTTTTGTGCTTCGGTTCTAATAGGAAGAGAACTAAATTAAATGAAAGCCAGTACTAAAAAAATTGAGGCAAATATTATTTAAGGTAATGAAACTGATGAAAAACTTCTGCAAGCAAAGGGTATAATTAACATTTGACATTGTTTTTTTGTGATATTTCCACCATAGAGATTGTATGGTGGAAAGGGGGGAAGTTAATCATCGCGACCTTATAGATCTATCGTGTCTTCGTTTCTTCAATTATAACTTATCATATCGTTTCAGGGTTTTGACAAAAGCCAGTATCTGAAACGGTTTTACAGAGGTTAGTTCTCCACAAAGACATTATAAATATAGACCGAACATCTCATTCATAAATACTCGTTGGTAGTGTATCAAACATTCCAATGTGTCAGACAAGGACAGAAGAGACAGAGAAGTCTAAAATTTCCGACCCCGGCAACTAGGCGCAATTGGATTGTTCTAATGGCCAGTGGCGTATCGTTTTTTGGAACGAATTTAATTAGTAAAGTAAAAGTAAAGTAATTAGTAAAATTTTTCGTCAGATGAGTTTTGTTATAAGGTCTAATATAATAATATAATTAATATCCCACATATACTTATGTTGAAACGTTAGTAGGTAGTTTTCGAAAATCGCTCCAACGTCGATTTTCAATTTAAACTTTCAGTTAATTCTATATAAACTTTCAGTTACTTTTGAATATTTACAGGGTGACTCAGGCTTCCGAAACAGTTCTATATTAGGTTTGTGGTTGGTGACTTTTCTTTAATTTTTTTTTCAGAATATGGAGGCAATGATAAAGCACATGTTAGACATTTTTGTAAACACAGGTGGCCGGAACATATTTCAAACTAAAGTTGTAGATTTGCCATTAAATTTCCATTCCAGAAATATCTAGGGTTGCCACCTGTCCTTTTTTGAAAAGGACAGTCCTTTTTTGGAATAACTTGTCCTTTTGACTTTTTTTTACTTAAAAAGTAATTTTTATTTACGTATTTTCCCTGAGAAAATTACCTACAGCAAACAGAAATATTATTTTCGTCCAAATTTAATTAGAGATGTTATAAAACTTATAAATAAATTTTTCTTGTTTAGAATAGGCAACATTATTTAGAACTTCCCGTTTAATCTCAAATGATAATTTAGGTTTTAGTTTTACCTTTTTTGATCTTAAAAAGAACTTTTTAAAATTAGTAATTAGTAACGATTTAGTTAGTTCGCAATCGATAGCTTCCTGTAAAGTACTGTGTAATAGTTGTTTAATCTTGTATTATTAATAACTTCCTATGCCTAAAATCAATATTTAATGAGAAAATTGTATTTTTTGAAAATATAAGACAAGATTTGACTCTTTCGGTCTGCTTCTTGTATTATGATGGCTCTGAGACGAGGCAATTACCTTTTAATCTCTCAATAGAAGGCATTTATCATTAAAAGTATCAAATCTGTGTGCTACAGTATGGGATTTCTGTCGCATAATAATGAATATTACGTTTATTTACAAATCCATTACTTTTAAAGGTAGCTTCATCAGACAATCAAATTTTAGTTAAATGTCCCAATCTTCATGAACTGTATTAAGCATATGTATAGCGGTTTGAATCACCCCGAGAATCACCCTGTATTTTGACAAAAATATTTTGAAAATGTGCGTTACAATGTAAAAAATCTTACGTAAAAAATTTAAATAAAAATTACAAACCAAAAACGTAATAGGTAAAAAGCTTTTTTGGAGGTCTGGGTCACTCTGTATATAGGTATGTATAAAACTAGTAGTCTAAGAATTATTTACAGTTCGTCCCATTCTAAAAAAAGGTAAACACACCGTACAAATAACTCTAGGAAGAGGTATTTGTACGGTGGTAAAAAATTGTTTAAACGAGGCCGAAGGGGCAGATATAATAATGCAATAAAATGTGAAAAAGGGCGGGTAAACACCTTTGTTTATTTGTTGAGCAAAATTCCTTTAGAATATCGTATATAATAACCAAAATATGACGCAATTTTAAGAAAAAAAAATGTCACTTTCTCTTTATAATAAAGTTTCAAATGCAACGTTTATATTCAAATTTGTTATGATCTACAACAGTTAAGTAGTAATTGAGACGAATTATAATTCAATTACCGGCTACTACGTTCTTGTTTTAGTAGCTCAAAATTCAACAAATATAATTAGAAATTATTTTAATTGTGAGAGGCTCCCCTGTGGGACGCCTATGTACGGCGATTACGGCGCGGCGGAAACAATACCTACCTGTGAAAAGACAAATTCGGGTAATTTGAGCTTATTTTTCCACACATTTGACACTGTCGTACCATATTGAAAATTCGCAGATTCAAAAGTACGTTAAACAAAAGCAAAAACTATACTGAAAAACACTGAAAAGTTCACTTCGGACTTGATTCCGACTTCAAACACACCGTAAGCTAAACGTAGTACGCTATAACGGACCAAGGGCCGTCGCGAGGGGTGGTGGGACGGACGGCTCATTTCATTCTGGAAGACTAGCAGCGACGTTGCCAATAGTTCTAGACGTTTCAGCACATTAAACAGTAAACATGTCCTTTAATAGTAACGCATATATCCTCTGGTTAATAACATATTATTACGCATGCTTCTTTAAAAATAAACTATTAATTTAATTAAGAAATTTAGATTTATTGATATCCGGTTACGGTTTTAAAGTCACCTTTTCTGCAAATCAAACTAAGTAGATAGGCGCAAATTTGAGATGTGGCAATGTCGCCTTCTCTATCTCAGTTGGTTTTTACAGTACGTAGTCAACCTCCGATTGTTTGATCGGGTTAAAATACAAAATGTGATATCTGTTCTTCCTAAATCTATGGTTCTCCATCTTTGATGAGTCGTACCAAAGTTTATAACACAAATGGTAGTCGTTTCGGCGTACTCAGTGATGGTGTTTTCCTACAGAATCTGCATTCGCCATTGTCTCTTAGCTCTAATCTACTGGGGTGTTCATCCAGGAGACCTTGTCCTGCAAAAAACTTCATTTATTTATTAACAAGTCGTAGTTTTCCCTATAGCTTGTAAATTTTTAAGTGCAAGTTAGAAAGACTTGCATTTTTGGTAAAAATAAGTGTAATTGAGTTGGTGTTCGACAGTGGTCGCGCTATTAGAACTCTGAAATCAAAAGTCGATATCTCGAAATCCATTAGAAGTAATTGATTGTAGTTTTTTACAAAAACTTTCTTAATATTTCTGCTATATTTTCTTCGCAGACAGTTTGTGAAAATCTTTATAAATAAAAAAGTTACACGATTGCTGAAAATTGCGATGCGCTAAAAGCAAATGGATGGGTTTTTTTAAATTTTTGAATGAAAAAAAAAGAAAAAAGTCTATCGAATTTTTCTTATTTAAACATCTTGTAAAATATCCGAACTTTAAAATAAAAGAAAGCAATATCTAAAGTAGTTCTTGAATTATCGCGTGTTATGTGTTAAAAAGTTGAGTTTTTAAATTGTCGCGGTTACTGACGTTTTCCCGTGGACACCCTAACAATATCCTATAGTTCCATTTTAGATGCTTAGAAACATATCTAATAATTTCATCTAGTCATCTTTTCGAAAAAAGTAGGTATTTTAAAAATTTTGCTATCGTGATTTTACTTTACTTGGTAGGGAAAGGTGTACCGGAGAAATGTGGCAACGCCGCAACAGCACACCGTCGCATTTCTCTCACTCCGACTTAATAGGATCCCTATGCGATTTACTTCCACACATGTAAATACCGACCCAAAAGTAAGAGTTGCCAGCACGGTATATTTTAATATTCAGTCTTTATAATTCGACAATTACAGTGTGATTCTCATCTCCCATCTGCGAAAAACTAAAAATTTTCTTTTCCCCGGTTGGCAACGCGAGTATTCTTCGTACCAGAACGAATCTTTTCTCATTGAACCGAAAATACGAACAAGAACAACGCTTTGGTGCGGTCGATGCTCCTTCGATTTGGGAACGAGAACAAGCAAGGCAAAAATACGCGAGCGGCTTGAACTTGGATGGTATTGAACTTGCCCCGAGGCCGTATAGCGGCCACGGACCGAAACAGTGAAGAACAGGAAGAAGACGAAGAAAAAAGAAAAGAAGATGAATTTAGATGGTTCGCCCGCCGTGAAGATACAACTCTCAGTTGCGTAACTCGAACCCAGTGATATTTACAGACGAACTAGTAATGAGCTTTTTCAAAAATATAATATCTATATACCTATAAATTTCAAGTAATTGCAACAAATATATACGAGTATATAGTAGTGTTTTGCTTAGCATGTATAACTTGGGTCCGCATAGACAACAATGGACCCAATTTCAGGGAGATAATCTAAATTTATCAATATAGGTTGAATAAGCTGAAAATGATGATTATGATGATGAGAGCATCTTAAAAAACTGAAACTGTCGACCTAAAGTAATGAAGAAAAAATGAAAAAAAGTTTCCTTCCCCAAGCTTCAAACATTTCGAAAAAAAATCATGTAATTCAAAAAGGGTTTGAAACAAGGAAAGAGATTCGCCTATAAAACCATCAATCAATCAACTAATTAGAACATTAATTTAAATAAATAAAAGTTGTTTTGTGAAAAGGTTAGCGGCTAGTTAGATTAAATCTAAAAAGAACTGACTGCTTTCACTAAACAAAATGTGAAATTAAACCCAGTTTTTTTTATTTAGCATCACATAAATGGCATCCCTGATACGCAGAAACATGTTATAAATTAAAGGAAGCCTCATATATGGAACCTTTTATAGTACCACTATGACAGGCTGGAATTGCGAATGAAGAATCTTTAGAATAATTACAAAATTTTCTATCTTTTCTATGCTATTTTTAGAATATGTATATAGCCGGGATTCTTCGCTTTTCTTTGCAATTACTGAACTTTTATATGTATGTTATATAGACAGCAATTAGAAAGTAAGAAAGCAGCTTTTTCCTTAAACAGTATGGTTTAAAACGCAAAATAAAACAATTAAACAATAGTATTTTAAAAAATTGCAAGCCTTTGAAGTAATAATATATTTTAAAATTAATTATACAACAATAAAGAACCGCGAGCTACAAATTACAATGTTTTAATAAATAAAACATAGAGAACTAATGGATGCTTTATTATTTTTAAAATCAATTTTCGGCATTTTTTGAAGCCATATAATAAATTCCATGTGTGCTGTCATTAAAACACCCTGTGCAACAATTTCGTGAATAAATTTTCCTAAAACATTCTTTTTGGGTCAGAACCATGTCTCCTGAATATTTTGTTTTTTGACTTATGTCAATACATGCCTTGGTTAATTTTTAAGAGCAAAATGAACTTGCCACAAACATTTTACAATTTTGGTTATACAGAGTGAGTCTTAAATAATAAGTGCAAATATTTTCAGGGGTGGTATATTTCGACCCCAGGAACACGTCTATGAGGTTTTTTTTCGCTAAAAAAAGATGTTGAAAATCGTGCATTTTCTTTTAAATTTCCCTGTATATTTTTCGAAAACTTTTTAGAACTGCTTGTTCACCGCAAATTTTCTCACGGTATCACTTCTTAATCTCTGATATTACCATAGTTACGGCTTTACTCTATGGTTACGGTAATAAAAGGGATGCAAATACAGAAAAAATCCGATGGCTCTCCAAATTTTTTCAAAAAAATATCATTTTTTTTAATTTTCAAACTTAAATCACTCGGTTATTTTGGAGTTATCTGAAAAATGGTAAAGATAAAATATGTTTCTTTTATCGAGATCTACCAGCCCTGAAAATATTTGCACTTATTTAAGACTCACCCTGTATAATTAATATATTAGAATAATATTCTTCATCATGACGAGGTGGCTTTGGTGATTATTGTTGTATACGATTGAATATGGTTCTTAGTGTCGAATATTGTGCAAAAGTCATTGATCTTGTTAAAGATGGCCAACATTATGAATATTCACTTGATCCTTGAAGAAATGGGAAAACATAACACAATACCGGGTGCATCTCAAAAGTGGCTCACCCCTATAACTTTTTAATTTTTTCAGATAAAACGAGATTTGGTAAGTTAGTATATGACGTAAATTAGGATCGATTGACGTAATCAATTGTTTTCGGTCACTTCCGGTTTTACCGGAAATGACTACAACTTTTGATTTTTAAATGGCATCCTCAGTATTTTTTTACTTTATTCGATAAAAAATGACACTCTGAATAGAATGACATATCATGTCAACTTTTGACATTTTTTTGACATACGGTTTATTTGAAATTGTAACATGCGGTTCATAACGGCAATTTGACTTGAAATAGCAAGTGTGTGGTATCAAATTATTCGTAAAAAAATGCCTTTTCCATATATGCTAGTGAGTCAGGACACTGAAAACATTAGACGATCAAATCTATTTTTGCAAGGCCCCTTGATTAAAAATTAGTGTTTTTAACACAGCCATGGCATTCTAGATTGAAATTTAAAGTACAATTTGTTTTTGAGCGAATATGTCAAAAGTTGACATATGATATGTCATTCGATTCAAAGTGTCATTTCCTATCGAATAAAAAATCAAAAGTTGTAGTAATTTCCGGTGAAACCGGAAGTGACCGAAAACAATTGAATATGTCAATCAATCCTAATTTATGTCAATACCTAATTTATGTCATACATACCAAATATCGTTCCTTTACCTAAAAAAATAAAAAAGTTATAGGGGTGAGCCACATTTGAGACGCACCCGGTATATTATTAGCAGCCTCATTGATTATATTTGTTTGTACCCTTAGTTATTACAGTTATTTTTTTTAATCCTTTTAGTTCTGTTAGTGTTACTAATATTTATTAAAACCAAGCTTATATCGTTACTTTTTAACGTTTTTTAAATTTTAATATAGAGTTGTAATCAGTGTCGATGTTACGGTTAAAGTTCGATATCCGGTTAATGTCGGCATTAACATGTTGAAAATATGATGATAGTTGAAAAAATTGCAAATTGTTGGTGGCAAGTACATTTCGCTCTTAAAAATTAACCAAGGCATGGTTCTCATCGAAAAATAATGTTTTAGGAAAAGTTACTCGCGAAATTATCGCACAGGGTGTTTTAAATTTAAGCTAAAAAAGAACCATTCGATTAACCCTGTATAATAAGCGTAATACAAAAGTTTTAAAAAAAACTGAGTTTACAAATTCAAGTGGATATATCTATATACGGTTTGCTAAAAAAAATTATGAAAATAAAGCTAAAAATAAAAAGATGTGGCACTTTATACTTGACTAAAAAGTTTCCTGTTGCGTATCTGGGGTGCAACTTTGTTCAAGTTAGCAACCGATCGTTTAGAAGCGATGTCGAAGCCAGATCGGTACTATGTTCATTGCAAAACTATTGTCGCTCAAATGCTGCGAAATATGATATCACTATCACACTCTTGCACACGTGTGCGACACGGTCTAGGCTACTTGCTCGATGATTTTGTCCTGAACTACCAACTTACATCTCACGGGGTCTTTAGCAAAGGTTATGCTTTTCGTTTTTTCTGTAGATATGGTCATATTCATCGCTTGACTGACCTGGTAGAATCTGTGAAGCTGTTTCTGCAGGTCGTCCTCCGTTTCCGCGAAAATGGCTGCGTCATCGAAAAACGTAACACGCTATGGAAAAAAGTTACTGTTTTATACAAGACGATAAAATACCATTTTATCGTTTTGTATAAAAAATAACTATATTAGAGTAATACGCGTTCCGATGTGAATATCTCGCAATTGAGGTCGTATTCCCTCTTATTAAACATCCTTTTAACGGATATAGAAAAGATAAAAGTGGGTCTTCATCTCTAGACCGATTAAATTTCCAGTCGATGAAGCAAGCATCCGATTATATTCCTTAACTCTTCCGGCAATGATCGCTAGTCCGTTATTATTAATAATTGAAGCTTAAAACGCTTTGGTTTGTCGGTTTGATTTCTGATGATATTAGTTGGAGCAGCGATATCCAGTAGTATGGAAGTAATAGTAAAGGGAGAAGTCTCCCGAAAGGGCATATTAATTTTAAGTGCTAATAAAATTCAGTTTAAAAAGTTTACTACGAAGCGATCTAAATAAACAATTTATCAATTTTATGTAACAGTAATACTTTCGTTTTGTCATCACATGGCTGAGAGATTCTTTGAGGACATATTATAAAGCGATTATAAATACTTTTATTTTATTTTTTTTTACTTCGTATAGCATTGTTTTGTAATAATTCTGTTCACCCTCCCGGAAAATGTAACAAAGTAAACTTTTTCGCAATTAGGGAAAAGTAAACTCATTTATTATTTGTCAAATTTATTTTTAATGCTACACGTTTATGTCACAAATTGGTTTATAATTGAGAAAAAAGACTTTTGTTAAAGAATAACAATTAAAGAAGAAAAAAAGAAAAGAGCAGATGAAATTGTTGTTTTGAGTTGAAACAAATGAAAAGTGTTTTGGAAAATGATTATCTAATATACAGGTTGAGTCTTTGAGAAAAATGCAAATGTTTTTAAGGCTGGTAGATCTCGATAAAAGAAACATATTTTCTATTTATATTATAATATTATATTATTTAAATAAATCCAAAATAACCGAGTTATTTTACTTTGATAATTTCCAAGAAAAAGATTTTTTGCTAAAATTTTGAGAAGCACTGGATCTTTTCTGGATTTTCTTTCTTGTAAATTTAATCTACTACCTGTGTTTATTATAATTAATTATATAATTTAATTTTTAATAAAGATTAATTATTATTGACCGGTTATTAATTAAAAAATACACAACCATTCATTTTTGTTTGAATCTCTATCATTTAAAAATCATAAACTCACTCTAATCAAGATGTCTTTTCATATTTAAATACTTTGCACAAAACTTTGAAACCTTGTTCTATGATAAAACTAGAAACACACTAGTTAATGTAAAATACAAAGCTACATGCACTTTAATCACGTGCATAGATAACATTTCATAGTCAAAAACAAAAGGAGTATATCTCGCTATGCTCTCCATGTATTTTTAACTTCGTCGATGTTAAAAACCGCAACAGCGATATGGTTTCGATTCTACTAAATGATCTGATCGAGATATAAACCGCTCTATTGTTCTGATGGCATATCTGATCAAAACTATGGAATTCTGATGACTCAACTTAGGGACAGCGAACTGATCAAAGTAATAGGACAATGATGAGGGCGTTTTCGACTTAGAGTAGTAAAAACGTATAGGCTTAGTGTGCTAATATGTATATTATTTTATTTAGATCGTGGCATGGAACAGTTTTATTGAAAATTGATAAATATCTCATGAATATCAATAAATTCAAACTTTTGACAGAATTATTAAACATATTTCTATGCAGTAGAATCCCCAGTGGAGATCAACTTAAAGCGAAACTCAGGAACCTTGAAGACACCATTCGTAACCTGGAATGGCTGAGAGATTCTTTGAATCCTCCAGTGGTCTAAGACACTCGAAGAAATTTCTCAGAACTTACGACCGAGAAAAATCAAAATTATGTAAGAACAATCTTGGTTTGTCACGGGGTTTTTATCAGGACACTGTCTTCACAATGAACACCTCTGTAGATTAAAGCTAATAAACAACGGCAAATGCAGATTCTGTGAGAAAATGGGGGAACGCCAGAACATCTCATCACCGAGTGCGCCGAGACGGTTTGTGCCATGAACTTTGGTACGACTGATATCGGAGATGAAGAACTAACCTCTGTAAAACCGTCTCAGATACTGTTTTTTATTAGAGCCCCGAGACTGTGTGATGAGTTTTAACTCAAGAAAGGGGGACACAATAGAGTAGATGAATGGAGTAGAATGTTTAGTTAGATATTGCTGACCATAATTATTAAAGAATAATCTACTAATTCGATTACTAATTGAAATCTAATCAGTTTACTTAAGAATAAACTACAAATTTGTGTAGTGGAAAAGCTGTCATTTTTTATTTTTAATTATATATGTAGGTATATAGTTTTATTTATACATAATTTCTTTTAAGTATTTGAGTGGTTGGAGTTTTTTTGTTGCTCTGAACTTGTAATGAACGTACGTAAACATGTGCTGCCATATGGTATGTTGTAATTAATTGGAATAAGCGAACATTAATGAATAATGAAAAGGCGTGGATCAGCTGATTCATCCTCGTTGAGATAAAGAAGAAAAAATACAAATTATTGTATAAACACTAATTAACTTGATTAATGAAAATAATGTAGAACTGTTTGATGCTATTTTGTTGACTCATTCCTTTGGTAGACGAATACTCCTATAGATAAGAGATGCATTTCAAAAATATGTGCACATTTGCCAGGGTCTTACACCAATATAAAATGTGTTCTATGGTTTCATCCTCAGATTGACAAGACTATATGGCTTCGTCGGTCAATCCCATCAGCTTTAGATGCTTCGTCAGTTTACAGTGTCCTGTTAGTAGACCCACTACAGCTTTGACTGCCTTTCTGTTTTTGCCGTCAGCGTTTCGAATTTTGAAACGACATAAATACTATTCCTTCAAATATGAAAAGCACCAAGAGCTACGAGATGGGGACGAAATACGGCGGCAGGCGTTTTGTTTTGATATGATGGAAAGAGCAAACACGGATAGGGAACTTTTAAAAAACATATGTTTCACTGACGAATGCACGTTTACCTTAAATAATGAACCCAATGTTCAAAATTATCGATATTGGAACAAAGAAAACCAACACAGGTTTGTCGAAACAAGGACGCAATATCCACAGAAAGTAAATGTTTGGGCAGGGATATTCGGACACAATATTATCGGGCCATTATTTCTTACGCGAAATTTAAATGCAGAATATTATTTGGAACTACTCGAAAATCATATTTTACCTGCCTTACATGATGCCGCTAGGGAAAATCAGGAAGTTTGGTATCAAATGGATGACTGCCCGGCACATAGTACCCTGGCTGTTCGGGAATATTTAGACAATAGTTTTAACGGAAACGTTACTGGCCTAAATCATACAGTAAATTGGCCAGCAAGGTTTCCTAATATTTCGCTATAGATTTCTTTCTCTGGGGCCATTTAAAAAACAGGATATACAAGGATAAAAAATATCTAAATCTAGACGAGTTAAAAAATGCTATTTCTGCCGAATGCAATAGAATTTCAGTTTACCAACTAGCGAATGTAAGAAGAGAACTTTATGATTGCCTGGGGTTATTGTCTAGCAGTCGATGGAGGAATATTTGAACATCTTCTTAAATCCAAAAGTTCTAACAATTTAATAGTACCTAAATTAATAAGTTATTGAATATTGTAATAATACTATAATTAACCTTGTAATTGGTTACTTTATTTTACTTTAATTCATATTAATTTGTATTTATAAATACATCTTTAAGATTTCCGATGTAGGAATGAGTTTTCAATAATAATAAAGCACTAAATAGGTAAATTTCTTAAACAAATGACAACTTCATTTGACAGTTATCTTTTACCTTGACTGGTACTCATAAGTAAATACAGGGCCATAAGAAAGGAGAAATATTTAAAAAGAAATCGGCGATAACTCGTAAGCGATCTAATCAAAAATATCTAAAGTTTTTCTTTTGAATGCGGGCTTTAGTGCTCTTCAATAAACCTAAATAGAATAATTAGCCTCTAAAATAATTAGGGAAGCCAATAATTGACCCCATTAAAATTTACATGGGATTTCCTATGTCCCGTCCGACGATGCAACACCCGGTATAGCGTTTAACGCTTTGGGAGTAGCAAGGTACAGCTTGCCATACTAGAGCCGTTCGGTATATAAGGAAGGTTCTGTGGCTAGCATTACGCTTCAACCGCCTATTATTACCTCAGGATTGTGAATCCCAAGTACTCATTTAAGGCTGAGTCGACCTAGGTACCCAAACTATTTTTATTTTATTAAAAATAGTCGACGATGAAATACCAGCTGTGGGATTCATCATTCATCATCATTCATTTATTAATATACCTTTGAATAAGAAGACTAAGGAAGGAGCATATCAAAAATCTTAACCTATCTAAATTCTTTGACATCTAATCTTTGACAAGTAATAAATAAAAGCTAAAATGCAAGAAAAATATATAATTTAGTTAATTTAAGTGAATTTCATAAATGATCGGTTTACTACACGTATGTATATTATATAGTCACTTACTAGCGAAAAGTTGTTCCATTATTTCACTCAATTTTTGCCGAGATCTACCGTACGCTACACAACCAACTATTTTAGAGTCTTTTTCGATAAATCGCGATAGTGTCACTGTTAATTTAAGTTCTGCCACAATTTCCATCTAGATTTACTACCTTTATACAACTATCAGTAGTAGAATAAATAATAAATAACATAAAATAATCTGCATAAAGACTGACAAATCCACAAAATTTCAAATCAAATTCAAATGTGTCAAATGAATCGTCAAACAGAACTGTCAAGGATCCCCACCCTAGAGAGCTTTTATGGTGCCTTTTCCGCCCACCATGCATGAATACATGGATAGCATTATGCTCCTTCCTTAGTCTTCTTATTCAAAGTAATATACAAATAATTATATAATATATAAGATAAGTTGTACGCATCTTTGGGTAGTGTAAATTTCTGCCTGAAGGTTGCTGAAGTAGGTGCCCATTGGTTCGGAGTATTTAGTTTTCTGCCCAAATACTCCTATCCATATACCATATAGATAATTATGTAAAAAATTATGGTTTACTCATCCCCGTCAATAGCAGAACAATATAACGGCACTGACAAGTAAAGATAACGTCAAAAACTTGAAATTGTTTGGCCATTTAAAATTTAAATGAAGGGAGAATTTCAAACCTATTGTATTCGTTTATGACGTACAGCTAATATAGAGATAGTGTAACAATAAACTCTGTTAGAGTTATCAGTGTGGACCAAAAACTTTGCGATATTTGTTTGCGTATAGAACCCCTCTCGAAATGATTGACATAATAATCGGCCAGTGGTATGCGCCCATTTCGTGTTGTTTGGACAGGACCAAAATTCAATTACTATAAAGTTTGTTATGCGATGTTTATAGATATATTGTTTATTGTGTATTAAGGTATAAGGGACATAGGAATTTATTATGTAATACCATTTTGTTTAGGTAAATATTTAAATTTAATTTCATCTTATTATTAATATTTTATTTTATCTGAAATTTATACAGCTATATTGCAAAAAGCGCTGTTGTGTTTTTGTTGAAATTTTGTTGGTTAGGTGTCAGTTTGTGGTGTTGATTTTGTTGTTTGTTTGCAAAATAGCTGGCTAGTTTGAAAACTAGCCAAGTATCCATTTTAGCTGTAACATATATGATCGGGACATACACTGGGTAGTCCCATTTTCGTGTGTTCTATGTGGTTTTTCGTTTATGAATATTGTATTAGTGTATTAGTAGTTTGTAGACCCACTACTGGCACTACTGGTTAGTAGACCCACTACTGCAACCTAACCAAAAAAATTTTTTGTCACATGATTAAGCTTGACCGGCACAGGGTTGCACACATTTTCTTAATTTCTCTTAATCAAAATATTTTAGGAAACAAAAATAAATTATTTATAAATATATAGACAGTTATTATTTACATTAACAAAACTCATCTCCCTAACAGCACAAGGGACATAAAGGTCCATTACTACCGCTTTCTCGTTCAAAATATTTTAATAAGGTTGCCATGAGTTTTTTGCATCGGCTATTAAGCTGTCTTGTACACTTCGCGCTAAGCTTAAATTTGTTAAGCTTAAAGTATCACAACACAATTCATTTAAACCAAAAACTTAAAAAAAATACAAAACTAACAGTGTCTGGTCGATATATTCTTTTTATTTTATTTGCCTTCTGTGATTATTTCTAAAAATATAATATACTATACAATTATTATCATAAATAGAGTAAAAAATGCATTATTTAGAAAAAGAATGTCTTTCATACTACTAAAGTCCATATTAAAAGATCTGTTAAGTAAACGATGAATGGAAAATCTTCTCGGTAACATATTACAGGAAATGACTGAGTAATTCAACAATTAAAAAGTGTTTGCACTGTTAATTGGTGTGTATACATTTGTAAGGAAATACGTCAGTCGATTTGAAAAGATATATTTGTCTTCAAACGGAACTATTTTGTGGTTTCGCCAGTAATATGTCATTTGTGTAAATTTGTTAACGAAATGCAATAGTTATATATTATACATTTTCTAAAGTTTTTAATTTAATAATGGATATATGAAGAAAAATATTGCTTTACCCATTTAACATAAAATATATTTTTGTTGTTTATTTAATTTTATTTAACATTCAATTCTATTAACGTTTTTTTTTCTCTTTTCAGGTAAGTTCATCAGGTTTAAGAACAAATGATCTATTAGAAAGCAATGTCGATGTAAGTACTATATGATATAAAAATTATATTGTTAACCATTTTTAGCCGACCATACCAATAAGTATGGTAGGCTATTAAGATCGGCAAAAAAAAGCTTTTTTAATTTCACTCAAAATGAATTATTTCGGTCATAAATGACCTAAATACAAAATATTTTCATGGTGTCTGTCTGTCTGTCCGTCTGTCCGTCTGCCGTCTGTAACACGATAACTCAAAAACCGCTGAACCGATTTTAACCAAATTTGGCACAAAAATACTGTGACACCCGAGAATCTGGCTATTAGTTTTTGGTGGGGGTGGGGGGTTGGTAAGGGGGTGTGGGAGGGGGTTAAAAATTTAAAATAATCGTAACTCCAAAATTACAGTAGCTAGCAAAACGCGGTTTTCAAATTATGATTAGGAATAATATTTGCAACAAAATTTGTAATAACATCAAAATCAGTCAATGTCGCAGTTTTCGAGATATTAACATATTTTAGTATGGGCGGCTATACGTGCCTCCCGGCGCCAATTTTTTTTTGTGCATTGAGTTTAAAATAATAGTAATTTTGATTTTTTTACTTTGCATTGTATTGCTCTTATTTTTGTATTTTTTTAACATAACATTTCCCTTGTTCAATCCCCAGAATAATACCCAAAAAAGTATCGATACCAAAACGACTATTTAGAAAAAGAAAGCTGCACTAAATCATAAGAGAAATAACTTCTCTATTATACGAGAAACTTAGAAAAAGAAAATTCTATTTATGTTAGTTCGTTTTGTAATTTGCTTGAGGCGATCCGCAAAGAACTTCTCTCTATGGACGACTGAGACCAGAGTGCATATTCTCTCTCACTCTTTCACTTCTCTTCTCTTCTTTAATGAACTTTAATTAAGTTCCGCCAGGAGGCAGCCAGAAGTGCAGGGATGAAATGGTTTTATTCATCTTATCTGTTCGAAGAAACACTGACCTCAGAGCGGTAGAGGATTCTACGGCGCCATTTTCTTAAATTTCGTTTGCCTTCAGCACATAGCACGATCAATATGTATCGTGTCAATGAACGTATTACATCATTGATTTTTGGTCCTTTTATATTAGATATTTGTTCGTTTTAGATGTCTTGAGAAAAAAAAATCAATCACTTTTCAAAAAAAAACGTAAAATTTAGTGACTTTAATATTTTTGGTAAATACTAAATCAGTAGGTATTCTTTTCTAATATTAAGGTTACAGGAAATTTTAGTAATAAATAGATAATTTATAGGTAGTACAATTCGACCCCAGAAACATGCCTGGTTTTTTTGCAAAAAAAAATGTTGAAAATTTTATATTTTTCTGATATTTTCCTGAAAATATTGAAAAACTTTTGAGTGCCTCTTGTTCAGTTCCCGGAAATTTGTTTATACTGCTTCGAGAGAATGCAATGTTGCCACCACCTATGTTATCCACATTCTGTATGTTTATAAGTTATAAGTTCACATTTTTAAATTTGTACAAAAAAATACTTAAATTAATTTTATTCACTGTAGATTTTTTAATCATTGTATATTACTATTAATTATATAGTGCTACAACGTCTACAATTTTCAATATCTGTTTTACAGTTTATATATAATATCTCTAAAAGCCTAAAAAGCTCATGGCTTGATTGGTTATCTTTCTCCATTTGTTTCTTCCATTCATTGTCTTTCTCCTTTATTTCCATCCACTCTTATCCTTCTCAAGTCCTCTTCAACATCTTTTTCCCATCTGGTTCTCGGTCTACCCTTCCTTCTTTTTCCACCTATTTCACGTTTCATTATCATACCAGGAATTCTTGCTTCAGCCATTTTTTCAATGTGTCCCAGCCATCTCAGTCTTTGTGCTCTTGCTACTCCCGTTACACTCGGTGCCCGATATACGAGGGTGGTCTGAAAAGTTTCCGACCTAACAAATTATATTATTATTATTTTTCAACATAGTCCCCTTTTTCCTACACACTTTTCCCAGCGATGCTCCCATCTCTGTAACCCGTCCAAATAGTACTCGGCGTTTTTCTCTACAAAATAGTGGTTCACGAAGGTGATTGCCTCTTCATTTCTCACCGAGCACAATTTTTAAATGAGGGAACAAAAAGAAGTCGCTAAGGGCTAGATCTGGTGAGTAAGGCGGATGGTCAAGCAGTTCAAACTGTAATTCGTGGATTTTCGCCATGGCAACCGCTGAGGTGAAACAAGATTTTTCTTTTCTGTAAATGTGGCCGTTTTTTCGTAAGTTCTGCTTTTAGCTTGTCAAGCAATGATGCGTAGTATGCTCCTGTGATGGTTTTTCCTTTTTGAAGATAATTAAAATAACTCCATTACTATCCCAAAAAACAGTCGCCATCACTTTGCCAGTCGAAATAACAGTTTTTGCTTTTTTTGGAGCCGGTTCTCCCTTTGCCGTCCACTGTTTGGACTGTATTTTTGTTTTTGGTGTATAGTGGTGTATCCAAGTTTCATCTACAGTAATTAATCGACGCCAAAACTCGGATTTATTGCGCCTAAACTGCGCTGACATAGCGTTGGAAATGTTCATACGAACATGCTTTTAGTCTAACGTGAGCAAACGCGGCACCCAACGCTCGGACAGCTTTCTCATGCCTAAATCTTGATTTAATATGTGACAAACACGTTCTTTTGATATGTTCATAACCTCTGCTATCTCTCTCACTTTAATTCGGCGGTCGTCTAGCACCATTTGGTGAACTTTGGCGATGTTATCGTCGGTAGTTGCAGTTTTTGGACGTCCCGAACGTTCATCGTCTCCCAAGCTCTTACGGCTACGTTTAAATTCAGCTGCTCAAAATTTCACTGTGGTAAATGATTGTGCAGAGTCCCTATACACAGAATCCAACTCATTTTTAATTTGTGTAGGCGTATTGCCTTTCAAAACCAGATATTTAATGACAGCTCGATACTCGATTTTGTCCATTTTCACAAAAACACTGACATCAACTCACTTAAACGACTGTTACATTTACATAACAACTCCGTATCCAAAATGGCTGAAACTTTGGTGAATAACTGTCAACAGATGAACAATGAAAATTCACTAGCTTTTATCTACGAGTGCTACCATCTTCATGTTGAAGTCGGAAACTTTTCAGACCGTCCTCGTAGAGTAAAAAGTACCAAGGGTGTCATTTAAAAATCAAAAGTTGTAGTCATTTCCGGTGAAACAGGAAGTGACAAAAAACAATTGAATAGGTGAATTAATCCTAATTTATGTCATATACTAACATACCAAATCACAGTTTTTTATCTGAAAAAAATAAGAAAGTTATAAGGGTGAGCCACTTTTCAGACGCACCCGGTATTATGGTTCTTTAAAATAACAACTTTTCTTTCTGAGTGTTCGTTTACATATGGGCTAGGCTTTGGCCCTTTTCTATATGGCCTGTTTGACATATATGGTCTGTAACATATACCGTTCATTCTACAGAGAGAGCATCCAATTTTTTTTTTAATTAATAATCCATGATGAATAATATATTATGTCCAATCCGCCCAATAATTGCCAAATCTTTTTATAAATCTAGTTATAAATATTATAGATAGGGTTAACTGACAAGTTTTTTTTAAAATTCCGGACGTATAAATGAAAACGTCTAATATTAAGCAAGCAAAACAGTTCTTTCGGTCCTTTCTAAAGGTCTCTAGGAAATAAATCCCTAAAACCAACTTGTTTCCGGCCACATCGGCAACCCCGCTAAATATCCCGATCCGGCCGCACGTCACCCACCCCGACCGGACCGCCGGCGCCGTTGCCGGCTCCTCGCCTCTCCGTACGACGGCGACGTCGGTCTCGGAACCACCTGTGGGGGGCAGCCGAGACGCCCGGACCGCCGGACTAGTCCGGGGGCGCCTACGCGCCTCCTCCGGAATCGAGCGGACCCCCGTTATCCCGCGATTTGGGGGTCGAGGGGGGACATTCCGGACGGGAACGGTATAGTAGGCGGCGAGGCCCCGCGCTGACGTAAACGCGCGGGGAGTAGAGGGGGAGGTCAGGCCAGAGACAACGGCAAGCAGACGAGCGAGGCTTTTGAGAAATATTATTTTATTAGTCGCTGTTGGCTTTTACGAAATTGAATATTTAATTCTATGGGAATGGTATGATGGGGAATTTTTTTAAGAAAGTTTTTTCATACTGCAGTCTCCTCTATTTTGCATTACTATATATTGCCTCATTAAAAATTAGCACTAATTACAGAAAGATTAAAAAAGGATAGAACGTTTCGAGACACACATAAATCTATTTCCAAAAATGTCTTTTTTCTCGAAATTTGCATATTTTAAAAATTTTTACTCAATACAGGGTGTCCCAGAAATAAGTGCAAGTATTTTAACTGGCAGTTTAGTTCGACTCAAAGTATATATTATTATATTTAACAGGTTGCCTCGTAGCTTTGAACCAATCACAGTAGTTGGCGCGATTTAAAGTCTTTATTCATTTTTCTCTAATTTTGCTGACATTTTTAAGTTCAAGCAATATTTGTATTCGAAAAAAAATAGTTTTAGCTTTTTACCTTGAGTTCGACCCCAGAAACATGCCCCAAAAAAATGTTGAAATTTTTAAATTTCTTCTTGGCATTTTCTGGAAAATATTGAAAAACTTTTGAGTGCCGCTTGTTCAGTTTGCGGAAATTTGTATGAATGTATTTTGTGCCAAATACACGTGTAAGTATAGTGCTGTCAAGAATCGCAGTCAAATGAAGTGTTATTGTTAAGTGAAAAATTGCGGTTTTAGGTAAAGTGATAAAACAATGCTCTAACCTCACTACATCGATCTGATATCTATCGGAGTCCCGTTTTCTAATGTTAGGTAAGTTTTTTACTTTTCATCTGAATTTCCCAAGGGTCCTTTCGAACTGGATGGCCTGTGTCCATCAGCAGTTTACCATTAGATGAAGAAGTATGATTCTTGAGTTGGGGGGGTATAAATTCATTATTAAATAACATTATTATCATCAAAAGAATATATTAAAACCAAATTATATCGAGAAAACTTTCCTGGACTGGGTCCTTTCGAACTGGATGGCCTGTGTTGACGTATTCAAGGATGGCCTGAAATTGACGTATTCAAGTCGTTTTTAAATCATTCTAGTCGATGTGTCAACACTGGGCGTCGAACAAGCTGAGATTCTGGTAATTGCTTGGTATTTTTGGCTGATTATCTATTGCTACCGGCGCGGCGGCTCTCAAAATGTTGCCATTATTTTTTAAATTTTCTAAGTTAAATAACTCGGTTATTAGCAATTTATTTTAAAAATGCTAAAGAGAAAATATGTGCTCATGACTGGGTCCTTTCGAACTGGATGGCATGTGTCCATGGATCAGCAGTTTACCATTAGCTGAAGAAGTAGGATTCTTCGGTTGTGGGGTATAAATTCATTATTAAATAGCATTATTATCGTCAAAAGAATATATTAAAACCGAATTATAACGAGAAAACTTTTCTGGAGTGGGTCCTTTTAAACTGGATGGAATGTGTCCATCAGCAGTTTACCATTAGCTGAAGAAGTGGGATTCTTCGGTTGTGGGGTATAAATTCATTATTAAATAGCATTATTATCGTCAAAAGAATATATTAAAACCGAATTATAATCAGAAAACTTTCCTGGACTGGGTCCTTTCGAACTGGATGGCATGTGTCCATCACCAGTTTACCATTAGCTGAAGAAGTAGAATTCTTCGGTTGTGGGGTATAAATTTATTATTAAATAACATTATTATCATCAAAAGAATATATTGAAACCCAACTATAACGAGAAAACTTTCCTGGACTGGGTCCTTTCGAACTCGATGGCATGTGTCCATCAGCAGTTTACCATTAGCTGAAGAAGTAGGATTCTTTGGTTGTGGGGTATAAATTCATTATTAAATACCATTATTATCATCAAAAGAATATATTAAAACCGAATTATAACGAGGAAACTTTCCTGGACTGGGTCCGTCTGTCCGTCTGTCCGTCTGCCGTCTGTAACACGATAACTCAAAAGGAACCGATTTAACCAAATTCTGGCACAAAATACTGTGACACCCGAGAATCTACATAGTTTTTGGTGGGGTGGGGGGTTGGTATGGGGGTGTGGGAGGGGTTAAAATTTTAAAATAATCGAACCCAAAATTACAGTAGCTAGCAAAACGCGGCTTTCAAATTATGATTAGGAATAATATTTGCAACAAAAATCTTGTAATAACATCAAACCAGTCAATGTCGCAGTTTTCGAGATAACATGTTTTAGTATGGGCGGCTATACGTGCCTCCCGGCGCCAATTTTTTTGTGCATTGAGTTTAAAAATAATAGTAATTTGATTTTTTACTTTGTATTGCTCTTATTTTTGTATTTTTTAACATAACATTTCCCTTGTTCAATCCCCAGAATAATAAAAAGTATCGATACCAAACGACTATTTAGAAAAGAAAGCTGCACTAAATCATAAGAGAAATAACTTCTCTATTATACGAGAAACTTAGAAAAGAAAATTTATTTATGTTAGTTCGTTTTGTAATTTCTGTTTGAGGCGATCCGCAAAGAACTTCTCTCTCTATGGACGACTGAGACCAGAGTGCATATATTCTCTCTCACTCTTTTCACTTCTCTTCTTCTTTTTAATGAACTTTAATTAAGTTCCGCCAGAGGCTTGGCAGAAGTGCAGGGATGAAATGGTTTTATTCGTCTTATCTGTTCGAAGAAACACTGACCTCAGAGTGGTAGAGGATTCTACGGCGTCATTTTCTTAAATTTCGTTTGCCTTCAGCACATAGCACGATCAATATGTATCGTGTCAATGAACGTATTACATCTTTGATTTTTGGTCTTTTTATATTAGATACTTGTTCGTTTAGATGTCTTGAGAAAAAAATCAATCACTTTCAAAAAAACGTAAAATTTAGTGACTTTAATATTTTGGTAAATACTAAATCAGTAGGTATTCTTTTCTAATATTAGGGCTACAGGAAATTTTAGTAATAAATAATTAATTTATAGGTAGTATAATTCGACCCCAGAAACATGCCTATGAGGTTTTGTTGCAAAAAAAATTTTGAAAATTTTATATATTTCTTGATATTTTCCGGAAAATATTGAAAAACTTTTGAGTGCCGCTTGTTCAGTTCCCGGAAATTTGTTTATACTGCTTCGAGAGAATGCAATGTTGCCACCACCTATGTTATCCACATTCTGTATGTTTATAAGTTATAAGTTCACATTTTTAAATTTGTACAAAAAATACTTAAATTAATTTTATTCACTGTAGATTTTTAATCATTGTATATTACTATTAATTATATAGCTACAACGTCTACAATTTTCAATATCTGTTTTACAGTTTATATATAATATCTCTAAAAGCCTAAAAAGCTCATGGCTTGATTGGTTATCTTTCTCCATTTGTTTCTTCCATTCATTGTCTTTTCTCCTTTATTTCCATCCACTCTTATCCTTCTCAAGTCCTCTTCAACATCTTTTTCCCATCTGGTTCTCGGTCTACCCTTCCTTCTTTTTCCACCTATTTCACGTTTCATTATCATACCAGGAATTCTTGCTTCAGCCATTTTTTCAATGTGTCCCAGCCATCTCAGTCTTTGTGCTCTTGCTACTCCCGTTACACTCGGTGCCCGATATACGAGGGTGGTCTGAAAAGTTTCCGACCTAACAAATTATATTATTATTATTTTTCAACATAGTCCCCTTTTTCCTACACACTTTTCCCAGCGATGCTCCCATCTCTGTAACCCGTCCAAATAGTACTCGGCGTTTTCTCTACAAAATAGTGGTTCACGAAGGTGATTGCCTCTTCATTTCTCACCGAGCACAATTTTTAAATGAGAACAAACAAAAGAAGTCGCTAAGGGCTAGATCTGGTGAGTAAGGCGGATGGTCAAGCAGTTCAAACTGTAATTCGTGGATTTTCGCCATGGCAACCGCTGAGGTGAAACAAGATTTTCTTTTCTGTAAATGTGGCCGTTTTTCGTAAGTTCTGCTTTTTTAGCTTGTCAAGCAATGATGCGTAGTATGCTCCTGTGATGGTTTTTCCTTTTGAAGATAATTAAAATAACTCCATTACTATCCCAAAAACAGTCGCCATACTTTCCCAGCCGAAATAACAGTTTTTGCTTTTTTTGGAGCTGGTTCTCCCTTTGCCGTCCACTGTTTGGACTGTATTTTTGTTTCTGGTGTATAGTGGTGTATTCAAGTTTCATCTACAGTAATTAATCGACGCCAAAACTCGGATTTATTGCGCCTAAACTGCGCTGACATAGCGTTGGAAATGTTCATACGAACACGCTTTTGGTCTAACGTGAGCAAACGCGGCACCCAACGCGCGGACAGCTTTCTCATGCCTAAATCTTGATTTAATATGTGACAAACACGTTCTTTTGATATGTTCATAACCTCTGCTATCTCTCTCACTTTAATTCGGCGGTAGTCTAGCAACATTTGGTGAACTTTGGCGCTGTTATCGTCGGTAGTTGCAGTTTTTGGACGTCCCGAACGTTCATCGTCTCCCAAGCTCTTACCGCCACGTTTAAATTCAGCTGCCTAAAATTTTACTGTGGTAAATGATGGTGCAGAGTCCCCATACACAGAATCCAACTTATGTTTAATTTGTGGAGGCGTATTGCCTTTCATAACCAGATATTTAATGACGATACTCGATTTTGTCCATTTTCACAAAAACACTGACATCAACTCACTCAAACGACTGTTACATAACAACTGCGCATCCAAAATAGCTGAAACTTTGGTGAATAACTGTCAACAGATGAACAATGAAAATTCACTAGCTTTTATCTAGGAGTGCTGCCATCTTCATGTTGAGGTCGGAAACTTTTCAGGCCATCCTCGTAGTTGCTTTAATTCTTTAATTCTTAATTTGTTCTTCTGGTCGATATGTTGTCTATCTTCTTTCCTCCAAAAATCTTCCTCAGTATTTTTCTTTCCCAAATCTCTAGCCTCGAACTTTCCGTTGCATTGAACGTCCACGTTTCACATGCATACAGCACTATTGGTCGTATCACTGTTTGGTACATTTTGATTTTTAAACTTCTAGAGATGTTCTTACTCTTAATAATTTTTTGGAGTGCGCTAACATATCTATTTCCTGCCATTATTCTTGTCATAATTTCTTGAGTTACATTTGGTTTTCTTAGAAATATGGCTCCTAGATATGTGAATGTATCTACTTCCTCAAACTTGTATCTCGTTTCCCTCTCTCAGAATCTATTTGTAGATATCTTCCCTTCTCAAAATCCCTATCTGACCACTCCATAAATTTCGTTTTCTTCTCATTAAACACTAAGCCTACTTTTTGCGCTTGATTTTCTAGTCTTTTGGTCACCGATATCAGCTCTTTCCGATCTCCTGCTTCTTCTTCTTAAAGTGCCTTCTCCATTCAGTGAAGATCGGCAACAACCATGGCAAATTCCTCTCTATTTTTCGCTCTTCTCAGTAAAGTATGTGAGTCCAGGCCTGTCCAATCTGTGATGTTCTTCAGCCAGGAGCATTGCCGTCGTCCGGGTCCGCGCTTTCCCTCAATTTTACCGTCGATGATGAGCTGAAGGAATTCATACTTGCTATGTCTCATGATATGGCCTAAATAGGCTGCTTTCCTCTTTTTTATTATGTCGAGGAGTTCTCGGTCCTTGTTCATTTGGTTTAGAACTCGTTCATTCGAGACACGGTCAGTCCATGGTATTCTCAGCATTCTGCGATATACCCACATCTCAAATGCTTCCAACTTATTCATTGCGCTTACTTTGAGTGTCCACGACTCAACCCCGTAGATAAGTGTGGAAAGTACGTAGCACTTGACGAAGTTGTCTTTTATATGGATGTTGAGACGTTTATCGCACAATTCCTCAATTTTAGGAAGTTTGATCTAGCCATCTCAATTCGAGCTCTGATCTCAATGTCTGGGTTTAGGTCTTCACTAATCCAACTGCCCAAATATCTAATCTCCTGCTAAGACAACTAAATCATCTGCAAATGCTAAGCATTGGTGTGTTTTACAGTTTAGTAAACTGAAATAATGAAACTCTAAATAATGCATTATACACATCAATTTTTTACACATCAAACAATTCAAGGTCTCTATTAAACCTTGATTTTCATACATCCGTTGTCCGACGATACGTTGATACGATATTAATTTCATTGGTTGTATTTAAAGGCTTCGATTGGTATCAACGTATCGTCGGACAACGGATGCATAAAAATCAAGCTTAACTCAGGATCTAAATATTCCAAAATCGACATTTCAGCAAGACGCATTTCTGCCACCGATGAGTCCAGTAATGATAATTGACTGAATAAATCAGATATTTTCTCACCTCCTTTTCGAACTCTTTGAATCTGCGCCAGCACTCTCTGTTAAATATGTAGATAGTCAACGGTTGACCTACATTTAAATCCCCAGCTGATCTGATTAGCTGATGAATTTTAGGTTATCCAATTCATTTGAGATTCTACTGAAAACAGTAAACCTCTGACAAAACTAAAAAAATAGGCAAATGTAAGCCTCTAAAACTACTTTTGAGCAACGGCCTAGCTACGTCGAAACACCGGTTCCCATTAGAACACCGAAGTTAAGCGATGTAAGGCGATACTAGTGGATGGACGGGTGACCAGTTCGAAACTCTGTATCGTGCTGTTGTCCAAAAAAAGGCAAAAAAGTGTAAAATCTATTGACACACACTGCTCATTCACGCCGGTTCGAGGCCGGATGAGATCGGATATCTCGTGAGTAAGAGTCGATTTAGACACTTGCCAAGTCGGTAGGCCATTGACCATGATATGGCTGAGGACCGCGGTTCGGATTCCGCGTAAACAAAGTAGGCCCCGTCCAGATTAGCCCTGGCAGCAAAAAGGAGACGTTAACTTCAAATCTTTACTTTTAAAACTACTTTTATTATTCAAATAGAAATATTGTTATTGTAGCTTTTTCTTTGCTCTTGAATATACTTTCTTCGTTGAAATGACGTCAAAGCACGTTAATGTTGGTTACAGGTTGCCGAGTAAAGGGCGTATCTAGACGTCGCAGTGCTCTGAGAGATTAAACAAACCCGCTAGGCGATTCTGCCAAAGAAAATAGAACATATAGAGCGGAGACAAGGCGCAGATAGAGTCCGTAGGAGCGCAAATATAAATGCGAGCGCCTGTCACAGGGATTAGACATCGCCCGGGCATTTTCTAACATTTCTAATTGTGCTCAGTTACGTATATGCAAAGTGGAATGAGAAAACTGTCGGAAGTGTGTGTATATGTATTCTGTCTCGCGAAATAGGATAAATAAATAGAACTATATAAAGCGAATTATTTATATATGTATATTATATGTTGGACGGGGTTTCGCTTCAAGCCTGAAGCGTGTACACTAGCTGGGTTGTGTTTTATTTATCGTGCTGCATTTGTATATCCTTTGGCGACAACATAATATGGTATTCGTTTTAAATTTCATTTATCAAATTTAGTCTAGATAAGTAGATGTGGAGTTTACCCGAACGCAATTTGCACAACATACAGAGTGTTTCAAAAAACATGTGCTACACTAATAAAATTAATTTGTGAATTTAATAACAATATTGAGAGTTGTTTTTGCCACAGATTATTGCAGTAAATTTACCATCCGTTTTTTTTTGTTGTCTCTAAGTTAGTAAAATCCCTGCATAGTAGCAACAAATAAAAGCATTTTATTATAGTGAATTTATTTTTTTTCGTAATAATTTATTACAATTACATTTGTAAATTCATAAATCGTTAATAATTATTAATAAATTTAATAAGGCACGTGTTTCTAATTATAATATTTATTATAAAGATTAATAAAAATCAGAAAACAGAACTTATGCAACAACACGATACTTTTGCATCTCTTCTTGTCTAGAAGAACCTTACTGGAATTCTGCACCTAATCAAAACAGGAAAAATTGCGATTCGATACAAAATAAGAAAAAATGCAAGACAAAGGTATCTAATCAAAACAGTCAACTTACAGGCTATGGATGTAGGTATAGAGTCCTCTACTCCGATCCTCAACCGGGTGCGTCTCGAAAGTGGCTCACCCCCTATAACTTTTTTATTTTTTCAGATAAACAAACGAGATTTAGTGTTAGTATATGACATAAATTAGGATTAATTGGCGTATTCAATTGTTTTCAGTCACTTCCTGTATCACCGGAAATGATTACAACTTTTGATTTTTAAATGGCACCTTCGGTATTTTTCTACTTTATTCGATAATAAATGACTCTCTGAAGACTCCAACTTTTGACATTTTCGCTTGAAACAAATCGTATTTTAAATTTCAATCTAGAGTGCCGTGGTTATGTTAAAACACTAATTTTTAATCAAGGAGCCTTGGAAAAATACTTTTGATCGTCTAATGTTTTTCGTGTCTTATTCTGGCCGGTTAAAAGATGCCCAAATCGTACTTTTAATCCTATCTCAATTTTTTCAAATGGGACGAGGGTGGCTCATTAGCATATTTGAAAAAAAAGCATTTTTTTATGAATAATTTGGTACCACACACTTGGTATTTTGAGTCATATTGTCATTATATGCATGTTCCAATTAAGAAAAACATATCCGAGAATGTCAAAAGTTGACATATTATGATATGTCATTTTATTCAGAGTGTTATTTTCTATCGAAGAAAAAAAAAATACCGATAATACGGTGATGATACCAATTAAAAAATCAAAAGTTGTAGTCATTTCCGGTGAAACAGGAAGTAACCAAAAACAATTGAATACGTCAATCAATCCATTTTTTTAATCTAAAAAATTAAAAAGTTATTGGGTTGAGCCACTTTTGAGACGCACCCGGTATATTAAATTTGTCCTCCGAAACACAGTCTGAAAGAATAAATAATACTTAGAGATATGTTGATATAGAGAGATCATGGAACAATTATTATGTTTACCTACATTAAAAAATCGCTAAAATTAAGATGCAAATAATTATAATAAATGCGGATTGTAATCTAATTTTTATTTATTATTATTAATGTAAATTTAATTTTTAAACTCACATAACTTACTATGAATTTAATATCGTTTATTAATAATCATTAAATATCAATAGACTTTTTTGTGAAACAAATTTTGTGAAAATACGAAAAAATCTATGATTTTTAAAAGTTTTTTTTTTAATACTATAATGTGTCTGATCAACTGGCATTAAATGCACATTAAAAAATAGAGAAGAGTACTGGCCAAATAGGTAAATGACGTCTAGGGCTTAACCTCGTTAAAATTAGCATCGCTCGTCATTGCCCAGCTATCTTTGACGCCGTTTTTTTTTCGATCGTCTGGTATAATGTAAAAAAACAGTAGGATTTTATTGTTAACATTAATTTAAGCAGCAATTTTACTGTTATTTCTGAGAGAGAAGAAATAAACCTCTTCTTCCTTCTGGTTCAAAGGTATTCCTCCCAAGATGGCGTATTGAATCGAGTTCAGGCCACATTGTGCCCTCAATAGACCCATTTCTCTTGCGCTTAACTACTTTAATGATCGGTTCATTAGCTTAAAAGGTCTCGTGGAGCGAGACAAGAAGAAAATCTAAGATAGAACATAGTAGAGAGCTACAGCCATTACCAACTCTAACGCCATTACCTTGCGGACGCCCACAAATTTTGCTTTTTATTTTTTTTTCTTCCAAGCTTCTCTGTCATCGACGATGTTTTTTTTCTCGATCTCTTGGGTGTGGCCGAGTGCGAAATTTTCCATTTTTTATAAGGATGGGGAAGATATTTATACGAAAAGAATGGAATGGAAGATTTATACATTAATATTTTAGGTTAACAAAAAGTACTTTGATTTATTTTCTGTTTGTGTTTTGTTTTGGCTGCGAAAAAAAATTTCATTTAAGTTTAATATTATTTAAGTTTAATATATTATGTTCTAAAGTTTTAAGCAATATTTGGAGTTATATATTGATTTGATTTTTTAGCCCTTTTTTACTCCTTACTAGTGGAAGTTTGAAACACCCTGTGGGATCGTTTAATAAAGTAAGGAATTTAGCTTTTGAAGAAGACAGTAAGGATTCACAGCATTTTTTGTTTGATACACCATCTGAACACCTGGGCATACGAGGCTTTGGACCATCGATAAACAGGCTGAACATCGATAAAAAAAATCATGTGCACTCTCCCGGAAAAGTATAACAATGCTATAGTGAATGTTCTGTAAGTAATGTATCTATAAAATAATCTGTACCAAAAATATGTTGAGAAACGCAAGATTTATACGCTCTACCCATATCTGAGTCATGTGTTCTTTAAATCTAGTTAATATTGATCGTCTAGTTAACGCAATATATTTTTGATTGAATTTTTGATACATGAAATTTCATAACTACCTGACCTTTCCAGTGGACGTGTTTTATCTTTAGGATTACCTAATAGTTGTAATTTATTTTTAGCGCTATATACAAACTAATATTTGACATTCTTAAATATTTTTTAACCACGGGATAGCTCATCAAACGGTAATGAAATATAGTTTGACGTATCTTTCTTCACTTTTCTTTCTTTCTTTCTTTTTTGACCTGTTGATTTTGCCACTGCAAGGACCTAGTGATTTTGCCAATGCAGAGATCTGGTGATTTTGCTACTGCAGAGACTTGGGGATTTTGCCACAGCAGGAACCTGGTGATTTTGCCACTGCAGAGACTTCTTGATTTTGCCACTGCAGAGACTTCTTGATTTTGCCACTGCCGGGACCTGGTTATTTTGCCACAGAAGGGACCTGGTGATTTAGCCGCAGCAGGGACCTGGTGATTTTCCCACTGCAGGGACGTGGTGATTTGGCCACTGCAGGGAACTGGTGGTTTTGCCACTGCAGGGACCTTGTGATTTTGCCACAGCAGAGGCCTGTCGATTTTGCCATTGCAGGGACCTGGTAATTTTGCCACAGCAGGGATCTGGTGATTTTGCCACAGCAGGGACCTGGTGATTTTGCCACTGCAGAGACCTGTTGATTTTGCCACTGCAGGGACCTGGTGATTTTGCCACAGCAGGGACCTGGTGATTTTGCCACTGCAGAGACCTGGTGATTTTGCCACTGCAGAGACATGGTGATTTTGCCACTGCAGGGACCTGGTAATTTTGCCACTGCAGAGACCTGGTGATTTTGCCACTGCAGAGACCTGTTGATTTTGTCACTGCAGGGACCTGGTGATTTTGCTACTGCAGACATGGTGATTTTGCCACAGAAGGGACCTGGTGATTTAGCCGCAGAGGGACCTGGTGATTTTCCCACTGCAGGGACGTGGTGATTTTGCCACTGCAGTGAACTGGACCAAACCAAACCAAACCAAACCAAACACCTTAGACAACTTTTAAGAATCAAATGGTACCACCATGTCTCAAACGTATCGGTCCTGGAAAAAGCTAGCTGCGAGAACGCTGGAGTCATGATTACTAAATCCCGCTTAAGATGGGCTGGTCATGTATGCAGGATGCAGGAAGACCGCCTACCAAAATCTCTTCTTTACGGTGAGCTTGTAGACAGTAAGAGGAAACCGGGTGGACAACTCAAAAGGTATACAAGGATATTTTCCACGAAAATTTAAAGCAAGTAAATTCAGTGAATAACGACAACCAAAAAGTAAAAAGGCAACAAAGTAACGAGATTTTTGAATGTCAGGAGTGCGGAAGAGAGATAACATTACGTATCGGGCTTTTCAGTCATAGCAAAGCTCAAGAAAGAAAACGCTCTGCGTAACCATTTTTTGATGCATGTCAAATACTCGTCGGCGAGTAATAGCAGTATGAAATAGAATTCTAATGTCACTGTCATTGAAAATTCATAATATAAAGTTATTGAGATCAAAACCCACTCTATCGAAAAAAGATACACCTTTAACTCTTCCACAGGGTAATACAAACTTTCGCCACCATAACAACATTTTGTTTTTCCTCGTATAATAGAACAGGAGCGACTAGCAAGTGGAAGCCAAAAAGTCAAATAATTTAGGTACAATTTGCTTAAAATATCATCAAAATCGGCCCACTACAACAAAATATATTGAACATTTCAGGCACATTGATAAAGTTGGATAATAATTCAAAATGCTACTGTGAAGGTAACGAAAACCTTGCCATTTTTCACCACTGAAACTGATTCAGGCTGCACTTACATTGATTAAACCAATATGTTGTTTTTCACCTTCATAGAGTGAGTGGGATTCCATATAAAATGTAAATTTATTAGATGGAATATCTCAGGGAAGATCGATAATATGATATTTTTCTGAAATCCGAATATTTTACTATAGTCAAGGAGATCTAAACAGAAATCTAATATTTTTATTTGTAAACTTTTGATGGATAGTTATTGACTTGACCCGTTTTTGAAATATAGTTTAGTAGGTGTATAATGGTCATAAAAAGAGAAATTAAAAACCCATTAGCAGCAGATACATTAACTTTTACTCTAGTCTTTATTTTGTAGAACTTTCAGTATCGGTCATCACTATATTTTTTTAATTTAGTTATTAAAACTATTATTACATTAACCTAATTACACATTACACTATAAAATCGATTTATAAGCGATACCAATTAAACTTTTAGTTACGTAATCGAGGGCGCGATTTTTAAATTCATTGTTGTCAACCATGGGCATATTCGGCGCCGGGCTGCCTAACTGGAATTTAAGTTTCTCGTTGGTGATTCAAGTGGTAGCTCTGCTGTAAAAATGGCAAGTTTCCATATTTTTTTTATTTCTTTCTTGACATTGTCATTCGTTTTGACACTTTAGGTTTGTATTACAAGTTTTTTGTTTAAATTAATTGTGTTGTGATATTTTAAACTTATAAAATTTTTCTAGCAGACCTTGCAGTCGTACATTGTTCTTTTTAGAACCTCTTATAGTACGAAGTGGTACAAGATATCTTAATAGCCGTAAACACTTATCGCAACTTTATTAGAATATTATAACGTTATTTGATATGTACTATAGGTTAGCAGCCAGGGTATACCGTGCTGGCAACTGTTACTTTTGGGTCGGTATTTACATGTGTGGAAGTTAATCGCATAGGGATCTTTTTAAGTCGGAGTGAGAGAAATGCGACGGTGTGCTATTGCGGCGTTGCCAGTACACCTTTCCCTATCAAGTAAAATAAAATCACGATCGCAAACCGCTTATTTTTAAAAGACTTTTTCGAAAAGATAACTAGATAAAATCATTAGATTTGTTCTGAGCATCTGAAATGGAATTATAAGGATATCGTTAGAGTATCATTTTTTTTATAACGAGAAAACATCAGTAATTGCGATAATTTAAATACTCAACACGTAACACGCCATAACTTAAGAGCCACTTTAGATATTGAATCTTTTTATTTTATTTTGAAGACCGGTATTTTCACATACTGTCTGCGAAGAAAATATAGCAGGAATGTTAAGAAAGTTTTTGAAAAAAACTACAATCAATTATTTCTAATAGATTTCGATATCGATTTTTGAATTCAGAGTTCTAATAGCGCGACCACTGTCGAACACCAACTCAATTCCAATTATTTTTACTAAAAATGCAAATGTTTCTAACTTGCACTTAAAATGTTTCAAGCTATAGGGTAAATTACAACGGCTCGTTAATAAATAAACAAATAAAGAGTCACCAAACGTAATTAAATCGTGAAGCTGAACACATGATGTACATCTTTCTCTGGAACTTTATGTACTGACAGAGAGACTGATTGGGTCGACCAGTCGACTGCGACAAATCTGCTATATCCCCTACCACGTCTCTTAGCAATGTGCACAGTTTCTCGGTTTATTACATACGTTTGGCAACGTATTTACTGTTCTCTCTTTGTTCAGTACATTATAAACGCATTGTACTCTTCTTACATACGGAAATCTTGACCCAAGACTAACCTTTGCCAGCTCTTAGAATAGGCCTTGTATAGGGCAGTACCTATATTTTATATGTAATTGGGATAGTATAAACAGAAAGCAACATTGGGTGAAAAAAAAACTGTCTAAAAAGGTTTAACTCCTGGACCAAAAAATATTCTGCACGAAAGCCTTATTGATCCACAAAACTCTCTCTTACCATCGCTGCATATTAAACTAGAACTGGTGGAACAATACGTTAACTTTTATTGTTTATTTTCATACATTTTACAATAAAGTCAATTTTCGTTCATACCAAATTAAATTTGGAAAATATGACCTTCTCGTTTAGGTCTCATTTTTTCCTCTAAAAAATATAATTTGAAATTTTGCCTTGAAACTTTCTTATTTGAGAAAAAACACAAAAAAGATATTAAAAAAAACTTTTAAAGCGCGAGTTATTGCCCTGCGACTTCAGGTGTGTGAAAGGAAAAGCGTGGGTTCAAGTTTTCTGAAAAATTAAAGAGATAACAAGTTTCCAGAAGATTTTCTTTCTCGTTATTTTTTCCTTTTTTTTGTTTTTTTTTCAGACACAATAACGCATTTTAATTTTTTTGACTTCTTTTCATATACCTTTTTTCATTTCTTGGTTCTTTATCTTCGTCTACTACCTACTACAGTTAAGAATTTTAAAAGCTACTAGTGTTAAAAATTAAGATTTTTTTAAATTAAATCGTAAATAACTTAAAAACGTGTTACTTTAGCTATAGAAACATAATATCCTTACTAATATTATATGCGAAGGTTTGTTTGGATATATATGTGTGTATGGATGGATGTATACATCTTTGTTTTTTTGTTTTTTCACAATAAGGGGCCGTCCTCGGCCGGAAACACTGCGACCTGTGAGGCCTATTGTGTTTGCCCCCTTTCTATATCTGCACCCATTCCTCTATCCCTGTGCCCTGTACTAACTTATGCAGGTCCTTGATAGGATGGGAGCATAGTTCCTCCGGTTCTAGCCTAGCTTTCCCAAATAAAAAGTGTCGCTTGCCATCCAGAGCCTCGCAGTGACATATTATGTGCTCCGCTGTTTCAGGATCTTTATCGCAGAGTCTGCAGCAAAGACTTCCTTGATACAGGTTGAGCTTGTTCAGGTAACACTTGACAGCCATATGTCCTGTCAAGAGGCCTGTTGTAATCCGCAATTTATTTCTGCTAAGCATTAGCAATTCTTTTGCGGTTTTAGAGCTAGGTGCTTGGATAAAAGCCTTGCTGTGCCTGTGCCCCTGTCTGTTTCTCCAGTGGACATTCTGCTTTTCCCTGATCCAGAGTTTTAGTGCACTACGGGCCATACATTTGGGTATTCCCAGTACTGGCTCTGGACCAAGATAAGATGATCCTTGCCTAGCTAGCTCATCGGCTTTTTCGTTGCCTTGGATGCCGCTGTGGCCCGGTACCCAGAATAATTTAATTCTGTTCCTTCGAGCCAGAGCTTCCAGCTACATCTTTGTTACTCTCACTCATAAACTACTCAGTGTTTTTTAATGAAACTTTACAATAACATAGCTTATAGGTATATCAGAATAACATAGAGGCTATTGTATGTGTACTACGTGACTACGTGTGCATATTTGAAGTGAAACTTCTTACTAACAACTATTAAGTTGAAGGACATGTTGGAAAAAGTGTAGTTTGAAATGTTGAAAAAGTAATAAATTAAAAATTAATAAATAATTTGATTTATTTTCACAAAAATTTTATCTGATAATTTTTAGAAATCATACTTTTTTACTAAACATCCTATATCTACACATTCTCTTACAAAGAAAATGAAATACGCCGATTTTATTCATCTTATTTCCTTATTTGTCCCACCAAGGAGAGCGGGAAGAAAAAGATAAAACCGAGAGAAATAGAGAACTCGTTCCCAAAAAGCTTATTGCAGTTTGTTCCCTACTTCTTGACGCAATCATCTCGTCCTCTAAAATATAGCTCCATTAACTTCCCCTTCCCTGTTCTGTTATCAGCAAAATGGCAGTTTACGTTACACAGGTACAGTATTGAATAAACCCTTGAAACGTATAACATACAGTTTTTAAGAGCGTTTATTTTTATTTAGTTTCATTGAAATCCCCTGCTAAAATATGTTTGTTAATATTCCTTTTGCTAAATGGATTCATCTTTAGGTGGAAGTATCGCTTATCGAGCTTCTTTTTCATTTTAAAGGTATGATTCCGAAGACGGCGACAGCGACAGCGACAAGCGACCGCGACAGACGACAGCGACATCTGTCGCTACTGTGTTGCGACTCCACCGATCTTTTAAAATCAAATGGAGTAACGTCGGAGTCCGACGATAGGTGTCGCGCGACAGTTTTTATCCAACATGTCGTCTAAGCGACTGACGACGCTACCGGTATTTGTCCAGTACTGTCGTGTCGTCATTCATATGCACACGCAGATTTTTTACGAAAAATGGATTTTTCCGGGGAGGAAGAAGACAAATTAATTAATTTAGTATGTAAATATCCAAAAAGTCGCTTCTAAAAGTCGCCTCATCGCTGAATAAATGTTTTTTTATGAGTAAGGAATAACTTCCTTCCCTAGGTCTGTTTTTAAACAGAGGTAAAATGGGTTTTCTTCTTTTCTTTGCAACAAGTAACAATAATATTTCGTCCTCTTCATCATCTTCAGTAATTCAAGTAACACATTTTTATCAATCACGTAATCAGACATATTTATTAATTATTATAACTACTTCGCGAACGTCATTTAAACACTGACAACTACATCGTAGATCTCACTCATATTGTCGCCGACATCGACAATGATATGACGACAGCGATAAGCGACACTGTCGCCTGTCGTTGTCGTCTGTCGCGGTCGCTTGTCGGTGTCGCCGTCTTCGGAATCATACCTTAATGTAAAGGTACTCGAACGTGTGCCGAATTCGTGCGAAAGGTGTTCTTTAACAAAAAAAAACTGAACTCGATTGACAACAAACAACAACCGTCAATTTATAAACAGGTGATTTAATGTAGTAGTAACCTGGCAACAAAGTTCCTACCAGCAGCGTTAATACAAATATACCGTAAAATTAATAAATGCAACATTTGTGTCGTTTTAAAATGGGACAAAATATACTAAATTCAGTAAGAAATAAAATTACCTATGTATAGGGTTAGGTGAAGTGCCAGAAATCCGGTATTTGAATACATTTCATTCGCAAACTCTAGTACATGACCAGTTCCTTCTGATGTCAGGTTATATTTTTATTCCCGAGGACTAATCGATGTCAAAAGATAAGCTGGAGTCAAGGCTGTTATACCTTTTTTGAAATAGCTGAATGTTGATCAAGCTAACTTCGGCCTTCCCTAATTTATCTTCTAGTTCACTCCAAATTTCTACCGACATTTTGTTTTGCAATAAGCACTTTGAACATTAGATGGTACTAATTTTATTTTCGACTCAAGACAGTCATTATCTTCATATCAACATCATATTTTCAAAATAAAATCCCTTTGATCTTAGCGGCCGATACTACACCGATCTTAATACCACCTAGATACTAAGTTCTTAAAGGTATTAGCCATAGGCCCTCGAGACCGAAACTTTGCCCTAATTTACACCGTTATAATTATTCCTTTGATACATAAATAAGTGTTTTAAATAAATAAATATAGTAAACATATTTGGGGAAAAATCCACCGATTAATTCATTCGGCATGAAAGAAAGAAAAAATAAGCTTTTTCTTTCCGTATACCATTTTAACTGTAAAATGTTTGCAGTTCAACAACTGTTCAGGGGTGAAAAAAACAGCCCCATCCAAGAGGGCTGTTTTACATTTTAGCTTATAGGTGCTTCGGTAAGTGGGTCGTTACCATTAGCATTTAGCATCTCCAATTAAAAATAATTTTAGCATCGTTCTGTTTTAAACTTCTACATTTTGGTTTTCTATGAAGGATAAAAACACTTTTTTCTCACCAATAAAAGTTATAACTTCATTAAGAACATTGAAATTGTTGGACTAAATTAGTGAATTTAATTAAACCACAAAATCTAAAACAAAAACACCGTCAAGGACAGCTGGGGTACGAATGACCGACAACATTAGACGTCATTTACTTGGCCATAGTACTCTTCGTTATTTTTTAATGGCGCTTACTGCCGGGCGCTTTAATGGCGCTTACAGGCCTTAAGAAGGTTGTAATTTATTTTTATATTTAGTAAAAATTATTTTTAAATGGTGTAGTTTAAAATTCGAGAAAAAAATATTTTTTTGAAAATAGACTTGTGTACAGGGTGTCCCATTTTGGTTGAAATCATACGGTATCTCCGTTATTAGTGAAGATAGAAGGGTGCGGTTTGCACAAACCTGTCTCACTTTTTTGTCAAACGGAAGATGCCGTAAACACAATTTTCATAACCCTCTTCGTTTCCGAGCTACAGGGTCTTTTTGAAAATTTTGCAATTTGGTACAGCTCCTGTATCTCTGTTATTGTTAAAGCTATCGAGAAGGTGAAAACTGTTTATTGTAGAACTTTTTACGTAAAATACAGTGGCGTAGTCTGTTTTTCTACCGAAAAAAATATTTTTTAAAATATGAACTAAAGTTATGTTTTTTTAAATGGAACACCCTGTATATTTATAAATCATATGATCTGTCTTGCCATAAGCTTCTCAAAAATATATATCACTCCATATTTATTTTCACTATTTACTGCAATATTTAAAAGCTTTTATTAAAAGATCATATTTATTAGTAGGCCATGATTGATAATAAAAGAAACTAAAGAATTATTAAAAGTATACTGCTATCTGTCTCTTGTTTTATTTTGGGAGCCGCTAATAAATTCTTTATATATTAGGGAAACTTAACTCTCTACCGCTATTTGTAAATCTTGGAATACGTGTATACGAAAGAATAATCTATCGTATCGGAAATTTTAGATATTCTTTAGCTAATTTACGTGAAATATACTTTCAGCAAGATGGGGAACATTCCTCCTCATAATTATGGAAATATTAGAATACTGTTAAATTATTATTCTTCAAATCAATGAATTGGAACCAATGAACGCGTATTGATAGCCTCCTCGATTCCCGGATTTCGCCGTTCTCGATTTCTGATTTTGGGGATTTTTGAAATACGACATATATCGTGGGCACTACAACAATGTCGAACACCTGAAAAATGCTTTAATAATTCAAGATTTAGATATTTGCAAACCCATCCCGTTATAAAAAAAGAAAAATATATTCACAGTTTCAGTGGTAACAGTTATTTCAAAAGTAAAATATATCAATCCCAAATAAATTTTAATATGTGTATGACTATTTTAGTAAATACCATTTTGATTTTTGTTATTTATCACGGCCTACTAATAAGAAAATGATATATTTTAAATATTGCAGTAAATAGTGAAAATAAATATAGAGTGATATATATTTTTGAGAAGCTCGTAGCAAGACAGATCATATGATTTATAAATATACAGGGTGTTCCATTTGAAAAAACATAACTTTAGTTCATATTTTCAAAAATATTTTTTTGGTAGAAAAACAGACTACGCCACTGTATTCTACGTAAAAAGTTCGACAATAAGCAGTTTTCGCCTTCTCGATACCTTTAACAATAACAGAGATACAGGGGGTGTCCCAAATTGCAAAATTTTTGAAAAGACCCTGTAGCTCAGAAATGAAGAGGGCTATGAAAACTTTGTTTGCAGCATCTTTCGTTTGACGAACAAGTGGGACAGGTTTGTGCAAACCGCACCCTTCTATCTTCACTAATAACGGAGATACCCTATGATTTCAACCAAAATGGGACACACTGTATAATATACTCTTTACTACAATTATTAGTGTTAATTTTTGACAAGTTTTATGTCAATTTTTAGTAAAAGTTGACGTCTAGAGATTGACCTCTCCAAAATTATCATTGGTTGTCATTCTTCAGCCTTCTTTGACGCCTTTTTTTCAATCATACGGTATATCTTAATATCTAGAATACAAATTAGATAACAATGCCACAACAATGCTTATTGCGAATATTTGTTGAATTAGTAATGAGTTGTAATGTAATGATATAATAAAAAAAGATTTTATGATATTGTCTGGGGTGGGCAACGTTCTTTTTCCCCACACGCCTCTGAGAAAATTCTTCATAATATAACTATAATTGTAGCAAAAACTTGAAACTTTTGTCATAATAATTATTGTAAAGCAAATAGAGGGCTCATTTCGATCTTTTTTTCTTCTTCGACAATACTATAAGTCGCCCTTTTGTTACTCTTAATAACTGAGTATTGTGAATATGCCTCTAAATTTCCTTATTACAGGATGGATGATAGTACAATGAAAGGTTACTTTTATTATTGGTCAATAAAAGTTCTATTATAAAATAACAAGAACATCAGGTAGAATTTAAAATTATTTAAAATAAACCGGAATACATAGGTTCAGTTTGTGTCTGTCAGTGCTGTGTAGTAGTATTACCCTCAAAATGACTTGGAATGAAGGAAAATTTTTAAGAAAAGAACAGTCGGTACAAACGTTAAACAGTGATAGTAAAATGTATCCTGGGTTTGTCTCAAAATTTCATGTGAGTACTATAATATTTCTTTTTTTTCAAACGCCACAAAAGTATTAATTTAACGTGATCGATTGATATAAAAAAGTCATTTTGACGCCTAGGCATAAAAGTAAAGCACTTTTACATCTAAGCACAAAAGTACGAAAATATATTATTAAACTGACATTAAGTGTCAAATTCAATGAGCCTATCCTATCCATAGTTTCTCGATACAAGGTATTACTTTTAAATATTTTTTTATATTATTTGGAAGATTTTAAATTGTTTAAAAAATTATTTGTGGCGTTTGAAAAAAATAGCATGTTCTATTCGGAGTAAAAATGACTTTTTCTGCCTCGCCTGTATGCCAAACTTGATTTTTGAACTTAACTATACGTCTCTATATAGAGTTTATTGGGCTGTCTTGATCGTTCAGAAAATTAAAATACCATAGGGACGGTTTATAAATATCTTCATCCCCAGTACTCGAACGAATAAATTTATTCAATAATTCTTAACAGTTCTAAGTAAATTATTTTTTTTCGTTACTGTATCCTCAGTCGCTTCAGGATCCCAGTTATCTATGTTTTTTTTTCATTTTTATCTTCATTTGTTTTCATCATTTGTATTCATGTTAATTTTCTTGTGATTGATTATTTAATAATTTGATATTATTTTCATTAAGTCTTTTATGTCGTCTGATTGCGACCAAATTCGGTGGGTAGGCTATGTGAGCGATGGTGCCACACGGTCCAACACTGATATATTTGATATACCGGGTGCGTCTCAAAAGTGGCTCACCCCTATAACTTTATTATTTTTTCAGATAAAAAACGATATTTGGTTAGGATTGATTTACATATTCAATTCTTTTCGACCATTTCCTGTTTCACCGGAAATTACTACAACCTTTGATTTTTCAATGACACCCTCGGTATTTTTTATTTTATTCGATAGAAAATGACACTCTGAATAGATTGACATATCATATGCCAACTTTTGACATTTTCGCTTAAAACAAAATTGTATTTTAAATTTCGATCTAGAGTCCCATGGATGTGTTAAAAACACTAATTTTTAATCAAGGAGCGTTGGAAAAATAGATTTGATCGTCCAATGTTTTTAGTGTCTTGTCTTGGCCGGTTAAAACATGCTCAAATCGTATTTTAATCATATTTCCATTTTTTCCAATGGAACGAAGGTGGCTCATTAGCATATTTCGAAAAAGCTTTTTTTTACGAATAATTTGGTACCAAATATTTGGTATTTAGAGTCAAATTGTCGTTGTGAATCGCATGTTGCAATTTCAAATAAACCATATTCGAAAATGTTAAAAGTTGATATATGAGATGTCATTGTATGCAGAGTGGCATTTTCTATCGAATGAAGTAATAAAATACCGAGGATGCCATTTAAAAATCAAAAGGTGTAGTCATTTCCGGCGAAACAGTAAGTGACCGAAAACAATTGAATACGTGAATCAATTCTAATTTATGTCATATCTACTAAAGAAAGAAAGAAATTGCTTTATTGTCATAAAAAAATTTTACAATTTTGTTGACAAAGCTTAAAAAAAAAGAATATAAAAAAACATACAAAACTTCACTTAACAATAGAAAAACATATAAAACTAACAGCAAACATACAAAACTAAAACAATACTTTATACAATTATAGAAATTGTACATTGTCAAAAATTTATTTAATTAAATATAAATAAAATATAAACATACATGTAAATAAACAACTGTATATAATGTCAATACTAAATTTAAATGGATAGAAAACAAAATCATTTCTTAAATTTAGTGAATGTGTGTTAAATTTAGAACCCTAGATATTAATAAAAAAATCGTTAACCGCGTAAAAGGCTTTCTCCAGTAAGTATGATCTCAAGGCTCTGCGAAATGCAGGAAAGGATGAAATGGAATTAATTTCAGATGGCAGATGATAGTGCATTTTTTTTTGCATTGTACAATTGGGAACTCTTTACTAACTCAGAGTGAGGGGTTGGCAGATACATGTTATGCTCTGCGTTCCTAATTGGATAGCCATGAACTGGCTCTAGAGAAATACTCGATACGTGCTTGCGAACTAGGCAGACGGATTCGAGTATGAATAGGGAAGGAAGAGTTAATATTTTATATCTTCTAAACAAGTCCCGGCAGTGAGCACAACTGGTTAGCCTCAGTGAATATCGCACAGCTCTCTTTTGTAATTTGAAGATACGCTCAAATTGAGTCGCACAACACGCACCCCAGAATGGAAGTGCGTATCGGAGATGCGACTCATAAAGGGCATAATAGACTGTCCTAGATGTTGACAAATTAAGCACATTAGCAACTGATCTAAGTGCGAAACAGGCAGAACTTAATTTTTTAGCTAAAGCATCGATTGCAAATCCCATTTTAAATAGTTGTCCACAACAAGGCCTAAAAATTTCACAGAATCAACGACGTCAATGGTGGTATTATCAAGTTGAAAAGGTAGCAACGTACTTTTATATGATAAGACTTTAGTTTTAGAGACGTTGAGACACAGATAATTAGAATCGCACCATGTTTTTATGTTGATTAAGTCACTGGAAATGGTTCTATGAAGTGCCGTGGTGTCCGGGCTGCTCCATGTGAAACAAGTATCATCCGCGAAGAGACAGATTTTACCACTGATGTCCAGACTAGCAATATCGTTGATAAACAACAGAAACAAAATAGGACCTAGCACTGAGCCCTGAGGTACTCCGCATTCTATTGGCTTGCAAGAAAGACACAGTCTTATCAACCCTCACACGCTGGTTTCTGTTGTTAAGGTAGGACTTAAACCATTCAAGAGGCGTTCCCCTGATACCATAGTACTGCAATTTGTTAGTTAGGATGTTATGATTAACACAATCGAAAGCTTTCGAGAAATCACAGAAAATTGTTGCTGTAACGAGACGGTTGTTCAGACTGGAGTATACATTATTATAGTATTGTAGAAAAATGTGGGTTGATTTCGGCATAATTGAGGACGGGTTACAAGTTACAAGATTACACCGCCGCCGTCGACATTTCGAACCGATGCCCCTAAATGGACAAAATCATCAGAATTTTTCTTAATTATGGATAGAGGTAGTACCCGAATGGAGTCCTCAGAAGGACAGATGGACATTTTAATACAAATTTTGTGAAAGTAAATCAAATTATTTATTAATTTTTAATTTATTACTTTTTCAATATTTCAAACTACACTTTTTTAAACATGTCCTTCAAATCCTTTAATAGCTGTATTTTCATTAAGTCTTAATTTTTTCCGATTTTGCTTTGGAAAACCGTCCCATCACTGAACAAAAATTACTTAGTACCGAAAACACCGGGATATACGGGTTCCTAAGAGGCGCGGTACCGAAAAACAGCTCCGCTTTCGAAAACCCTATGTATTCACGGATAGATCTCTTTTCAAACCAAAATTGATCTCAAAAAACATTTTAGTCCACTTAATTTTATTTGTGGGAGATTAGCATCATATTAATAATACCTGTAATCATATTTATTAAATAAAAACAAACAAGGTTATAAAAAACAGATAATAACAGTGTCATAAAATACAGAAAACATTTCGTACTTATATAGTTTTACAAACAAGGACAATGTATGGCTTGCTTTTATCTACACTAGCGATACCAGTAATTAAGTATCGAGACTATACGAAGAGGAAACTTTTCTCGTTCAAATTATTCAGGTGTCTACAAGCAACAAACTTTTTAAATTTATTACCCAATTACCTGGGAAAATATGTTTGCCCTACTGCGACTTTGTTTCGCCCAAGCATTTTTGTGAAAGAAAGAAATATTCTTCTTTTTGTATGTTCTATTCTTTCAGGAGAAAAACGCTATTTTTTATAAAAGATGGGTGATTAAAGATTAAATTTAGGATATATTTTTAATTAATACCATACGATCGAAAAAATGGTGTCAAATACGGCTTGAAAATGACAATCGATGATAATTTTGGCGAGGTCAAGCCCTAGACGTTATTTACTTGGCCCTTAGTTTTTTAAATGGTGTAGTTTAAAAGTCAAGAATTTCTTTTTCGAAATATATTTGTGTGTTTGGAAACGTTCAATCCTTTTTTAATCTCTCTATAATTATTACTGTTAATTTTTGACTAGTTCTATGTTGATTTTTAGTTAATGACGTCTAAAGATTGACCTGGCCAAAATTGTTATCGATTGTCATTCCCCAGCCGTCTTTGACGCCGTTTTTTTTTCGATCATACGCTATTACTCGATACGTTTTGACTGAACAGGTAAAACTGATGGGTAAAACGTTATGTGCAGACGGAGCTTTACAGAAATAAAGCGATAATCCTTTGGAATAGATGCTTAACGTTTAGTAGGAGTCTAATAATATAACTCTAGAAGTACGTAATAAACTTTCTAGAATAAGTTACGTGCGACATTACTTAAAAATAAAATCCCTTCTAGCGATTTGCGTTTCTGAAGTTAGGAACTACGGTACACGTATATGTGGAGTGCTTGCTGACATTGTTGTTAAATGGCCTGAGAAAATCACGCTACTGTTTATGTTTATTGCTGTTCTGTTTAACTACTCATTAAGGACGCGCTTAAGAAAAAAATGGCCAGATATATACAAACAGCACGCTAATTGAACCACCTACCGAAACAAGAGTAACGAGAGTAGGAAAATACATACGAGAGCTAATGTCGGTTAATATCGGTAAATTTTCGACCGTAAAGCTCCGTCTACACACAACGTTTTACCTGTCAGTCAAAACGTATCAAATAAACCCTTGCAAGTTCGGTCTGTTTTACTCAAACTGAATTAAGACGGAAGATTGTCTAGAGAACTGACGGGATCATACTGACAAAACTCTCGTTTTGCCTATACGGAAAAAAATATCTGTAGATTTGAAAAAAAAACGAAAACCAATAATCCATCTACCATCTATACCAATTCTACCATCATTTTTACTATCGATAGTTGCGCCTCGGTGGTACAAAAGTACTACCATTGCACGCAGGCCGCTATCTCCCGTTCGGGACTTAATATCTAACCGATACTTTTCGACAAGTCGGAATTAACTACTCTGCGCTGTGGTTGTCATTTTGTGGTATCTGCCCAAGCTCACCTGATGATGGAGTAGAGCTCCGAAACCGGTAGTGAGAGCAGGTTGATCCACATTATCACAAACACTGCGTGGAATTAAATTTCTATATCAGCAGATATAAAGGACCAGTGTTGCAACCATGCAGGTTAAAATTAAATAAAATCAATCACAATTGTTTATCTCCCGTCATTTACCGGATTAATAATACCGAAATTACAGCTCAATTACAAACAATTCATTATTTATAGTGATTTACAGTAATTTTATTAAATTATACGAATATTCTCGTTGATTATTGGTTTCAAATAAATATGAGTGTCCTCCAATGAAAATGCGAGTTACTAACTCTAAATTAGTATCAGTCAATTTAATTAGTCTATCAGTCTTACCTCACAGGTAAAACGTTGTATAGACGATGCTACACAAACGTTTCGTTCACGTGCATCACTGATTGTTATCAAGATAAATAAAATGTTATGAATGAGATATAATATTTTCCTAGAAACAATCTCTGCTCACGTGTCTACCATAAATCAAAGTGTGACATATCTTTTGAGAGTTCTTAACTAGTTTAATTAATGTCGTATAATATCTTTCTCTTGGCGTACGGGTAGTATATTTAGCTCTTATCACAAATTGACTAGCCATTAATGTCGATTCCAGTCTAAAGTCAGTTTGCATGTTCGGTATAATGTTTCACTGGTTCCGAATTCAGTTTAACCTACTTTACGATATCCATATAGCAAATCGTGTAGAACATATAACACTAACACACTTAAGTCGGGTGCATGTAAATTGTAAACAAGCGTTTTCCATCATACTGTGAGGTACTTGGTACACGGTAAACAAGATAAAATCCTTAATCGTGCCGGTGATTGATAGATAGATGCATTCATATATTCTTTCAAGTTGTTGTAACTTTCCTGTTGAGTTGTTTTATTGTGAAACTTTTTTTTTATTGTACCTAGATGCAGTATAGTATGAGATAAAATACTAGAGTGATAGTTCATATAGTTTAACATAAATAAACCTAGTTTAAAAGTAGTATTATTTTATATAATTTAATTTTGTAATAAGTAGTAATTATTATTGCCATGGTGTTATTGCACTGAAAAGCAGATTTCTTGATATTTTTGACGCACTTGTGCAGTAATTTAACAGAAAGAAACTAGCGTGAAATAGCCAATAGCTAAAATTTGACATCGAATTAGTTATTCGATTGTTAAAAAGCTAAATAATGCATTTTATTATGTTTATGAAAATAAGATAATTGTTTAATATAGAGTAAATTGTATTTTTAGAAAGCTCGTAACATGGCAAATAAAAGAAAAATAATATACAGGATCTTCCATTCTAAAACACAAGTTTGGGTCATATTTCAAGAATGACAGCTCCAGCGAAAAACTATGGGACTCAGGTTACAGTTGAGGGTTGGTACTTTTGGAGTTACAACCAGCAAAATAAAACACTAATTCACCACAATACACCAAAACACTTTACTTTTGCACTGGACGCGCGTTTTGTTAACTATTATGTTGGTATCATCAGCAGATGATGCTAACACTGTTCAGTTAGCATGGTTAGCGAAACGCGCATCCATCAGTACAAAAGTAAAGCGTTTTGTGGTGATTTAGTGTTTATTTTGCTATGGGACTATGGTTTTCACCTTTTCGATAAGTTATAAGATAACCTAGATATACAAGGGGAGTCAAAAAATGCAGCAATTTCAAATTCGCTCTGTATTTCAGGGTCTATGAGGGCTGGGACAAATATGTGTATGTAGCATCTTTAGCTTCATAACAAAGTAGGGCAGTGATATAAAAACCGCATCTTTGTACCTACTATTTATAAAGAAGGCCCTGAAGGCCCTGTATAATATACCCTGTAAATATGAGACACTTTGTACAGGGTGGGTCAAATTCGACGCTTTTAAATGGAAACACCCTTTTCTATAGGAGATAGACAAAAACTAATATCGGTGTCTGGTGCTCAATTTTTGTCAAAAACATGATGGTGAAAACCGCATATCGATATCTGTGACCGTTTCGGAGTTACGGGGTGTTTTTCAAAAATATGCATTTTTAACAAATCGCTGTAACTTTTTTGCTATGGAAAATTTTGTATTTTTATGAAAACATTTCCAAAGCATCTTTTTACGTAGAATTTAATGGTTTAAGTATAATTTTTTTAAAATTAATAATTTAAGAATTATCAACAGAAAATTTGATTTTTTTTATATGGGACACCCTGTATATTTTTAATTTATTGAAAAGAATTTTAAATTACCTTTTCAAAAATATAACACACTTGATATTTTGCCCGATTCCCCTTCGAGATAGATAAAAATTCGCCCGCTTTAAATAAGTAGGCTATGAACGGCACCGACTGTAATGCAAAAAAATTCTAGCTGTGAGCATCAATTAAAAGGAAAATAATATTTGCTATGAGAGATGCAGAATTTTATAACAATTTAAATTTTAAATATATGTAACCAACATGAACGGCTGGGATCTTGGTTAGCTATTCAATTATTCTTGAAATTGGCTGCAAAAATTTGCTGATAACTTCAGCGTTCAGAGGCGGTGCGTCGTCTTGCTGGAAACATATGTTTTCTAGTTCCATTAAGGGCATATCATCAATAAGGGGTCCAAAGCCTACTAGTTAAAAGTGGCGAACTTTTAAAAATTCTGTATTTCGAAGGGGATTATAACAAAATATCAAGTGTGCTATATTTTTGGAAAGATAATTTTAAATTCTTTTCAGTTAATTAAAAATATAGAGGGTGTCCCAAATAAAGAATCAATTTTTTTGTTGATAACTTTTGAATTATTAATTTTAAAAAAATTATACTTAAATCATTAAATTCTACGTAAAAAGGTGCTTTGGAAATGTTTTCATTAGAAATACAAAATTTTCCATAGCAAAAAAGTTACAGCGATTTGTTAAAAATGCACATTTTTGAAAAACACCCCGTAACTCCGAAACGGTAACAGATATTGATGTGGGGTTTTCACCATCATGTTTTTGATGAAAATTGAGCTCCAGACACCGATATTAGTCTATCTCCTATAGAAAAGGGTGTTTCCATTTAAAAGCGTCGAATTTGACCCACTCTGTACATTAAAATGCACATTATCTTTAATAGATACCTACTTATAGAATTTATTTTTAAAATCATTCTATTGAAAAAAAAAATGTTTTTCTAGCAAATAAACTACATCAATGGACAGCTTAAAGTTGATTGGTTCTTTCAACAGATCGTACTGTTTGTATGTTTAACGTAGTTTCATTTGTCATTTTCCGAAGCGGGGGAAAATCCAAAAGAGTTTTCAATCTGCAAAAGCGCACATTTCCGAAGCAGTTCAAAATAAATTCGATTTAGTTGAGGGATGATAAAATCTCGTGTCAGGCAAATGCCGTTGCTTGCCCATCCTTTTCATTCGAATGTACAAAGCAAGCGCTTTGTACAAAAGAAAACACAGAAAGTGAGAAGTGTTTTATTTTAATGAAAAATGCCGGGAATGAAGACATGTATTTATATCAAGATGAAGATACCCCAAAAAATCTAGCAGAGACTTACTTATGACTTGCCTTTTTTAATTTTTTTAAACAAATAGCAAAAGTGTTTCCTCCATGATGATATGACAGAATACAAAATACTGAACGCCAAATCGTTGTCATGTGACCTTACTTAAGGATCAAAAGTTACCTTTTATTATTTTTCCGTCAATTTTTTAAGAAAATGGATATAGTTTTAGTTCTACCTACCAAAATGTAAGGTGGATGGATAATAAAATTAGCCTGCTATTGCTTTATATGTATGTATTATCTCCAGTACAGGGGACAGATCCTAATTTGCATTTATCTGTGGTTTTAAGGCCTCTAACTCTATGGCAGCAAATATGCATTCGAATATCCACTTATCTCGCTTTGTAGTTTCCCAGCACCACGACATTGTTTAGCTACCGGCAGTGTTTTCATTAGGGTTAACGTGTATTATCTCTTCATTACGTTATATTGTGAAAGTAGAGTTTCCATACAAGTTTTTTAGAAATTCCAGACAAGCGAGCTCTGAATTTATTTATGTAAAGTTTGTCTAAGAGGTAGAGTTTGTTGTCTGTCATTTTAATTCACAGGCAAATTGTATTTTCTGTCATTGTTTGGATGTCGTCTGGCGATATTCTTTTCTGATCCACTACACAGACAGACATACTTTACTTTAAAGAGTAAATTAAAGGAAAAATGTTAAGCATACTCTTTTGCCTTTGTGAACAGTACTACCGCAGATTATAAACTTTGTTTTTTTCTTTATTGTTTTTCGTGGTTCCAATTTTCGGAATCGGGCACTAGTTAGGTTACTAGTTTGCGCACATAACACGCCCACTTATGGCCTCTAAAATTGTGCACAGCGCCTGACCGGCACAGTTATTAGAGAGATATCGGAAAACCTAATAGCCTCATGCAGTATTTACGCGTACCTTATCGTGGTTACGATATGCGCTAGTCAATTTTTAACGCAACACCCGCTAATAGCGTTACCGCCTGACGTAATTTGCGGATCAATTACACCAAGCGCTATTTCTAAACAACGTTTAAAAATTGCTTAAATGGGCATGTGCGGGTATTTGACAACCAGGGCCGGCCGGTGATTTATCTTTTATTTTAGGTTATGTTTGAATTGTTTTGACATATTACTTTAGTTTTATTAGGTAATTTGATATTTGATAGTTGGGATTATTAGTTTAATTAATAAATATGGCCCAAAATATGGATTCCACCTCTTCCAATATTAAAGAACCTATAAGAGTTTAGGTTTACAGCAGATGACGACTCCTCTTAAGAGAATTTGTTGTTTGTTGCTCCTAAACCCACTGGCAGACGTTGAATAATAAAGCACTGGAAATAAGCACTTTAGCCCTTTAGTTTTAAAATACCTAGTAAACAAAACAATTTCAAAGTTTTAAATTCAAAGTTAGGTTAAGTTTAAATAGCGGACGCGACGCGAACAGAATTCTTTCCGATCCGATAACTATAAATGAAGAGAGTTAATACCACCTCACGTAAAGGAAGTAACACCTGGCCTTATTAACGTCCATGCACGCTATTCGGTTTAGCGATATCTCTCTATTACGCTGTTTATTGTTATTTTACGCGAGTTTATTTTTGCGCACAGGAAATTTTACTCGTTTGCACATCGTCATAAAAAACAATTTTCCTACCACGAATTAGGGATAAGATTTTTATCTGTATACATATAGTATACCTAATCTGTGGTACTACTAAGATTTGTACTGCATACGTTACAAATGACAGCACAATTGGATTTTCCTTTTTTAATTGATGAGAAATCTTTGAGCATTTTCTTAGTTATTACATCTCTTACCTCGCTACGTAATTTTATAAATCCTACATCAGCGTTCAGGGTCACTAACTTGCTAAAGAAAATATGATTAGAATTCTTAAACAGTTTAAATTCACTGTAAAACGCCACCTACACATTAATTGACGAAACACATTTACATCTTAAATTTAATTGTATCATACTGCTTAAGTATTCCCGTATAGTGGGTAGTAGTAATTTGATTAAGCAACTGCTGGCATTGTATACTGTGTCCTAGATAAATTAAATTCATTTTTACAAGAGAAAAAATGGGGTAAATAAGTGTCGTTTTCTGTGAAGTTACAACATTTCTACTATGTAGAATATATAAATTTACAGTAAAATAATAAAAAAAACAAAGATAGGAAATAAATAATTTCCTATATGGGCGATAAATATACAGGAAGTTTTCAACTGAATTCACCAAAGCTCCTTCATTCTTCCTTTTTAATCCCTTGTTAACTTGAACAGACCGGAACTTCTGAATCGGTATTTATTTATTTAAGGCTTGAAGTATTTTGCGTTGTCCCTTTTGGAAGGGTCTGTTGAGTTTAGTTTCTCTGAAAACTGCTGAATTAATAATTTGAATAGGAAACTTAATAAGTCCTTAGGCTTAAGGCTTAGGAATAACAGGAGGCGTTATACCAAATCCTCCTTTAAGGAATGTCACTTTAATATATAATAGAGATGTTATGAATAGAACTACTAGCATACATAGAGATAAAATAATCTTCCGTAATGCTTCATTTAGGACCTCTAAATTAGTGGAATAAATTTCAATGTAAGCATTCAGAAGATCAAAATTAGTGATGTGGTGTTGAATTTGAATTTTACCTTTTGTCACTAATGCTTATGTTTTTTGTTATTTAGTAATTATCCATTAATCAGTCATTATTAACCTACATGTAATAATATACTTACTACTTATTTCGACATTGCTAGATTTTAATGCAACATTATTTGTCAGCTATAAATCTAAAAATATGATTGAGTCATTTTTATGATTGTATTTATTGAAATATTTCATTTTTATTTCAGCAACTATTCCGATCTCAGCAATCACAAGCAACTACTCCAGGGGCAGCTGCACAGTTACAACTCCTACAACAGCAACAGCAGCAACAGTATTTGGCAGCTGCTCAGCAACAGCAAGCGGCAGCTGCAGCTTTCACTCAGCCCGGTCCTTACGTGTTAAATGCTCAGCAGGTAAGTGATATTGAGTATATTAGAGTATATTTGAGTCGTATAATTAATACCATATGATAAAAAAACGGCGTCATTGAAATTCGAGAAAACAATTGTCAATTTATAGTAGTTGATGCCGTTTTTTTTCGATCATACGGTACTATTTAGCGATGGGATAACTCGAGCGAAAATTCACACATGATTATTGAAATAACCGACATCGCTCGATTATGAACGAGCGATGCAAGTGACGAGTACCAAGCGACGAAGGCAAGCTATCCTAGAATGAAATAAATTAAAATCCGATTGCCGATCGAATTTTCTACATACATTGCAGGTAGCAATTTTATACGACGCCGTATATATATTTATCCGTTGCGTATCTGAGGGACAAAATCGACCTACATCGACAATGCTTTGAAATAAGCTAAATGAAGCTATCAAGCGAATCGTTTTTTCACCGAAAGAATCTGTACCCTTCGCACGCAACTTACTGCTTGGCGCTTGGCGTTAACGAGTTACAACAAGCGGCGGACGAAAAACCGTATTTTTAAATACGAGCGATATTTCGCTCGAGCGATCGCTCGGTTATTGCAATCGCTTGATACTCGAGTACTCGATTATTGAAATTAATCGGTTTCTCCCATCACTAGTACTATTATATACCTACTAGCCTTATAGGAGTACCTATTACTTTTATATGATAAAAATAGTATTTAAGGGACTATAATATCATTTTTTGTCCTGTTTTAGGCTGAGCCATACTTGATTACCGCTGGAGTACCAGCACAGTACTACGGTGTTGGTCCATGGGTTTATTCTGCACCACCAGCTAACTTAGCTGCACTACAACAGGGAGCTAGCAATGGAGTACGACGGCCACTTACTCCTAATGGCACGAATGAAGCTCAGCAACAAGTACAGGTACTACCAATTACGTTTATACAGGGTGGTTCATTGTTCAGAAAAAAGTTCCATATCAGATTTACCATTTGAGATTTAATTTTTTTTTGAAGTTTATATCAAAATAAAACACCAAATCACTACAATACACCAAAACACTTTTACTTTTATACTGGACGCGCGTTTCGCTAACCATGTTAGCATCATCAGCAGATCATAAAAACTAATATCAACAGCTTTAATTGCGAAGTGTCCAGACAAGATTAAAAATCTCAAATGCATTTTTAATATGTAACTTTTTCTGGAACGCCGAAACAACCAATATTATATTGTTATAATTTTATTTTTTGTATAAAACTAAAAAAAAATGTCACGTCTGTATATAATAATATTTTATTTACCTTGATTCATATGAAAGTTTGTATATTTTGTAATTTATATATTCTCTAACAATGTTGTAGAGTTAATTTTGTTTGCCAGACACGTAGAGTTCGAAATTGCATCATACGAGCGCTGGCTAATTTAGGGATATTGTTAATAATTTTGTTATATTCAGTAGCGGTTCATTAATATGGGCATATGTACATGTAAACCCCTGAATTTTTGAAGAACTAATTTAAATTTTATTTATAAGTAATACATTAATTTTGTTTTTAATATTTTTAATAAAATAACATCCTCTAATTTGTAGCCTTAGATTGACAGTTTGATAGTTCAAAAAGGCTTTTTTTCAAACGTCACAAAAGTATTAATTTTTGCAACGTGATTGACAACATAAAAAAGTCATTTTAACGCCTAGGCATCAAAGTAAAGCACTTTTACGCCTAAGCATAAAAGTACGAAAATATATTATTAAACTGACATAAAGTGTCAAATTCAACCAGTGTAACCATAGTTTTTCGATATATAATTACTTACAAGGTATTTTATTTTAAATATTTTTATATTATTTGGAACCTTTGAAATTGTTTAAAAAATTATTTGTGGCGTTTGAACCACCTATTATGTCGAACGTACAGCTTCGCCGCAAAAAGTATCATTTCATAATAAAACAATGTACTATTTTCTCATTTTGTGTTCCTTCAAAGTATTGAACTACGAGCCGCTACTGGTTGTAATTTATTATCGAAACTGCCAAAGCTCAAAAGAAAATAGGATTATAGCCCTTTTAGGAACTCACTACTTGCAACAGAAATTATAATAATACCATAATGGAGGTTTTATGCAAGTTTGAAAGTCTTATACTATTCTCTAATAACGATCATTCCCTTCTATTAATACAGTCTTTTAGTGGATACAATGCAGTATTTTTTGATATAATGGTTTCAGTAAAATAATAAAAGAATTTTTGAATTTATTGTCTACTCAGTAAAAACATGCAATATTATAAATATTGCATGTTTTTCTGGAAAATAATAAAATAATTACAATTTACTTTATATTCATAATTTCAAAAAAGTGTATTGATATTGTTATATCAGTAGTGTTGTAAAATTTCCGGAAATATATTTTTGGAGATATTTCCTGGAAAATTGGAAATATATACCTATGATCGAAAAAAAAAAACGGCGTTCAGTTGCCATGGAAATGAACATCGATGACATTTCCCATATAATTTTACATATAAAATTTCAGCTATCTTCATTTCATAGCCATCGCTGACGTCGTTTTTTTTTTCGATCATATTGTAGAAATATATATCCCTTATAACAAGCATGTATGACCACAAACAAGAACGTTTCTGTGATTTTTGTGGTCCATCTGTTGTCATTCCTTTCCAGGTATCCTGCCCATTGCCACTTGAGGTCTTTGATTCGGTGAATGACATCTATTACATGAGTTTTTTGTCCTATCAATTCTACGGCCTATCAATCTTTTTTACGGCCCTTCTTTATTATTCCCAGCATATTTCGTTCCATCGAGCGTTGTGCGACCTGCAGTTTCCTTATAACGTCGGTTTTAAGTGTCCAGGTTTCGCATGCAAAGGTCATGACTTGTAGGACACGTGGATCGAATGTTTTCTTCGTTAGATGAAGTGGCATTTTAGATTTGAATACGATTGTTTCTTCTTCTTTTAAAGAGATGGAATATATGCATTTAAAAACCACACTTTTGATGTATTTTCTATTCTCTAGTGTTAAAAATAAATGCTATATCTATAAAATGTGTAAATTCCAATGTAGAATTTTAGTTAAATGAAATTTTGCTATTTCACCTTACATACAGTTCAGTTTGCCTTTGTATAGCTAGCGAGAATATTCCCCGTAAACATTTTTAAAGTTATTACATATTTAGTTTTGAATCTAAATAGCATATTAATATAGACATTTAGCAAACAATAACGTGACAACACCGGTAAAAGAACAGCCTTCTTCTTTCAGGATGTAGTGTTGGAAGTTACTCTGCAATAGTGTTCTGTATACCTCTTCCTTTTCAGATTTTTTCTCTTTTTGTTCTAAATGTTCTGAAAATGCTCATGTTTTTTCCACAATAATAAGAAAACACGAGAAAATTCAGAATAAAATCGAAAACGTAACTCTCTAATTTTCCAAGCTCTGTTCTTTACGCTAATTATAAGTTTTGGACATTTGCTCATTTATTCTCTGAGAACATAATCAAAAAATAGATTCTCGAGCATTTTACAACGCTAATTACACCGTTTATTTGTATTTATTAATAACGATTAATGTTCATAGATATCTGTATATTCTTCTGTACATATATACCTAACCAAACATTTCTCTGTATCCCCTTACAGCCGGGAGTCCCAGCCGGCAGCTACATCGTGCCCGCCGCCTACTACGAGCAGGGCGCCGCTCCGATCCTCGTTGCCCAAGGCGCAGCGGCCGCGGCGGCTGCGGCGATGCGCAACGGCCACGCGCCGATGCGCCTCGTAAGCCCGGCCGCGCCCGTACTGGTTCAACCGCCCGGCGCAGCGCAAGGTCGTGCGGCGCAGAGCGCGGCTGCGGCTTCGCTGTACGGCGCAGCTGCGGGTGCCGCGCAGGGACTGTACGGCGCGGCTGCGGCGGCTGCTGCAGCTGGAGTTAGTACTTCGGTGAATGGAACCACTTTGGGAGGTGAGTACGAGTTTAAAGGCGGTGTAGAGTTGTACGAATCAGGGTAAAGAAGGAGCCACGAGCGTCATCGTTTGTCTCTCTTGCGTCTCTGGTTATTATATTTTTATAGATTGTTTATATTTTATAGTTGTATAGTAATGAGCAGTGTAGTGGTGAGGATAAACAGCTCGCGCGAAACTTGTTGATTATGAGAGAGACATTATAGCTGGCACGGCACTCGTGGCTTTTTCTTGGATGATTCATTCTTTAATGTCGGAAATGCTTGACGTGTATAACATTGGAACAGTATTCAAAATTATCAGACTCAGTCAACATATGATTAAAACTATTTTTTTTAACTTTGTAAGTCTTTTAAGCGCAAAACTACTCAAAATTACGCTGCACCGTATGACTACACACTACACTACACTAACATTATTAGATATTACTCAGAAATTTTGAATGAATTTGAACAATTAATGGAAAAAGTTAAAAGTTTGTTAAATTTTTCTACTAATTGAAAATTACTACCACTAACGGCTATTAAGGTATCTTGTATACTTCGCACTAAAAGAGGTTTTAAAAAGAACAATGTTCAACTTCAAAAAAAAAACTCAAACTCGTAATACAAAACTAGAGTGTCGAAACGAAAAACAATGTCAGGAAATAAATAAATAAATGTGGCAGCTTCACAATTTTTGCAGCAGAGCTACCACCTGAGTCCCCAGCGGGAGATTTAAATTCCAGTTAGTCAGCCCGCCGCCGAAAATGTCCATGGTTGGCAACAATTAATTTAAAAATCGCGCCCTCGATTATGTAACTAAAAGTTTAATTGGTATCGCTTATAGTTAGGTTGTCTATAAAATCCCTTCATAAACGCACATGGACTGTATAAATTATAGAAATGTTTATGTTAATATTACGTGGATTATAATTAATTCATTTATAATATTTTACAAGATTTTAATTGGTAGAAGAAAATTACTACAATTTCTTGTTTAATGCAAATAGGTAAGCAAATTATGTCATTCTTATTAAGAGCGACATGCCAATCTAAGTACAGTAATACTCTGTTTTAAATAATCATGAAATTTTGAATGTTGTTTCAAGCTACACGTCAAGCCTAAATTGTGTACCTGTAATTATATTGCCTGTATAAAATTTTTGTGTAAATATTGTCACATACGATTATTATGCTTTTAAATGTTTTGCTCTTTATTAAGCTTAGTTTCAGTCTTTACAAAAATATTGAAAGTTGAATCTATTAAGATATAAACTTTAATAATATCTCATTTTTATGGTTATATGAATATTGCTTTCTTCTGAATTTACTTTTCTTCGGATTTTTTTTTGTTTGTTTGTAGTATTTGTATATTATCAGAAATTAACTGACACAATCATCTGTGTTTATCACATCATAATATTAATCTTTTCTCTTTGTCATATAATTTTATTTTTTTTTGATCTGATTAATTTTTTCAAGAATTTTGTACCATGCATGTGTTGTTGATATTGTCTGCTACTATTATAATTTTATTTTATCATATATATTTTCATTCTATTTTAGACTTTTTTTAAGTTTATTTTATATATGCTATACATTTTTTATTTTATAAACAAGCTAGAGTATTTTACAATTATCTATATATTTTACTGGTATCATCATCCATATTCACTCTATCCTAACTACCCTATTATAGATACAGTGAAACTTCTGTAACTTGAATCTCAAGGCCCTTAAAAAAGTCATAAGCATGGTTGTAAAATTATAAGCATTTTAAATATATAGTTATTAACGTAATAAGGCCGATAAACAACAAATAACGGCCGGGCTGAAGTTTGTGATCCGAGGCGATAGCCGAGGATCATAAGCAGCCAAGGCCGTTATTTGTTATCGGCCGTGTTGCGTTCTAGATTTTTCGTCATACTGCAGATTTTTTAGAGCAATAAACACTACTATTTAATAACAAATTTTATTGAACAATAACACAAGTAAGGATAAAAAATACATAATGTCTTATACTAAAATTCATTTTTCATGATAATGAACATGGAAATTAAAAGTGCACTTGTTGTTCTTAGAAATCTGTAATCCTTCCCAGGGATTTACAGATTTTATAGAAGAAGATGATGCTACTGAAGAATGGCAAATATTTGTATCCACTAAAGACACATTATTTTTGGAGCTATCATGAAAAAGTTGATTTGTTATTTTCATTCTTTTGGAAACTGATTTTCTATGTAAGTTTCTGCCACTGTTGAAGACTCCCATCCTCCTAGCTCCTTTAGCGATAGTAAATCACCACCATTTTCGGCGAGCATGGTTGCTGATGATCTACGAAATGAATGCCCTGTATAACGTTCTGGATTCTCCAAGTTCAAAAATTTTGCAATTTTCTGCGGTACGCTCCCGATGGTATGTATACCGACGATTTGCTTAACACACTTGCCTTTCTTGTAACCAATGAAAAATTTTGGATTGTCAAAGTTACGAGGACGCAGGTTGATGTATTTTTGTATAAACCATAGGCATCAAACGGAAGGCCCGTTTTTGGAATAAGAAATTTCCTATCTTTCTTATTTTTAGTATTTCTTAATGAGACAAGAATATTTTTCTCCGAATCTTCGAAATCATCAACTGTGAGTGACCAAAGCTCGCTGCGCCTACAAGCTCCAAGAATACCAAGCACCAATACAATTTTTCGAGTAACCAGGTGTAATCATCGGCATCCAGTAGAAAATTATTTATGTCATTCTCCGACAGAACTTTGGCTATTTTTTTGGTGAATAACCTTCGTTTTTGCGCCTCAGAAACATGAACAGTTTACCAAATCTATGAACAAATATAATTTAGATGAGTATGATTAAATATCGAAGAATATAATGGCTTTTACCTTGATATGTCGATGTTTTCATATACTCTCAACGCAAGCTTCAGCATGGATATCTTTGTCCACAGTGATGTAGGAGAATACATTTCAGACATTCTTTTAGCATAAGCCAGCAATACCGCTTCATTTACGCTGTTTATACTTCTATCCTGCCGCCACTTCAAAAAATTGTCATATTCCTGCTGATATCTCTCTGGTTATAGTCGGAAGTAAATTTTGAGTAGCCGCAGCCGCTTCCTCCTGTATTTCCAACGGAATTTCTCGCGACATCTCGCTATGGTCTATTTTCCCAATTTTTGAAAAGTCCAACTGACAATAAATAGTCATTGTTGCAGGTGACAGACGTTACGATTACCTTAGAAACTTAACGGCCGCCGGCCGTTATGATAACGTCCGGCGGACGTTATATGCATCTTTTCCATTCTGATTTTGCTTATGTTATAATAATATAACAATATAGTATGACGAAAAATTATTAATTAATTAATATAAATTTTAAGCAAATAACAGTAGTTTTATCAAATCGGTGACTTGACCAAAATCGACAAATTTCATGAGTATATGTAAGAAAAAAAGTCGTAACATTTCCTATTTTCGGCTATTTTTTACAAGTTTTCAAGACTCTTTTGGAAACAATAGTAAACACGGTCGTAAAATTAGGAAAAATGTCCGAGTTGAGGGAGTTTCACTGTATCAAATGCATATCCTTACGCACGCCCACTTTCCGCCACTAATCGACTAACCATTGGTGCTCTGCTATCTGTAGGCGTGGCTCAGGGCGTGGCCGGGTCGGGTCTGTTTCCCGCCCTCCCTCCGTCTGCCGCTCCGTTCGGCGGATCGTCGCAGCTGGGCGCGATCGGGTCTACTGCGCAGCAGCAACAGCAGCAAGCCACGTCACAGCTTCATTCAGGTAACTAACCCTAATAATCATCACGTCATATCACTTAAGGCGGGTTCTTACCAGTCTGATACTGAAAGATGATAAACGGTTTTGTTCAATAAACGTTTTATTTTACTAGTTTGATATTTTCAGTTGGCCTCTAGACATCTTTCGTTGATCTTGTAAGTATAAAATGCCCAAAAAAGCGTTAATTCAACCTTCTCCTTAAGATCTCCACTACCAACATTAAATGCTGCTTCTCAGCATTTATTTGGAGGTATACAACGAAATTCAGGAATTGCTTGTAGCTACATTTTGAGGATGAAAAAAAAAGAGAGAAACGTTTGCTCAGCAGTTAAAAGACAATACTATAACATGGTATACTGATGCTTCCAAAACCAAGGCAGAGGCAGGGATAGGAGTATTTTGGCCGAAGACTAAATATTCCGAACCAATAGGCACCTACCCAGCATCCTTCATGCAGAAATCTACGCTATCGAAAGATGCGTACAACTATCTTAGATAGGAACTATCGGAAACAAGAAATAGCCGTCGTATCCGAGAGTCGAGCAGTATTAAAAGTGATCAACTCAGTAACCCTCAATTCGAAGTTGGTCAAAGAAGGCCTAAAGAAACTGAACAAATTAGGCAAAGATAATAAAGTTCTCCTACTTTAAATGCCAGCCCACCACGGGATAGAAGATAATTAAAAAGCAAACAATCTAGCTAGAAAAGTAACGAACGCTCTACTAACTGGACCAGAACCGTTCTGCTTCCGTAGTGGATACTAACTTCACGCGGAACTTAAAAACCTGGAAAACTCCATCCATAACCTGGAATGACAATACTCCACCGGTCTAAGACACTCCAAGAAATTTCTCAGAACTTTCGGCCGAGAAAAATCAAATATTTTCCTTGAACAGGACACTGTCTCCTCAATGAACACCTCCTCTACAACATCAACGAAAGATATCTGGACCAACTGAATGAAACGTCTGAACACAAGTACCTTTTTCAGTCAGTTTCAGTGATTCTGAATACTGCTCAGTTTTACTGCTTCAGTAAAACTGAAAAGTGAGACCTAGCCTTAAACAACTAATAATTCCTATTTATGTATATAATGTTTATAATAAGCTCCCCAAGCTAACACAAATAATACAATGAATCGAATGTAAATAATCAATACTATGCACCAAATTGTTTATTGTTTTTGTTTTGTAACTGTCGCATACATTTATATACGTGCTTTTTTATTTATTTTTTTCAGGATTAGGACTAAATACAACTACAACAGGTCGGAGAGATTCCTTCGACAGAAATACCTCAGCATTTTCACCTTCGCTGGACTACAGACAGAAATGGACTACATCGTACAACATAGGCAGCAGTCCCAGCCCATTAGCAGGAAGTTTGACACCACCGCCTGCACCATTGCAACTTGGGGGATTAGTTAACTCTAGAGTAAGTTTTTCTTTTATTTATATCTATTTTTTTATTATTATTAGTATTAATTAACGTTGTTCAAAATTCGCAATAAATTTATTTTTTTAAGACCGCAGCAATCTCAATACGGAGCTCTGTAGTACCTAGTAAAAGGCGACTTTCAAATTCTTTTTGATAAAATTAAGTTTTAGGTTCTAATTTTTGCGAATTTTGTATGATAATATATTATGTAAAATTTCTCTAATGCTTTCTTTCTTATTTCTCCTTAGGTAATCAATGATTCTTTTCAGGTACTATCAGCTGCTCCGGGGGCTGAAGCTAAGTATCGCAACTCGGTGGCCGCTGGGTTAAATGCCACCACAATGTTTGGTTCTACAAACTCCTTATTTACAAAAATAAATTCTTCTCTCACATCCGTTCCTAGCACACTAGATAAAACACCACAGGGTAGATCAAGACTTTTGGAAGATTTCAGGAATAACAGATATCCAAACTTGCAATTGAGGTAAATACTACTAAGCCTAGACGTATACAGGGAGAGCAAAACAGTTTTAGTCAAAAACGTTTTTGGCTAAATGTATTTTCATGTGATGTAGTTTTATTGCCGATAAAAAAATAAAAAAAAAACTTTAATCAGAGTATAAAAAACTATATCACAAATCAATTGGAGCAAATAATACGAACATTTTACGGAAAATTGCATTTTTTTTCACTTCAAGCTTTTTGTTTTGTCTGAAAATTTAGAATATCTACTTCGTTTTATAAGATATTTCTTAATTTTAGGGACCTCAAGTGAAACATTTCCATAAAATATTCAAAGAACAAACTAAAAATCAAAAACAGTATCCACGACAATTTTCTGTGGTAATTACGCTGGCTGTTGCAATAGACAAGGCCGAATCCATCGTCGCCGCCTTGTATTATATCTCGGATCTGCCGACTGAATAGATTCCAGTGAACTATTCTTTTAATTAGTTCCTCTACTTCATCTTAGTCCTTTCGGTCTGGGACAGGTAACATACGGCTGGCACTCTCCACTCCCGCCTAGCATCGGGCTACGGCCGTGCTGGCCGATCCGTATGTAAACTAGTCTTTTATTTAGTTTCTCTAGGTCCGGATCCGATAACATACGGCTGGCACTCCCCACTTGTGCCTAGCATCGAGCTACGATCGCGCTGGCCGATCCGTCGCCGTCGCATAATATTATATATCGGTCACAGTCTCGATCCCGGAATAGGTCCTGAGAAACTAGTTCTGTGAGAAACCGGGAACTAGTTCCTTTCATTCCGGGGTCGGAATAGTTATTGGAACTAGTTCGTTCAAGAACTACACACCTCTATTCTGGTGTTTCCCCATTTTCCCCATCATCGTTGTTTCTTAGCTTCAATCTTCTGATGTGTTCGTTGAGGAGACGGTGTCTTGTTAAAAGCCCCGTGACAATCCGAAGATTGTTCTTACTTAAATCAAGAAAAATGTTTGATTTTGCTTGGTCGGAAGTCCTGAGAAATTTAAGTGTCCTATACTGTTGGAGGATTTCCATTCCAGGTTGCGGATGGAGTTTTCCAGGTTCTTGAGTTCCACTTTAAGTTGGTTTCCACTTGGGAAGCGGAACGGTTCTGGTCCAGTTAGTGGGGTGTTCGCTCTTTTTCTAGCTAGATCGTTTGCATTTTCATTGCCTTCTATCCCTGCTCATCTTTAGTCACAACCTGTGTTGTACCTGCAGCAGTGCTTATTTGATTGCAAATAAAACATTTCGCTTCCGTTTGAAACATAATGTATAAAAGACAAAAACGTTTTTGAATAGAATAGTTTTGCTCTTTCTGTGTCCGTCCAGTCTAAGGCTGAAAAACAATTTTATACGTATTTTAATAAAGTTTTTTAATTTCCAGAGATTTAGCCAATCACATTGTCGAGTTCTCTCAGGATCAGCACGGTTCTAGATTTATTCAACAGAAACTGGAAAGAGCGACCGCCTCAGAGAAACAGATGGTCTTTAATGAAATTCTTTCCGCTGCTTACAACCTCATGACTGACGTGTTTGGCAACTATGTAATTCAGAAATTCTTTGAATTTGGCACGCCTGAACAGAAGACAACATTAGCCCAAAAGGTATGTTTCAAAAAGAACGATTTTTGATTAAGACTGTACCTACATTTTGGTTAATCTTTTTTTTATAGGTTAGAGGACATGTTTTGCCCTTAGCTTTACAAATGTATGGTTGCCGCGTAATACAAAAAGCTCTGGAGTCTATTCCGCCAGAACAGCAACAGGAAATAGTACGGGAACTGGATGGACATGTTCTAAAATGCGTGAAAGATCAGAATGGCAACCATGTGGTACAGAAATGTATTGAATGTGTAGATCCGAATGCGCTACAAGTAAGCAACATTTAATCTAAGGCGTATTTATTTGATACTATAGAGTATTTTTGTCTTAAAACTAGCCATAACTTCAGAGAACCCGGGAGTTATCTATTTTTACAGTTATTTAGTTAATTATAGTTTATTTCTTATTAATTTAAAGGTGATTATTTAAAACAAGATTGTATTTATTGGACTTTTTTTCACATTTTAAAACTGTCGCATTATTGGTGCCCAACGTGGGGCACTAACTCACGACCCTGACGAAATTAGTGGAAAAAATTAGTGGTTTCAATTAAACTTTATACTTAAATGTTTACGATCTTTCACAATGTCTAAAAAAATCGGTTAAAATTAATAGGATATCCTAGGAAGTAGTATGTTGTATCCATAGAGAAAGCCTAATAATTAGCTTGGTTTGGTTTGGTTTTCTTAACTTTTTCTACTAATTAAAAATTATTACCACTAATTTTGACGTTCTGATTGCTGAAATTCAAATTAGAGGAACAAAGTTTGGTTTCAATTTGGGAACAAAGTTTGGAGATTCTAAATAAAGCTTTGTGCCTCCAAATAAGTTTTTTATGTTAACGCGAAAGAAGCTACAAAATATTTTTGGCTATGTTTTAACATAAAATGCTCCACTGTATTTAAGTTTTCTTAGTGTTTAGTTGCAATTCAGTGTCACTATTTTTACTCATTTTTACGTGTTTATAGTTTATAATTTCGTCGTTTTCTGGACAAGTCTACACACTTTCTACCCACCCGTATGGATGCCGGGTAATTCAACGCATTCTGGAACACTGTACACCCGAACAAACAGCTCCTATCTTGGCCGAACTACATCAGCATACTGACCAGCTCATTCAAGACCAATTCGGCAACTATGTAATCCAACATGTACTAGGTAATATATTTTTTTTTGTTATTTTTTACACTACTATTAAAATACTCTTAAGAAATATAATGATACTAACAATCTATAAGTATTACAATGGTATATTACTCTTAAATATTCAACTGGATTCTACTATATTTTATTAAATTATTAACAACTTTTCTTGGTTTCAGAACATGGAAAACCTGAGGATAAGTCGCAGTTAATCAACAGCGTTAGAGGAAAAGTTTTAGTTCTGAGCCAACACAAGTTTGCCAGCAACGTTGTAGAAAAGTGTGTTACTCACGCTACAAGGGCTGAAAGAGCCTTGCTAATAGAAGAAGTCTGCGGATTTAACGACAAGTAAGTCTTTATTATGTTAGAATTATCTATGGAACGGTCCACTATCGTAGTTTTGCCCCACGTTGGACACCAAAAATATGTGTTAACATTTTTGCTGGTGAGAGCAGTTTGATGATATTTTAGAAGATAACACCACATCTATATGGGAGGTTAATCACCGCGACCTTATAAAACTATTGTGCCCCCTTTCGTGAGTTTTCAATCATCATGTAGTTTCAGGGCTTTTACAAAAGCCAGTATCTGAGACAGTTTTACAGAGATTTGTTAACCATCTCTGATATCAGTCATACCAAAGTTTATGACACGAATGGTTGTCGTCTCGACAGGAGACAGTATCCTGTTAAAAACCCCGTGACAATCCGAAGATTGTTCTTACTTAAACCAAGGAAAATCTTTTGTTTTTCTCAGTCGCAAGTCCTGAGAAACTACTTTGAGTGTCCTAGACCTCTAGGTCCTAGGATTCCCATTCCAGGTTTTGGATTCTTAGTTCTGCTTTAAGTTGATTTCCACTTGAAAAGCAGAACGGTTCTTGTCCAGTTTGTGGAGTGTTCGCTCCTTTACTAGCTAGACGGTTTCCTATTTCATTACCTTCCATCCCTTGGTTGGCTGGCACCCAGAGTAGAAGGTATTTATTTTCTTTGCCTAATTTGTTCAACTTCTCATTGACAAATTTGATGAAACCCTGCTTTACAAATTAGACCACAACAATTTGTACTATTTTATTTATTTATTTTTCTTTTTCAGTGCCTTACACGTCATGATGAAAGACCAGTACGCGAACTATGTAGTTCAAAAAATGATCGACGTGAGTGAACCAACGCAAAGAAAGGTTCTGATGCACAAAATAAGACCGCATCTGAACTCCTTACGTAAATATACGTACGGCAAACACATCATAGCAAAACTGGAGAAGTATTTCATGAAAGCACCAGGCTCTATTTCTATTGGTGGCGAATTGGGTCCCATAGGACCCCCGACCAATGGCGTTTTGTAAAACATAACCTATCCAATTCAAAACGGATGATTTGCGCTGCAGACGACGCAGAAAAGCTAAATGAAAGCATTTTTTGAAATGAATGATACATAATAATGTTTTTTGAGCGCTATTTGAGAGATCTTGGCCAGACTTACGTCATTATAGTAAGGAATGCAAATATTCTAAAGGCATACACACACCTATATTTTTAATTTACATGGTCAGTCTCTTTCTGCACTGCAAAATAGAAGAATTTGAAGTGTCTTATAATATTTGCATTTGGTACTGACAGTTTTAAACTTCTTTTAATTATTTTCTTTTTAATTAAAATGTCCTACAGGGTGATTGTAGGAATGAACAGGTATTAACGAATATTTAATATGAGTAGACTATAGTTTATTTCACAAAAGATGATGGTTTCAATTTTTTGTACAAATACAAAATAACACAAGATTGTGTTATATTCTATCTTTGCCTCACTTTTGTGTTTCAATTAAAAGGTTATATGCGTAATACTTGACACATGAGAGTTACCTCAAGGGATGGTATTTTCTAACATGTTTGTACTATATTTAGTACATTTTTAAAATGAAAGAATATTACAAATTGTACATTACAAGCAAAAGTTAACCAAGTTAGTTAAAGGATGTGATCGCATTCATTTTTGTACGACATTTAGTACACTTTTAATATGAAAGAATAACGTTATTATTGGATATTTCAAACAAAATTTGAGCGATCTAAAAAAGATGTTCTATCAATCACTTAAGGTAATGATATATTTTTTGTTGTACCAAAAAGTTATGAACTTTATGACCTGAATGAAGTCATCTTTAGTGAAATAGACTATACATCGCCCTGTTGAGTACTCTGGCCCGGAAAAAATGCGCCTTTCCAGTATTCTTTCATTTAAAATCTTTATTTTAACGAATATTTTTTTGTTAATTCATCAATTTTTTTAGAGAGTGACTTTTTACTTTATATATATAATGGTTTAGCTTATAAGTTTTAATGTTAGCTTTGCTAGTTAGGAGGTATATAATATGTACAGCTGCCACTGGATTTTTGGGCCGTTTTCTCTGCGCACATTTTAACAGACTAGTGACGCAGAGGCGGCTCGTTATTCCAGAGGCGGACCAATTCTTTTTTTTTTCTGTGTATTATAGTTGTAACTTATATATAATATTTTTTTTTCATTTAGGAGCTTTTTTTTCGTTTTATCATTAATTCGATGGTTTTTAACTAACCTAAAGAGTTTTTAAACTTTTCATCAAATAATTTTTGAAAAGTTTTAGATTCATTATATAGACTTGAATTTAAGCGTATATATTTTAATTTTATTCATTCGACTGCTTTGGTAGGTTTTTTCGTATAAAATAGCCAGTTAAAAGGGTACTATGACACTGTTTTTTTTTCGTTTCATAATGAATTTGAAGAAGAAAACGCGAGTGCCCTGATAATACGTAGCTTAGAGGTTTGGCATCAACGCTCTTTATTTATTATCAAACACTTTTAGTAGGTTTCTTTTTATTTATAGTAAGTAATTTTAATTTAATTTTTCCTTTTTTTTTCTTTCTATTTGACGGCTGTTTGTTTAGGAAAAATATTTCTTAGTTTTCGGAATCTCAGAATTTTTCACCATGACATAACCATGGTTTAAATAAAATAAACTTATATAATAACTAACTATTAAATGGATAAAATTGTATATATAGTCATTTTTAGACTTATATTAACTTATATAAAACACGGTGAAGATTGAAACTAAAATTTCCCGGTATTTAATACTATATGCGCGATATTGTTATCTTGGTCTGTTTCCGAGTTTAGTATACAAGGTGTGTCTTGAATAGGTGTAATTATTTTAAATTTAAGACTCCAAAATCATACAAAAAAATGTTGAAAATTTTACATTTTTTCCTTCTTACATTTTTAGAATTTTTTTTTAAAGTTTTTAATGCCACAAGTTCTTCCTCCTGAAACTTCTTGATGGCCTTGAATTGTTGTCAATTCTTATGGTATCCACGTTTTGTATATTTGTGTGTTTTTATAAATGCACAGTATTTTTACTTTTCTACATGATAAATTACAGAAATTATGTTATTTAATTGTATTACTGAAATTTTAGAAAAAAATGCGCTGTAAATACTCATTTATTTTAAATTATTTTAAAATAGCAAATAGGTAAAATACGGTTCTTTTTGTTCACAATTACAACCCCCTTAAAATACTTCCACTTATTTCAGGGACACCCTGTGCAAACTTGCTCTAACGTTAATTGAAGTTTTAAAAGTCGTTCTTTAGGCGTTGGCTTATTAAACTTTGAATATTAATTATTAAAAATGAATTGACCAAGATAATTGCGATATCCTCTGTATATCTCCGTCTCTTATTGTCTTAAACTCACATACTTGCACCTTTTACGTGTCGATACCTTTTAAATATATTGTGATATAGACCTCAGGAAGTAAAATTATTCTTGATCGTCGTTTTTCATTTTTTTCCAAAAAAAAACTAGTAAGATTGTCAAAATTGTGTAAATTTTTCCTTATTTTCAATGTTTTATAGAATTTTACCGCATTTTTCAGTGTTCTGTATGGTTTCTATTGGCCGAATTGATTAAAAAATGGTTGGTTAAAGGTAGGTTCACATCGAACGGGATCGTACCGAATCATTAGTTCATATCTTCAAAAATATTCTTTTCATGGAATAAGTGACTACGCCACTGTATTCTACGTAAAAAGTTCTCCGGGGGTGTCTTATATTGCAAACTTATAAAAAAGACCCTGTAGTTCAGAAACGAAGAGGGCTATAAACATTTCCTTTACAACATCTTCTGTTTAATAAAAAAAGTGGGGCAGGTTTGTACAAACCCCATTCTAGCTTCACTTATAACGGATATGATTTCAACCGAAATGGAACACCCTGTATATACCTTATAAGAATAGACAGAGAAAATTCATTTTAACAAAAATTCAAATACTTTTGTGTATACAGTACCGTGCCGTCCGATCCCGATAGATGTGCACGTACCTTTAGAATATAACGTTTTTAGTACATTCTGAACTCGCTTACTAGAAGGTTTTAATGGCGTTTCAATCCAATAGAGACACTAGAATACTGCCGGCTTGATTTTTAACTTCATTTCACTGTAAAATTTAAAAAAAAAACGTATTCTCTGTAAGCACGTTTAATAATATCCCACTCAGAGCACTTAAGGTTGCATTTACAAGTAGGTTTAGCTGACATTTATCGTATTTGACGTATTGACGCGATCTCCCGTATCGCTTTCGATAGTAAAAGTTTGTAGGGACTTTGACAGATTTAACTAGTAAGGGGCGTTTTGAATCGAGAGATTATGATGCGATATCGATAAGGGTAGTAAGGGTTCTGTTAATTTTCGAGAGATACTTCACGCGCGGTTGCCAGTTTTTGTCGGTTAGGAAGATGATTTTTTTTGGGGTATTTAGGCGTTTTAGCGAGTTACTAGTTGTATTAGCTTTAGTTGTGATCATGTAAAATGAGCAATACTCCTATAAGGCTAGTGTATAGAAGCGTGGTCTGGATACAGCATAATGGAAAATCAAATGCATATTAAAAAGAGAAAAAAGTTGGGTTGGTACATTTCTTCTATGCGGTATTGCCGGATTTTGCATCAAAATCTCAAACCACCCAAGTAAGCGTTTACGAAAATGTTGCATCTAGGGTTGGATCTTTAATTTCTACAATTAGTTACTTATTTTATTACATGTGTAATAGATTCTTATTAAGCGTAGGTCACAGAACTACGTTATCTCACTGGCGAAACTACAAAAACAATCATAGTAGTTAGTTTGAATTTAGTCCAAATGTTATTGGTTCTATGGCGTGTAGCCCATGACACTGCATAGTTTTAGAATGAAGCTTTAACATTTAAAATACGATTACTATTTCTGAACAAACCAATGAATAGATATTTATTTCTATGATATTTGAAAAGAGGTGACTGCAGATATTTTATTCCAAGTTTTCAAGCAACTGTCTAACATATTTGAGCATTATTAAATAGCTTATATTATCGTCGTTTATTATGGTATTTCACACACGGAGCGGCAACGCTGTATGCCGCTTTTTATTTTGTCTTTTCCTCTCTCGTATGCATTAATATATTTTTTTTAATAGTCTTTACTAGCTTTATGGGTGTATTACTTATTAGACTAAATAAAAGAGGTATAATACAACTGGCAACCCTGAAACGTTCTGAATTCTATCTAGATTTTTAATTATAATTATTGAAACGCGTTATTGGTTGCCAGGTCATGTAAAATGAACCAAAAAAGGGTTATGTAAAGAATTGTAGATTTTTGTAAAGTACTTATTCCTATAGATTATACGTGAAAATAAATTGATGTAAAAATCAAAAAAAGGCGTGTGCCAATAGTGCTGTGGTTATTTCTTATAAGGGTTGTGTATTGAAATCTTTATTTTACTTGACTTGTACATTTTAAACAATTTTAGCCTGTGTAGATACAACTAGAGCACGTTTAAAATTAAACCTAATCAAAACTTAGTTTTAAAGTAAAAACACTTTTTTGGTTCGATTTTATATGATTCTGGCCCAGTGCGTCGCGAAAAGGCTGAGAATTTATATGATTATATACAGGGTGTTTCAAAAAACATGTGCTATCTCTAGTGGGGAGATTCCTCACGTAAAAATAAGATTTTTTTTATATGTATAGGTCCGATTTCGCTTTGTTTCGTAGCTACAGGGGGTTAAAGTTTTATTTTTTTTTCAGTTTTAATTTTCTTAATCTCCTGTATCTACGAAACAAAGCAGAATCGCACCTATGTTGATATAAAAAATAAACCATATTTTTACATTTATGAATTACCCCACGAGAGATGGCACATGTTTTTTGAAACACCCTGTATAGATATGTTTTATTTGTAACATAGAATTTGTAAATTTATATAATTTTAACTGATCGGTACATATTGTAAAAAAAAACTAATCAACCACCTTTTCGTTTTTAGAACAAGCAAAGTTTGTAAAGAGTTTTGTTTCTTTCCGACTATTGTTATTATTAATTAAAAAATAAATTGTATAATACGACTTGACCCTGTACATATATATTAATTTAAAGGAAAAAAGGACCTATAGTTTGTATAAAAAAAATCGATAAGACAAAAGACCTATGTATAATTTGTAATTTGTAAAATTTCACGAGTTTTTTTGTAAATAATATGGTGAAGTATTATTTGGAATTTTAAGAGAATTCGCGCGGACATGCCAGGGACGGACTATGCGGTATTTTTGGCGAAGAAAATTTACTTAATTCTGGAAAATAAATGTTTGTAGATCTTTACATAAAAGTCTTTAATTTAAATTTAATTTTTTTCTAAAATGTTGTTATTGGCTAGTGAAGTTTAAAACTGCTTAAAATATGTTTAAAACATGTATGGTGTGTAGGAGTTTTTTTCAATAAAAAAAAATACGTAAAAACTATTTGATAAAAAAATATATAATGCTAGAATTTAACGGACTAAATAAAAAATATAGGATCTTCATTACAATGCGCAGTAGTGAACGCAACATCTACCGGCAGCTAGACGGCCCGCACGCTGTTCCAGAGATCACAGCAAAAGATATATTTTAAAATTCTCTCTCGAAAACGTTGCTACCTATTAGACTATACAGGTTGTTAATTTGTTTATTACTCGCGGCAAAATCGCGGTTCGTTTTGTAAAATTTAAACTTCCCCCCATCATTTTTTAACCAGTCAATCGAAAATTCTCTCTCGAAAACGTTGCTACCTATTAGACTATACAGGTTGTTAATTTGTTTATTACTCGCGGCAAAATCGCGGTTCGTTTTGTAAAATTTAAACTTCCCGCCATCATTTTTTAACCAGTCAATCGGGGACCAGATTTTCGATATATCAAAATACTAAATAACTTATATAAATAACTATAAAAGTTCTGAATGAGACTTACTGGTGAACTGAAAGGTACTTTTGATTTATTTTAAAGACTTTTTTGTATTAGGGGTATTACTCAAAATTTTCTAAGTAAATTTTCTCCGCCAAATAATATCGTTGTATGAAACAAAGTTAAATAAAAGAACTTTCTTGTATTCTTAGAAGAATTTAATCATGTTATTACTTGACTTAGAGGAATTTAATGTATTGTAGAACTCGATGGCACGAACATTATTCAACAAAAAGTATTGAATTTACATACATACATAATATATATTGTGTAAAGTGTTAAATGTAATGATTGTACAGTTTTATCATTTTTTTTTCTTTTAATTTTTCTCTATCTCATTGGAATTCCACAAAATCTATATGTGTCTACGGTATATTTATTTTTTTAGGCCGCCAGGTATCTCGAAAACTATACAGAGTGTCGAGATATAAAGCGGGCCTAAAACGACTAGTAAGTAATAATATTGGTGTTGCATTTATATGTCGTGTACTGATTAACATTTAACTTAAATTTCATTTTTTTTATATATTCCTGCACAATAATTACTAATCAACTGAAGAGGTTATGTTCATTAAAATGGCGAGTGTACCAATAAAAATAAATATAAAAAAAGTGTGGAAAAAAATGCAGACATCTGTTTGGTTACTACAATTCTCATAGATTTTAAGGATAACATACACCATTTAATGTTTTATATTAACAAACGTTACTAATTAAAAGTTTATTATATATTTTATGTATATAAGTGTATTTCTGGTACTTTCTCAACAAATTTTTCACTATATAAAATAAATGCATGAAAAACAGACACTTTGTATTTTAAAGTTCAATATCTTTTGATCAAGTGGGCTGATTTTGGTGATTTTTTAAGCAACTTGTAGCTAAATTATTTGTGTGGTTCATCCCAATAGCTTCATTTTTGTTAGAGATATTCACTTTTGAAGAAGACAGTTAACAATATTAGTCAATAAATAAATATTAGTCTTCTTCTAAAATAAATATCTCCAATAAAAATAAAGCTATTGAGATGAACCAAAAAACAAACTATCGTGAGAAGATGCACCTTGATGATAAAGTCCTTACTTTGTTAAATTATTCTACAGGGTGTTTAAAACTTTCGCCAAAATAACATTTTGTGTTCCCTCGTATAGTAAACAAATGGAAACTTTTATTTGAAAATTTAGAAATAATCTAAAAAGTCAAATATCTTAGCTACAAATTGCTTAAATATTCATCACAGTCGGCCCACTAGATCAAAATATATTCAACTTTAAATTACATGTAAATTTTAATGTACTACTTGCAGTTACATATGCATACATAGAAATATATTGATAACTTTAAAGGTAACACAAGTTAAAACATGTTTACATCGTGCCTAACCATTCCAGTAACTAAATAATTTTCATTTTCATCGTTTCTCATTCTAATTTTGTAATATACCATTATTATTTATTTTATTAACAATTACAATCATTAAATATACGTTAAAAAGTTCTGTATAGAGATGTAAATATACTTTTTAAAATAGAAATCGCTTTAATTTTAAAATTATCGATAATAAAAAATGTACATTATAGAAACAAATTCCAAGGTAGGTAGTAACCAAACTGATCCGTGCTTTTTGAAAGTGAGTTTCTATAAAATTTAAAAAGTCTCAGGTTTTTGTATTATATTGTAATATAGTTTTAATAAGATTTAAAAGGAAATATTTTTCAAATCATCAAGTTTTAGCCCTGTAAAAGGACTTTTTAAATTTGCTAGGAATATCTCTTTCATTTAAAATTTTCAAAAATAAAAAAATACTTCTTTGAAATCGGGTAGTTTTTTAATATGTGTTTTTTTGACTTAAGAATATTTTCATTGTTATTAAAGGAGGCATTATTTTGACAACTTTGACAGTTAATGTGTCATAATAATAAGCGTTTTGGCATTTCGAAAAAGTTAAGTTGTCAATTGGTACTGTGTTTTTTGAAAAAAATATAAATAAATGTTAATTAATTTATCAGAGTTGAATTTAATATGTTCTTAATCAAAAAAAAAATATGAATATAGTTCCTGATATACACTTATTTTAAAAATATAGGAAGGAATTCAGAATTACTACTAAAACTAAACTTAAACCAAAAACAAAACAAAATAGAGAAATAAAATTTTAGGTTAGAATTCAAAAATCAGTCAGCTCTATTTTGTGGTGCCTTAACTGTGAACTACACAAACATAAATGTCAAGGTAATGTCTTACTTTCTATATCTTTCTATTATTTCATTATTTTACACTACTCGATTTCAAAAAAAATAGTTTTTTTTTTATATTTAATAATTACCACCATACATAGCCATATCTAAACCATATACATAAAAAATAATAGCATTGAAAATGATGTATTTTAAACTCCCTTACCGCTGGTGAACGCAAGTATTTGTATATAACTGATATATTTTTGACGTATTTTTATTTAAAAATTAATTTACGTTACATTACGTTTAATATAATTGTCAGTATTGAGAACACTAAAATTTTCTGTATAATTCACTAGTGTTTTCGTATTAGATAACTTTGCTTATGTTTTTTTTTTGGAATTCCACAAAAATTTTGTAGCTAAAGTGATCAAACTTCACTTACTTGTTTTCAGTGTTGCCACTTCTTTTAAAAATTAGTATAATCTGCATAGTTGTTTAATATAAACATATTAGTGAATTTTTAAAAATTTTTTGACAAATAAAAATAAAATATAAAAACACAGCGACTGGGAGGACAAAAGCTTTATTGGGCACGAAATAATTTTAATTTTAAATGGCAGACTGATGTAAAGATTACTAAAACGAGTTATATTGTAAATTGTAAATTCTTTTTTTCGTTTAAAATTAAAAAAATCACACCTACTGTATAATACATATGTAAAAATATAATAAAGTGTAAAATGAGCCGTTTAATAACAGCAACCAGACTAATTGTAATTAAAAAAAAAAGATACAAAACATTGTAAACTATTGTATTTCTAAATTATGAATTGTTAAAATGCGGTCTCTGTATTTATTTCTATTGTTTTGTTTTGTTCCGGTTCAGAGCGCATGCGTATTTATCATCATAAAAAGCATCTACGGAGTCTATTTACAGAAATCTTGTGCACAAAAAAAAACATAATTCGCCTCCCCTGTATACTATGCGAATTAATAGTAATACAAAATATGTCCTCAAGGATATTTTACAACTATTTTCTGGTAAATAGATGTTTAGATAAATACGCAGGCCTCTGTATTAACATATATACAGGGTCTCCAAGAATACTGGATACATACGGAAAAAATATGTATGTTATGTTTTTAGAAATTTTTATTTTTGTCAAATCTTCTATATGTCGTTTTTTGGCGAAAGTTTGAAACACTCTGTAGAATGGTTTAAGAGGATAAGACATTTAAAAACCGCTTTACCATCAAGGTGCATCTTTTCTCTATGGATTGTTTTTTTGTTCATCTCAATAGCTTCATTTTTGTTGGAGATATTCACTTTTGAAGAAAACAGTAACAATATACAGCAATTTTTAGTATTAAAACTATGCCTTTGCTTTTGGTCCTAACATCGACACACCTATAAAATAGTGTTTTTTGTTTTTGCTGTGTTGCTGTTATTGAAAGGTCATGTATTATTATTGTTTGTTTAGTAGTTACTTTGGTATAGATAGTTTTAAGTGCAGTAAGTTGATCTTGACTAGAGTAACTACCAACAAACAATAATAATATGAGTCTCCAATGACAATAGTGACATTACAAAAACAATAATAACTTTTTCATAAGTGTCTTGGTTAGGGCCAAAAGCAAAGGCATATGTTTTGAATATATGCCTTTGTTTTTGATCAAATAAATAATTAAAATCGAATAATTAATGGTTAAATTCTTATTAAATGTTTTCAGCTTCTTCAAAATTGAATATCTCCAATAAAAATAAAGATATTGAGATGAACCAAAAATCAAATTATCGAGAAAAGATGCACCTTCATGATAAAGTGGTTTTTAAAGTCCTTACTTTGTTAAACCAGTCCCCAGGGTGTTTCAAACTTAGAGACACTTTTATCAAGAATAAAAATTTCCTGAAAAACTTTTTTTCGTACGATTTTCAAATTCTTGGTTACACCATATATATTTCCTCTTCATTAAAAGGGCTCAGACTTCCCTTATTGAAAGGGACCCTTTCTAAGGGACTGGCCCGCTTATTATAGGTAGCTGGTGGGGATCACTTATGTTCACACAAAATATGGCTCTCTTCGAACCTACGGCTGTATATTGTATATCACGTGATCAAGAAGGTTTCCTATGAAAAATTGCTTATTGATTTTAAACACGGAAGTATTGTAATTTTTTTTAATAATTGTCTTTTACTGGAACCTTTTTTCTTTAATTTTATGAAATTGCATTTTTTTAATTTTGGTTATTTGTTCGATGGTGGAAAACTTCTTGGTCGCGAATTATTTATTATATTGCGATCAATGTATCTGTTCCATGAATGTAAATTTAGTTATTGATGCATGCTAGTTTATTATCGTTAGGGTATCAATCAATATGTATGATAATGTATTTCGATTTTATTATTTTTTACCACGGTAGTATATAATTAATAAATAAATAAATAAATGAATAAAAATTATTAATTGATGTTTGATTTTGTTATATAATAGCTATTTATGTAACTAGTACCTAAAATGATGTTTTTTAGGACGAATCATTACTGTTTGCGGACGAGGCGTTAGCCGAGTCCGAAATAGTAGATGAGTCCTAAAAAACATAATTTAGGTACGTGTTACATACACTATTTTTTGTCATACGCTTTTTACAGTTTTTTAGAACGCATATTTGCAAATTTTCCATATTTGAAATTATAATGTTTGAAAAAGTTGGCTTATAAATTCATATCTTAGTAACGAGTTTGTTTATTTCATCGCATTTTGACATGTCATTCGAAATTTGTCACAAAATCACACAAATTCATCAACAATTTTAAAATGTTCCAAAATCCCGAACATATTGCTAATAAGGCCAAAGAAATCGTGTTGGATTTACTTCCTGTGAAGTCTCGTGCCATTTACCAGAAAGAATATGATGTTTTTAATGAATGGAAAGACAAAAATGGCGTATTCGTTGTAAAATGAAGATGTATTGCTAAATTATTTCCACGAAAAGTAAGTACCTAGGTACCTATTTAAAAGAGAGGCTTTTAAATTAAAATATTCTTAAATTACAGTCACAAACATTCAAACCATCGTCAATTTGGTCGAAATATTCCATGCTGAGAGCAGTGTTAAGTGTTAAAGAAGATATTTATATTGACAAATTTCCAAAACTTATTGCTTTTTGAAGAGGAATTCGGTTGGTTACGAGCCTAAAAAGTCTAAGGTTTTGTCCATAAAAGAGATCGGTGATTTTTTGGCCACGGCTAGTGATGAAACTTATTTACTTACTAAGGTAAGTTTGCGATAATGATTTTAAAATATATAGATGGTTTCTTATTCCATTGTATTTGATTTTTAGGTAGCTCTTGTCATTGGCCTTTGTGGAGCATGTAGAAGAGAAGAATTGTACTCTCTACGAGTGCAAGACATCATAGAAAAAGACAACAGCTGCCTTTTAGTTACCCTTTGCGGATACAAAAACTAATATCAAAAGAGTGTTTCCGGTGGTGAACGAAGGGAACGTTGTCAATCCAGTTGAGTTGTATAGAAAATATGCTTGTCTTAGGCCAAAAATGTACCACATGATTATGTCTTCATCTCTTATCGTAAAGGAAAATGCAACCGTGCAACGAGTCGGATTCATTCATTTGGGGAAGATGCCATCGATTGTAGCAGCATTTTAAAGTTGTCGAACAAACGAATATACAGGTCATTGTTTCCGACGTAGTTCTGCTACTCTTGCTGCAGATGCAGATGTGGATTTTACATCGCTGAAACGCCTAGAGGTTGGAGGTAAAAATTTTAATATTTTTGGGATCTTGTTTTAAACAACAATAATTATTTAGGCATCTCCACAGTGGCCGAAGCCGACTCGTACATAGAAGAATCTATTGAGAAAAGATGAAGAAAGTTTGGTAAACTGCTAATGGGGAAAAAGAAAATCGCTATACCACTTCAACGGATGTGACAACTTTCCCATCATCACCACCGCATTTACTCCACCTCATCAGAAAGTAAATTTACCTGCCAATGGAGGAGTCGTTTCGATTGCAGATGCAAGTTTTCAAAATGCACAAACTTGTTCATTTCATTTTTTATTTTCCAAATAACTTAGCTTTTGATATTGTTAGTATTTAATAATTTAAAAATCAAATACAATGGAATAAGAAACCATCTATATATTTTAAAATCATTATCGCAAACTTACCTTAGTAAGTAAATAAGTTTCATCACTAGCCGTGGCCAAAAAATCACCGATCTCTTTTATGGACAAAACCTTAGACTTTTAGGCTCGTAACCAACCGAATTCCTCTTCAAAAAGCAATAAGTTTTGGAAATTTGTCAATATAAATATCTTCTTTAACACTTAACACTGCTCTCAGCATGGAATATTTCGACCAAATTGACGATGGTTTGAATGTTTGTGACTGTAATTTAAGAATATTTTAATTTAAAAGCCTCTTTTAAATAGGTACCTAGGTACTTACTTTAAACAAATAACTTAGCTTTTGATATTGTTAGTATTTAATAATTTAATTATAAATATATGTATAATTTTATGTGATTTTGTGACAAATTTCGAATGACAAAATAAAACAACCAAATAACGAATTTAGACATTTTAGTCCATAAAGGTTGCCATGACGACCTTTACGGCCTAGGCCGAAAAAGAAACATTTTACGGACTGAAATGAGTCCGTAAAATAGCTGTTTTTGGGAGCGTATGACAAAAATATTATTTACCTCCAGATAATTATCATAGAATATCCATAAAATAAAATGAAACAATGTTTAAAAAGTGTAGTAAAATATATACAGGATTATAGAGGTAACTGCCCTATTAGATACCGTATGATCGAAAAAAAAACGGCGTCAAAGACTGTTGGGGAATGACAATGGGTGATAATTTTAGCGAGGTCAATCTCTAGACGTCACTAATAACTTATCAAAAACCAACACTAATTATACAAGTATTACAAAGAATAGAAAGTTTCCAGACCCAAATCTATTTCCAAAAAATTTTTTTTCGAATTTTAATCTATACAATTTAAAAATAATTTTTACTCAAAATAACAATAATAATTGCCTTCTTAACTGGAAGTAAGTCTATTAAAAAATAAGGAAAAGTACGGGCCAAGGCTTAACCTCGACAAAATTATCGTAGATTGTCGTTCACCGGCCGTCTGTGACGCCGTTTTTTTTCGATCGTATTGTATTATTTATCCTCATAATTATAATCAAATTATAATAAAGTGACCATAAAGTGAAAGTATGTTAAAAAAACGTATAGAGTAAAAGATATACATGGTTATTTACGGTAAGTGTGCTATTAGATAAATAGTACGGAAAAAATTGACAAGAAAAAAATTGCTAAGAAAAAATTGCTAGGAAAATATCCGCTAGGAAAAAATTGCTGGGTAAAAAATGTTATCGAAAAAGTTGATAGATATTAAAAACAAGTTGCCATGAGAAAAATTGTTATGAAAAAAATTGCTAAGAAAAAATTGATAGAAAGAAATTGCTAGGAAAATATCTGCTAGAAAAAAATTGCTAGGTAAAAAATTCTTGGTAAAAATTGCTAGAAAAAATTGTTATCGAAAAAGTTGATGGATAAATAGTAAAAATAAGTTGCCATGAGAAAAATTGCTAAGAAAAAATTGATAGAAAAAAATTGCTAGGAAAATATCTGCTAGCAAAAATTGCTAGGTAAAAAATGTTAAGTAAAAATTGCTAGAAAAAATTGTCATCGAAAAAGTGCATAGATAAATATTAAAAAAATTGCTATGAAAAAATTGTTAGGACAAAATACTAGATAAAATTTGATAGAAAAGTATTTGATAGAAAAAAAATTGCTACGAAAAAAGAAAAAAATGTTATAGAGAAAAATTGCTTAGAAAAAATAAATGAATAAAAGTTATTAATGGTAGTTTTATTCTATTCCTAAATATTATTTGGCCCAGCTAATTACAATAAAACATCGATTTATGAAAGGATATTAAACAAGTATAGTAAAATACAATACAATAAAAAAACGGCGTCAAAAACGGTTGTGGTTGGTGGTTATTGATCCTTTTTTAACCTTTCTATAATTATGTGTTATATATAACTTTTTACAAGTTTTATGTCAATTTTTAGTAATAGAGATTGACCTCGCCAAAATTATCATCGACTGTCATTCCCCAGCCGTCTATGACGCCGGTTTTTTTCGATCGTACGGTAGACATTGTACTGAATTTAATTCTATTAAATTATAGATTCCTTCCTGTTCCCCTACAAATGTATATTTTAAAAAGGTATTTTCAATAGATTTGTCTCCCCTCTTTTATTCTCCATTGTTGCCCAATTTCTTTCAAAACTTTTAAAGTAGTTATTAAGGTATTATTTTTCATTTTATAAACCCTTAGTTCTTGATACGTGTATAATGATAATTATAACACAAAAAGAGATTATCAACGTTCAAATTATAAGCCCTTCGTGGGTAATTAATATAGTTAATTATTCTATTCAGATGTGTAATGAAGTTTTTTATATTTTAAGACATTTAAAAAAACTGTTTTAAGATACAAAACATTTTAAAAGATTATTAAGTTTGAATTAAATTAAAATGTAATTTTTAATTTTACAAAATAATTTGATTTCCTGTAAAATTGGCGTCACCGCATGTGTAAAGTATGCATTTATTTTGTTCCATTCAAGCAGAAAAAGTACTGTTCCACTGTTTCATATCATACTTCTCGTGAATACCGTATATTTACATGTAAAGTGATCCAATTTGTATGGTAAACATCAAGGTAAGTAAGGTTTCAACGAGAGGAAAGGTTTTATGTATGAAAAAACATTGTATTTTTGGTTATCGGCGTAAAAATTCATGAAAAATGAGGTTGACAGAACCGGGAATCATACAGATAGCGCTAATTTATGCGACGTTGCCGGAATGTCGAAAACATACCTAATATTTTATTCAGAACGCGTTTCCAAAAGTTACGTGTAATAGGTAACGTTAATTTTTAAATTTTAATTTAAAATTAAATAAGAAGGATAGACGAAAGTGTTACGTATCAGAAAATATACCGGGTGGTACATCGTCGTTAGACAATATTGGCTTCCTTGTTGACTTTACAGCGAAGTCATAAATAGGTTTTTTAAAGGTCTGCGTATGCTGAACACACATGCCATATTTGAATAATTTTCAACAAGCCGATTTTATCAAAAACTCTTTCAAAAACTGCATCTATTTTCAAATTAAAATTGAACAGGTAACAATGCAAAACCAGGCAAATGCCAACATTCCTCAAATTGCCAACCTATGTTTTTGTGAGTGTCAAATTGTATTTTATCTACCGTATGATCGAAAAAAACGGCGTCCAGTTAGCTGGGAAATAACAATGATATTTCCCATATACATTTATATATAAATTGACAGCGATTTTCATTTCATAGCCATGCAGCATCGCTGACGCCATTATTTTTTCGATCATACGGTACTTTTTTTAATTAATTCAGGTTTTTGCCTTATTCTAACATGTTTAAAATTACAAAAATGCATTTCGGGCATACTAATCGCAGGTACCTTAACATAGTAGTGTATAGCACAACAAATTACATTTGACAATAAGGAATTCATAGGTTGCCAACAAGTATGTTGACCTTTACCAGGTTTGGTATTGTCATCTGTTCAGTTTAATTTTAAAAATAGATGCAGTTTTTCTAACCTATTTACTGTAAAATTAATAAGGGAGCCAATATTTGGACAGTTCAAAATTTGCATGGGATTTCCTATGTTGCCAACAACGATGAACCACCCGGTATATTAAATATATTACACATTTACTTTGAAGGCAATATAATATGAACATAATGAACTATATTTGGATCTAAAATATAGGAAATTTGTTATAATAAAATTAGTAAATCTTACTATAGCTTGTTCAACGATTTTTTAATGTTACGTCATATACTGTCGTATTCTTTCTCTCACATGATTATCGTTGAACTATCGCTGTTCAAACTATACCTAGTCAATATTGGACTTTACATAGGTGCTACGCAAATGTGCTAAAGAATACAAGGACCAATAATACCCGACACCAAATTATTACCATGTCTCCAAACAGTGCCATGCCACTGCCACATATTTTTCTTAACTTAGCTGCTTGGTGTGTACAGCTATGGTGTGTATATGCTGCTTATTTAGGTGGTATCATAATAATTAATTATAAAAAACGTATTAAAATGTTAACAAAATGTACAAAACTAGTATCGACATATAGCACATATTATCAAGTACATATAATATCAGAAAAATAATTATTAAATTCAATAAGAAAATGCTAAAAAGGTGGACTGAACTGTTTATTTACCTATGAAACCTAACTCCTGGCTCTTTCTTATCGTTGCGGCATAAACATAAAAGCTGAACAAATCACCATTGTAATTGTAATAAAATTTATACATAACTCACAACACACAACAAACTATTAAACGTGTCCTTGTATTCTTTAGTCATTGGATTGGTACTATTACTATTACTGTATCAAAACCAAAGTTTACAGAATAATATTTAATTATTAATTATTAATTAAATTAAATTCTGTAAACTTTTTCAAAACTAAAGAGGAGTTTACTTTCTTTTTGGTAGATAATAACTAAGTCGGCTTTATGGCTTTATCACATAGAAAAATCCTTGAAATGAAATATTAAACGCTTTTGCCCTAATTTTACTGACATTTTTGAAATTTATTTGCTACCGCCCTTTAATAGCAATTTTAAATGTCGGTCAGCCCTTAAGAGCGCACGTATAAGGGTTTGTACATCGTCGTACCAGGTACCTACCTAAGTCTAAGTTTCTTGGAAGAGCTCATAATCATTTGAATTGAAAAAAAAACTTTTGTCGGAACTTTTAAGATTATAATATGAATCGGAACAGGTACATAACAAAGAAAAAATAGGATTTTACCTAGATAGTTTGTTAATTATATTAGATTAGATTCTTCGAGGTGGCTATCGGTCTGATCCACTGCGACCTTTTCAGATCTATTGTGGTCCTCTTCTGATCCTTAGGTTATATTCAACAGTCCTATCCTTTTCAAAAGTCTAGAAAGTTGAGACTGAACGAACACTCCATATAGCTCTTTGTCAGTAGCCTATCAATTGCTAAAGATGTGATTTATTTCATATACAAGTATTTTATTGACAATAATAATAATAGCTCCCGTATATAGCGTCTAACGTCTTGGGACTTGGGAGTAGCAAGGTACAGCTTGCCATACTAGAGCCGTTCGGTATACAGGGAAGGTAATGTGGCTAGCACTACGCTTCAACCGCCTATTATTACCTCAGGATTGTGAATCCCAAGTACTCATTTAAGGTTGAGTCGACCTAGGTACCCAAACTATTTTTATTTTAATAAAAATAGTCGGGTGTGGGATTCGAACCCACTACCTTGAGATTGGTAGACGAGAGCCCCTACCTCTACGCCACCGGGCACCCTATTTGATTGATCAGATACAAAATAAAAGCGATACCAATTAAACTTTTAGTTACGTAATCGAGGGCGCGATTTTAAATTCATTTAAAAAGGGAAATTTAAATTCCAGACTAACTGGAATTTAAATTTCCCGCTGGGGATTCAGATGATAGCTATGCTGTAAAAAATGTCAAGTTTAAAATTTATTTCCTGACTTTGTCATTCGTTTTGACATTTTAGTTTTGTATTACGAGTTTTTGGTTTAAATAAATATTGTTGTGATACTTTAAGCTTAAAAATGTTTACTAGCAGAGCTTGCAGTCGAACATTGTTCTTTCTAAAAACTATTTTAGTGCGAAGTGTATGTACAAGATACCTTAATAGCAGTTGCAAAAAACTCATCGCAACCTTAGAATATTTTGAACGAGAAAGCGGCAGTAATGACCCTTTTTGTCCCTTAAGTGGTGTCAAGGAGGTGAGTTTTGTTGATGATAAATAATAACTGTTTTTTTCTATAATTAATTTATATTTCCTAAAATATTTTTATTAAAAGAGAATATATAAAAGTGGACAACGCTGGCGCTGTGCCGTTCAACCTAATTAACGTCATTAAAAGTTTAATTGGTATGAACTATGGAGGGCTTTTAGACTCCATAATATGAACCAATGACTAAAGGATACAAGCACATATAAGGCCCATATACGGGCTGCAGCAGAATTTGTGATGTTAGACGCCATCATATTGGAGCCTACGGATGAGTCACCACTTCGTCAACAGCGACAATTTTAGCGATTTTTAATAATCTGTCGTTTGTAGTGATCTTTGTATAATCTTTATTACAATGGTGATGGTGTTCAGCTTTCAAGTGTAAAAGCCGCAACGATAAGTAAATAAACAGTCCACTCCACGTTTTTAGCGTTTTCTTATCGAATTTGCTAATTATTTTTCTGATACTATATGTACTTGATATGCGCTATATGTCGACACCAGTTTTATACCTTCTGTTAACATTTTAATACGTTTTTTTCGTACTTAATTAGTATGATGCCACTGCCTACACCATAGGCGCAGTCAAAACATTTATCAGAAATCTAAATATCCAGTTAAGCAGCTAAGTTAAGAAAAATATTTGGCCACGGCACTGGTGCCATGGTAACAATTTGTTCAGGGTTATATGTCCTTGTATTCTTTAGTCATTGGTATTTGAATACGTATTTTCTTTTTCATTGGTATTGAACCATACGTATTTTCTTTTTATATTTGAAATACCTTTTTTAATTTCATCTTGTATCTTGTATTTAGATACATTTTTTAGTATCTTAGTATTTTAAAAATACTTAGTTTGCCAAAATAGGTACTCTTACTAATTATTACCTTTTATTTTTAATCTAAGATTATTACATTATTACCTATGCCTATTTTTTACTATACAAGGCATCCAATCATATGTATCCGTATTAAGTGTGACGAAATATCTAAGCAACCTTTGCAAAATCTTAATGAAACAATGAAAACGTTGAAACTACCCCCTTTTAAAGTAAAAGAAATTCATTTTAAAGCGAATAATATGTAGCTTGTTCAAAGCAAATAGAAGAAGCCATATAAAGTCACAAGGCGATAAAGACACATATCATGGTTGTCTATTAGCCAAACTAATAGGAATCCAATACACACAACCAAATTTATATGGAATCATCTATTATTATTCATAATTTTTGAGCCGTATGAAAATTTTGTGTTTATGAATAAAACTCAGTCCTTACCAATGACTTTTAATGAAAAATAATCCATATAGCAATAAAAAAAAATTAATCAGTTCCCAAAATAAACAAAATGGTATTTTTTGGTTTCTGAAACGAAATTAAGATTTAAACTTTTAATGGCCAAAAAGCAAAAACAAAATTGATAATTTTAATATTCCTTGTTGCCACCTCTAGCCCTTATGCAAGCTTCTATTCGCGCTGGCATGCTTCTTATTAAATTATCAACGTTGTCTTGGGGTATGTTTTCCCATTCTGCTAATGCTGCATCAATAAGCTGTGCAAGATTTTCTGTATTGTTTCGACGAGCTCTAACCCTTCTTTTGAGCTAGTCCCACAAGTGTTCGATAGGCTTTAGATCTGGTGAACATGCAGGCCAGTCCAAAACTATGACACCTTCCGTTTCAAGACATTCTCTAGTCACTCTGCTTGTATGGGCAGGTGCACTATCGTACAAGAAGTTAAAATTACCGATTATATTACCAATTACAGTTCTCGAAAATCTAACGATTGGGTCTAGCACCAAGTCAACATATCTCCGACCCGTTAAAGACTGTTGAAGTGGTAAGAATGGAGTTTTTGCTCCCAGTATAATACCTCCCCAGAACATTATAGTTCCTCCTTTGTATCTTGGTACAGATTTGGCAGCCTGAAGTCGCGCTCGTCTTTCTGGAGCTCCGAGAACCCGAATTTGATGGTTATCTGATCTTAGGCCAATTCTGGCCTCATCCGAAAAAAGAACATTTTGCCAATTCTCAGTTGTCCAGTTTTGATGTTGAAGGCATCAATTTAGCCGGTCAATTTTATTTTGCCGAGATAATTGTGGGATCCGTAACTCTCTCCTACTGTAAAATCCTCGAACACGAAGCCTTTTTGTTATGATTTCAACTAAAACGTTCACACCTGTAGCTGCCAGAAGTTGTCTTTGTAGCTCTGGATGAGAAACATTGGGATTTATTCTAGCAATTTGGCCCACAAGGCGTTCTTGTTGTTCTGTTGTGACTCTTTGAACACTTTGTCTGGTCCTATCCTTGTGTGTTCCTAATTCCAAGTACCTTGCATATGTTTTCGATACAACACCCTGGATAACGCCTACTACCGTATGATCGAAAAAAAATGGCGTCCAGTTGGCTGGGAAATGACGATCGATGACATTTCCCATATAAATTTACATATAAAATGACAGCGATCTTCATTTCCCAGCCAACTGGACGCCGTTTTTTCTCGATCATACGGTATCTCTGCTAGGTCCCTCTGGCGCGTTCCTTGTTCGGTGAGAGCATTAATTCTTCCTCTCTGTACATCTGTTAATCCAACATAAGGCATTTTTTATTTTTTTGGATTTAATGAAAATTACCGGACAATCGTGGTTTTACTACTGAACACAAAATTCAAAAGAAAATAAATTGCCGCAGTCGTTTATTCTTTATTATCATGTTTATTTACAACAAAAAGCCTTATCTTAAAGTCGTATACCAATTTTCATCCTTGCAAGAAATTTAGTCAGAAATAAAGAGTAATCACTCTTTATTTCACTCTCCATATAAGTTTGGTTGTGTGTATATCATAAAAAGTCTTAAAATGGAAATCTTAAAATATTGCGACAGTTTGCTAGATGCTATTGAAGAAAACATAAACAGACGTTTTAAGTAATTTTAAGTTAATTTATCGAGATCTACCAGCCCTGAAAATATTTGTACTTATTTAACACTCGCCCTGTATTTTTACAGGGCACTCAGAAAACGGGAATTAAGCCGGCCATATTAATTCCCCATCGCGCTCTACCTAATTTTGTTCATATACTCCTTCCTAAATCTTTTTATTCAAAGACTAGAATATCAAACCAATATAATAATACAAAAAATTGTATAAATAAAGGATTATTTATTTGTTTTTGACAATCAGCTGTGTAGCATTCACATTTTTTAAGGAATTCCGAATTAAAAACGTGGCAACGGTGCGTCGCCCGCTGTTGACAGCTCTGTCTCCCCCCTCCCGCTGCTTTTGACGATTTGACGTTCCTCAAAAGCAGCCATATTTGTTTACATTCTATTACTGATCCGTTTTTAAGGTTACTTCGTTTTTGAAATTAAATTTGTTCAACTGTATGAGTACAAACGTCCCCTTCAAAGTTGTCTCATAAATTAGCGGTTTTCTTAAAGTCCCCAAAGTTCCGTAAATTTACCGATCCGTACAGCTGTCCCGTCAGGTAAAAAAAATAATTCTGTGGGATCATCTGTGAGAAGATCAAGTTGCGCATGCGGAACCCTTCGCGCCAACGTTCCGGACATATGGCAGATGTTTTGTAATATCAGTCAAAAGTGTACACGCCAAGTCGATTTTTAAGCCGGATATTTCTCTAATTTCTCGCTGTTCGGGGGGTCTTTTTTAGTTCTGAAACAACCCGCGTGTAAATATCAACCTTCCCGAATATGATTCCGTGAAAAAATCAGTTTTCTATAGGTATTTCGATGTTTTTTCAAGCAGTTTTACCCGTACCTTTCGAGTCGGTTCGCTCGTCGGAAACCATTTTGTTCAAACAGCTCCAACATGTGAAAATTCCGGTAGTATTGACAGAAAAACTGCAGTTTTACGTATGCTGATACCAGTCGTTGGTCCAGGGACCAAAAACTTCTAAAAACCAGTAAGTTTAATCACGTTTTTCCCTGTTTAAAGTCGATTGAAATCAGATCGTAATGGCGGTCCTATATGCCTGACAAATCGCGTCCCTTTGACCGTTAAAAAACAACCCCCGCCCTTTTGGGTAGGGTAGATCAGGGTACTATACATTTATATAAACCCTTCTCATATTTTAGCTAATTCAAATTCAAAAATTACGATCTTATCTAGCTTTGTAACGTCATTATTTCAAGATGCGTTTGAAGCTGTTGACTTTTGTTTATGTGGTCACTCCCTTTTACATTCCAACGGTTTTCCAGTACTTTTTATATTAATAAGAATAAAATAGTAATTCTTTACGAAGTTCAAATGAATTGAAATTAAAAAACGATTTCCTTGCTTGATCTATATCGAATTTTACGTGCTAAAAAGAAACATAAAAATATAATTTTTAATAACAATAAATAAACATATATTTTTATGGTGTATTGTTCAGATTTTTAATTTTACTGAAAATTCTATGCTTTTCTAATGCGATTTAAGTAGTTTTCCTTTAATTTTGGGCTCACGTGTCAATTTTACGGAAGCTTTAGGTTAGATTTGCGTTGGCATTCACATTTTCAATAGAGGTAAAATCACTTAATTTTTGTTACACCATATATCGCTTTAAAAGAAAGTTACTGTGTGTTTACGATCTTATTATCTTTATTTAATTTGTTTTATATTTTATTGGTTTATGGTAAAAAAGTAGTAACGTTGTTTTGTTATAAAACCAAATATTTGAGGTTGTTTTCATAATGTAAAATAATACTGCTTGATGTCCATCTAATTAGTTTTTTTTATACTATTACCACACATTAATTTTATAATAGTTCAAGAAAAATAATTTAGTTTTTATTAAAATGTTGAATTTTTGATCTGAAATACTGAGTCATAACTTAATATGAATCTAGCGTTCAGTGACCAGCAAAAAGTAGTGTTATTTGATTCTAGTGAAGTCTGTTCAATGAGAGAACGAATTATTTTGACGATGACGTTTAAAAAATTACTTATTATACAGCCATACAGTTTATTGTAAACTAGGACTTTGAATAAAAAGATTAAGGAATTAGTTAATGCTATCCATGTCCAAGGGTGATCCTTGACAGTTCTGTTTGACGATTCATTTGACACATTTGAATTTGACTCGAAATTTTGTGGATTTGTCAGTATTTACTGAGCTTATTTTATGTTATTTATTACTTATTCTACAACTGGTACCTAGCTGTTTAAAGGTAGTAAGAAGGAAATTAGGACACTATTAGGATATGATTGCGATTTATCGAAAAATACTTTAAAATAGTTGGTCGTGTAGCGTGCGGTAGGTCGGGGTTAAAAATCGAGGAAAATAATGGAATAACTTTTCACTAGTAAGTGACATACGTGTAGTCAACCGATCATTTATGAAATTCACTTAAAATTAACTATCCTTGCATTTTGCTTTTATTTACTACTTGTCAAAGATTAGATGTCCAAGAATTTAGATACGTCAATTTGACTTGGTTAAACATGTTTTTCGCTTCCTCCAAATATTTCTTATACATAAATATATCTAAGTTTTTTGATATGCTCTTTCCTTAATCTTTTTATTCAAAGAAACTAGGGCTGTATTCCTTTGTAAAACCAGGTTAAACAGTCTCATAACTTTGTAGAAATGTCAAATATTGACGTTCTGTAGAACTATTATTTTTACCCGTGCTTCATTCATATTTTCAATGTCTGAAAAAAAATAGGGTAATTACCAAAAATAGTTTGTAAAGCATGGTCCACACGTATGACTTATCCTATGGTTTGCTTGCGTCGACAAAACATTTTGCAACTTTGTGACTCTCCCAATTCCTTATGTCACGTTTAAATCATCGGATCATTTAAATGCACTTGCATGTGGTTAATTTCCCTTGCTTTAATCTGACGCGCTCCAGTTTTTCTAACGATCAATTTGTATTTAACACTCTGATCGGCTACCCTGCACGCATGACCCTGTATAAAGGTTCATGTATGGTGGTGCTAAACAGGGTGCAAGGGTTTCTCTCCTTTTGTTATTCTTAGACTAACCTACTATAAGAAAATGTATTTTACTTAAAATTTATTGTTTTTTTTTCTGGTTTTGGAATTTAAGAATCTAAATTTATTTTTGTAGTTTCTTTACACTTTATCAATGACTCATCAATAGCAAGTACACAAAATGCCAAAAGCAGCAGGAGTTCGACGCAATGATAGTCCTGCGAAACCTTACAGGTATTTTAGTTAGAAAAAAAGAACTGGCTAAATTACCGTCGGCGATACAGACAATTAGCGAAAAAAATACCGTCGTTGGACGGTTTTATTAACATGAATACCGGCGAAAAACGTGGTAAATCTTTCAAGCACACCGGTTGATACTGAATAAAAGAATACCGCCGGTATATTTTAGTTATACCGCCATACTGCCGGTATATTTTATTTATACCGCGATACCGTCGGTATACTTTTTTTAATAAACACCGCCTTTATTTTATCAAATTTTATGTGTTATCGTTTTAAGTGCCGCGATTAGGTACTGTTGTCGAAATAAAACTACATTTTTTTACATAGAAAAACAGATGCAAAATAAGCAAGCGATGAACACCAAACTTTTTTATCACCTAATCGAAATGCAAGTATAAAGGTTATGTTGTCATTTCGAAATGAGTTCGTCAGAATGGAGGGACTCAATACAGACATTAAAGAGGTTAATGTGTAGCTATACTTGTAGTCCTCGTATTCAAATCATGCTTACAGCGTGTTTTGATTGCTTTTGTTTTACTCTTTTGTTTTTTTTGTTTTTCTCTGTTTGCTTTTGATTTTAAAATTGAATGTTTTATAATTATCAAAAATATTAACGACAGCTTAGTCAAGTCAAAAAACGAAAAATGTAAAGATTTTAAGTTTTGATTTCGGAGGCATTTGATGTATAAAATGCCGCCGGTATTGGAGGGAATTTAAGTACCAGGCTAAAAATATCGCCGTCAACGTCAAATTAATTAAATTTTCCAGCGGTATTTACAGATAGAAATATCATACCGCCGACGGTTGTTTAGTCAGTGCGTTCAAAAAAAACCTTTGATTAGGAGGTATTATTCTATAATAATATTTCTGCAGGACTATGCATTCTACGCCTGACATGACTGTCATTAAGGATTACAATAATATCAAGCAAGAGTTCACCCCTAGTCCGCATATGATCGATCATGCTTATGGGGTGACTCCTAGAAATCAACTGATGACCAACACACCACATGCAGGTTGGTACTTGTTTATTTACTTTCATAGAGTAATAAGTTGGATTGTACAGGGTGTCCCATTTTAGTTGAAATCATACAGTATCTCCGTTATTCGTGAAGATAGAAGAGTGCGGTTTGCACAAACCTGTGCCACTTTTTTTGAAAATTTCGCAATTTGGGACAGCCCCTGTATCTCCGTTATTATGAATGATGCTTGAGGTGAAAAGTGATTCTTGTAGAACTTTTTACGTAGAATACAGTGGCGTAGTCTGTTTTTCTACGAAACAAATAGTTTTGAAAATATGAACTTAAGTTATGTTTTTTCAAATGGAATACTCTGTATATTTTATAAATCACATGATCCGCCTTGCTATAAGCTTCTCAAATATATATATCGCTCTATATTTATTTTCATTATTTACTGCAATATTTAAAATATATCATTTTCTTATTAGCAGGCCGTGATAAATAACAAAATCAAAATGGTATCTTCTAAAATAGAATAATCACATTAAAATTTTATTTGGAATTGATATATTTTACTTTTGAATGCGGTGTGCAAATATCTAAAAGCTTGCATTATTAAAGCATTTTCCAGGAGTTCGACATCGTATTAGTTACCACGATATATTTCATATTATTTCAAAGATCCCCAAAATCAGAAATCGAGAACTGACAAATCCAGGAATCAGGGAGGCTATCATATGGGTACATTGGTTCCAATTCATTGATTTGAGACATAATAATTTAACAAAATTCTAATTTTTTCGTTTTAAGTTAAGTTGTGAGGGGGAGCCCTATCTTGCTGAAAGTATATTTCACGTAAATTACCTAAAGGAATATTTAAAAGTTCCGATACGATAGCTTCCAAGATTTACAAATAGCGGTAGAGATTTAAGTTTCCCTAATATACAGGTGTCCCAGAAATAAGTGCAAGTATTTTAACTGGCACAGAAACATGCCTATGAGGTTTTTTTCACGAAAAAAAATTTTGAAAATTCGGAATTTTTTGGAATTTTTTTTTAGTTTTTAGTTAAAAACATAGTTTCTTGATAATATGGCAACATAGGTAGTAGATTAAATTTACAAGAAAGAAAATCCAGAAAAGATCCAGTGGTTCTCAAAATTTTAGTAAAAAATCATTTTTTTTGGAAATTTTCAAAGTAAAATAACTCCGTTATTTTGGATTTGAAAAACGATAAAGAGAAAATATGTTTCTTTTATCGAGATCTACCACCCCTTAAAATACTTTCACTTATTTCTGGGACACCCTGTATAAAGAATTAATTAGTGGCTCTCAAAATAAAACAAGAGACAGATAGCAGTGTACTTTAATAATACATATAATTATTTAGTTTCCTTTATTATCAATCATGGCCTACTAATAAATATGATCTTTTAATATATTATTTTTAAATATTGCATTAAATAGTGAAAATAAATAGAGAGTGTATATATATATTTTTGAGAAGCTTATAGCAAGCCAAATCATATAATTTATAAATATACAGGGTGTTTCATTTACGAAAGCATAACTTTAGTTCATATCTTTAAAAATATTATTTTCGTAGAATAACAGACTACGCCACTGTATTCTACGTAAAAAGTTCTACAATAAACAGTTTTCATCGTCTCAATACCTTTAACAATAACAGAGGTACAGGGGGTGTCCCAAATTGCAAAATTTTCAAAAAGACCCTGTAGCTCAGAAACGAAGAGGGATATGAAAATTTTGTTTCCGGCATCTTCCGTTTAACAAAAACGTGGCATAGGTTTGTGCAAACCGCACCCTTCTATCTTCACGAATAACGGAGATACTGTATGATTTCTACCAAAATGTGACACCCTGTACAGGGTGTCCCATTTTTATGTGTTGACGCTTTAAAACGCGCCATAATAAGTAATTACAAAAATCACTTTCAGCACCTTCTGTTAAAAGAAAACTGAACTTAGAATCGCAAAAATTGGTCGTACCGTTTGCTCACAAACACGAATTCAAAACGCCTCAACCGAAAAAAACAAAGAAACAACCTGTACTAAGGAAACCACGGTACGACACGTCTCTCAGTCTCCTAACGAAAAAATTCTCAGATTTACTGCAAAAGAGTCATAATGGTGTGGTTGATTTGAATAAGGCTTCGATAGATTTAAATGTACAAAAAAGGAGAATATATGATATAACAAACGTACTAGAAGGTATCGGGTTGCTGGAAAAGAAATCTAAGAACAATATCCAGTGGCGGGGGGGCAAGGACAGGGGTAGTTTCTTGACGATGAAAAAAAAGCTGAAAATGTTGGAAGACAGGGAAAATCAGCTGAACAGGCAGATAGATTTGGCAACGGAAGAATTGAGGAAATTGACAAATGACAAGTAAGTTTAATTATTTGTAGTTTTTTACCTTTGAATAAAAAGATATTTAATAAAGGAAGGAGTATAATACTATCCGTGTAGTCATGCGTGGTAGACGGAGTAGGTCCCTAGTGTATGGATCCTTGACAGCTCTGTTTGACGATTCATTTGACATATTTGAATTTTATTCTAAATTTTCTGGATTTGTCAGTCTTTCGTGAACTTATGAGTAGTAGTAGATCTCAGTCAAATCGAGGGAAATAACGGAATAACTTTTGACTAGTAAGTAACTATTATATATAATATACACACGCATAGAAAACCAATCATTCATGGAATTCACTTAAAATTAACTAATCATATATTTTTTCTTGCATTTTTGCTTTTATTCAAGAGAAGAGTCAAAGATTAGATGTCAAAGAATTTAGATACGTCAATTTGACTTGCTTCAGTAGCGTATCGGATGTTTGTGTTAGTAAATAATTATTATAACATCTATTTTTATAAGAATTATATATTTTCATAACAATTTTAATAACTACCAACATTTATTGACAACGTAAAATAAAACAACAAATTATTGAGTCTACCCTACATCATATTTTTACACGTTTTGAATAAAATTAGAACAGCACTGATAAACTGGAATTTAAGTCGGCCATTTTTGAATTTTTTGAAATGCTCCTTCCTTAATCTTTTTATTCAATGTTTTTATACACCTTATACACTGATTTTTATGAAATATCGTATACAGGGCGATCAAGAATGATTGAAATAGTTACTAATACAGTGTGTGGGGATTTTAGGAGTTGGATTAGGGAATGCAATCCCGCACCAAAATCTCAATCCCGTAAACCCGCGGGATTAAAGCAATCAATCCCGCGGATCCGCAAAATTCCGGGATTGTAAACAATAAATGCTCTTTTTTCTCTCTCCGCTTTTGGGATGCGGTTTGGACCAGGTTTTAGACGCATCTATTGTGATTAAGATGCTATGTGGTTTTCGAAAATATATTTAGCGAATTCTCGTATACAGGGTATTTTATAATAGTGTACAAATTTGGTCAAGAATCTTTTTTACCGAAAATTTACAATTTTTGAAAAATCAAAATTTTAACTATGTACGACTAATCTGTATTGAAATTAGAAAAAACAATTTGGTATTTTTTTTTAATTTTTTGTTTTAAGGAAAATACGATTTTTTTTCGAAAAATATGCATTTATAGTCATACATTTGGTCTTAAATGGTACAAAAGGCATTATACATTTTGCATAGGCCCACAGTATATTGATATAGCGTGTATCTTAAACTATCTGTACAGAAATTTGAACCGATGTATACAGGGTGTTCAAAAAATATATATTAAATAAACTTAAATTTTATTATAATTTATCTACTTATTTTATAAATAAAAATATTATTCTGATGTTGAAGTTTTTTTAACTTGTGTTGGTTATCTGCTTTCAGATACACTCTATATCAATAATTTTTTGGCATATGCAGAATGTACAAAGGTCTTTGTACCATTTAGGACCATCGTATAAAAAACGTCGTATTTTCCTTAAAACAAAAAAAAATAAAAACCCGATCAAATTGTTTTTTTCTAATTTCAATACAGATTAGTCGTACTTGGTAAAAATTTCGATTTTTTAAAAATTGTAAATTTGCGGTAAAAAAGATTCTTGACCAAATTTTCACTCTTATAAAACACCCTGTATACGAGAATTCGCTAAATATATTTTCATATTTTCGAAAACCATATAGTATCTTAATCACAATAGATGCATCTAAAACCTGGTCCAAACCGCTTCCCAAAATCTTTTTTAGTTCAAGAGATATTCAACTTTAAATTTACCCTAAAATTTTGCTTGTCCCGATAATTATGTCCGGCAGTTTATTTGACGTAATTGTCCACAAGTACTAGTTAAACGCTTTTTTTCGCTTAGGCACGCCAGAAAGAAATCTAACAATTAACTTGTTTATTTCACTTATTTTTAATGGCCAAGCCGTAAGGGGAATCCCCTGGTGTCGATCCCGCAGATCCCGCATGGTAAATCCCGCAACTTTGATCCCGCGGAATCACAACTAGGGAATGCATTTGCGGGATTGCATTTCCTAGTTGTGATTATTCATATTTTTCAACGTAAAAAATTACGATTTTTCAATACAACTATAGTGTTCAACATGGAAAAGTAATACTTATATTTATCACGACTTATTTTCATTCCGGTTTCAAAACGAGGTTAGAAATTGAACGTAATCGGTGAAATATCCTTTAATCAATACAGAATCGAAAACAATTATTTATTAAATATCAGAAACGTTATATAGTTGGACGATTTCAAAATACTGTTAACCAGGAAGTAACAAACGAAGATGGAACAATCTGATAAGCCTATATAAAACTACATTTTGGCTTTTAAATTTATAAAAATATATACAACTTTTTACTTCTAATTTCATATGTATTTTATTGTATATTGTACACCTTCCAAGATTTTTTTTGCAATAATTATGTAGTATAATATATATTTCAAATTATACCCCCCTCCCATACCCAAAAAAATCTTGAGGAATTTCGTAAAAAAACTGTTTTCTAGAAATTTTACATTTCGTATATTTTGATTGCAGTGATAATTTTTTTATGTTGTTTCGTTTTATATTTCAAGTGTGCGTACATCCGGATGATTTTTAGGCACATGTGTGATGTAATCATATTATTGTCTTAAAAGTCAATGACCTTATACATTAATTAAAATGGTAGATTGTCTTATTACACTGCTCTGTTTGTTGAATTGGGTACTATTTTTAAAATATGAATAATTTTGACCCTTTTTTCTCAAATTCCTCATTTTATCAAACGATAAAAAAGGCGTCAAAGACAGCTGGGGAATGACAGACGATGATAATTTTGGCGAGGTCAAGCTCTATACGGCCTTAAGAAGGTTGTAATTTTTATATTGAGTAAAAATGATTTTTAAATGGTGTAGTTTTAAATTCGAGAAAAAATAAACAGTTTTTTGAAAAAGACTTGTATGTCTGGAAACGTTCTATCCTTTTCTAATCTTTCTTTAATTAGCGTTAATGTTTGACGTTTTATGTCAATTTTTAGTAAAGACGTTTAGAGATTGACATCACCAAAATTGTAGTCGATTGTCATTCCCGAGCCGTGTTTGACGTCGGTTTTATTCCATCATAGGGTAAAATCATAATAACAATTTTGTAGTTTTTGGCTTATACATCAAGTTTTTCGTATTTGCTTTGAACCACCCTGTATATGCGATTTTTAACGTTTAGTATTAACAAAAAATCGAATTGTGTCGTATCCGCTTGTAAAATTTTTAACTAGAGTACTTACCAATTAACGGAGCTAATACAGACAAGTCTGGATAGCAAAGAAACAGCAATTTGTGCCTTCTTGGATATTGCGGGGGCGTTTGACAATATACCACATAAGGTGGTCAGGCGATCTCTAGAAACAAGAGGGGTGAACAGAACTATTATTCGCTGGTTTTGGGAAATGCTGTCAACACGAACAGCAGAGGCTCAGATGGGCACCAAAACTGTAGCTGTTAAAACAACGCAAGGAACTCCACAAGGTGGAGTAACCTCCCCTTTGCTGTGGAGCTTGGTGGTGGATGAACTACTAGATGAATTAACTCTAGCGGGAATACACTGCATTGGGTATGCAGATGACATAGTCATGATCGCTCGGGGGAAACATGAAGGCACCTTGTGTGATATTATCCAAAGAGGACTCCGTATCACTGAGAGATGGTGTAGGACTGTCGGGCTGAGTATCAACTCAGACAAAACCGCGATAGTGCCATTCACCAGAAGGCGAAGTCTGAAAAACTTGAAAAGAATCCAACTAGATGGAAAGGAAATACTGCCAACACAGGAAGTTAAATACCTGGGAATAACCCTGGACAGTAAACTCCTGTGGAACAGGCATATTAAGAACACTACCAGCAAAGCCATAAAGGCTCTCATGATATGCAGAAGACTGGCCGGAAATAGATGGGGCTGCTCCCCTAACATTTTGCGCTGGATGTATACCATGATAGTAAGACCCATGATTACTTATGGAGCAGTTGCCTGGTACACAAAACTGAGCAACGGACGGCAAGGCTAAACCTATGCAAAGTCCAGAGACTAGCATGTGTTTGCATCACAGGAGCCATGAGAACCTGTCCAACAGCAGCAATGGAGGTCATTCTAGATCTAACACCACAGCACATTGTCATTGGTAGATATGCCAATGCGACAATGGTTAGAATGGTCACTAACGGAATTAGTACTGGGAGAATTGGCAGATCAGGGGCTTGGAACACCCTCAAAAAGGAAATACCACTCCTGCAACTCCCAGTGGACGATATGCCAAGAACGTACAACTTTGACAAACATGTCAATGTAGTATTGAGCAATAAGAAGGATTGGAAGAGCGAAACGCTTGCCCAGCAGTTAAAAGACCATACCATAACTTGGTATACTGATGCTTCCAAAACCAATACGGGAATAGGGATCGGAGTGTTTGGGCCGAGAGCTAATTACTCCTGAACCAATGGGCACTTACCCTAGTATCCTACAGGCAGAAATCTACGCTATCGAGAGATGCGTACAACTTATCTTAGATAGGAACTATCGGAAACAAGAAATAGCCATCTTATCTGATAGTCAAGCAGCGTTAAAGGCGATCAACTCAGTATCAATCAATTCGAAATTAGTCAAAGAATGCATAGAGAAGCTGAATAAATTAGGCAAAGAAAACAAAGTCCTCCTACACTGGGTGCCTGCTCACCAAGGCATAGAAGGCAATGAAAAAGCAAATAATCTAGCTAGGAAAGGGACCAGAACCGTTCTGCTTTCCAAGTGGTAAACAACTCAAGGCGGAACTCAAGAACTTGGAAGATTCCATCCGCAACCTGGAATGGAAATCTTGCAATGGTCTAAGACACTCGAAGAAGTTTCTGAGGGCTTATGATCAAGAAAAATCACAGATCTTCCTGGGTCTGAGTAAGAACAATCTTCGGATTGTCACGGGGTTTTTAACAGGACACTGTCTCCTCAATGAACACCTCAGTAGATTGAAACTAAGAAGAAACGGCGAATGCACACCAGTACACCTCATCACTGAGTGCGCCGAGACGACAACCATTCGTGCCATGAATTTTGGTACGACTGATATTGGAGATGGAGAACTACCCTCTATAAAACCGTCCCAGATACTGGCTTTTGTCAAAGCCCTGGGACTGTATGATGAGTTATGATTCAAGAAAGGGGGACACAATGGATCTGTAAGGTCGAAGTGATTAACCCCCCTCCCACTTATTCTAAATTCTAAAAAAAAACTAGAGTACTATGTTCAGTTTTAAAGAAGCGACAATATCTGGAGAAGAACTATGTCTAGTTTTAAACATACTCTGTATAGGAATAAGCATCTTATCTTGTTTTCGTCACTCTGTATTCAAGATCGTTACATTATCACCTACCACATGTTTGAGTTTTGAGCTTCGATCCACTTGACTCCCTAGATCGTTACGATACACCGAACACATACAGGGTGGCGCAATATTCCAAAGAAGCTCTTTTTTCAGGCTAGAATACTTTAAATAAAAGAAATTAAGGAAGGCTAATAATAAGAAGCTAATAATAACCTCCATTTTTGACAGTTCTGTTTAACGTTTCAATTGACACGGAATGTGCCAGAACTTAAATTAACAGTGACATTATTGCGAATTCCAGAAAAATACTGTAAAATAGATATGCGGTAGATCTCGGTCAAAAATCGAAATAAAAATGGGAATAATTTTCACTGGGTGATAAGTAACTATATTTGATATCAATTAAACAAAAAAAAATTAGTTACGTAATCGAGGGCGCGATTTTCATGGACATATTCGGCGCCGGGCTGACTAACTCGAATTGAAATTTCGCGCTGGGGATTCAGGTGGTAGCTCTACTGTAAAAAATGTCAAGTTGCCACATTTGTTTATTTATTTCCTGACATTGTCATTCGTTTTGACATTTTAGTTTTGTATTACGAGTTTTTGGTTTAAATAAATAGTGTTGTGATACTTTAAGCTTAAAAATGTTTACTAGCAGACCTTGCAGTCGAACATTGTTCTTTTTAGAACCTCTTTTAGTGCACAAGATAGCTTAATAGCCGTAAAAAACTCATCGCAACTTTATTAGAATATTTTGAACGGGAAAGCGGTAGTAATGGCCTCTTATGTTCTTTAGGTGCTTTTAAGAAGGTGAGTTTTGTTATTTGGATTGATAAATAATAACTGTTTATATCTATACTCATATATAAAATCCTTACGTGACTGACATACTGATTAATCACGATCCTGCTCAAACCACTCAACGTAAGAAGCTCAATTTTGGCATACAAGTTGATTCTAGGGTGTAGGGGTTCGACAAGAGGGGATTTTTCGAAATTCCAGTTCCAAGAGGGTGAAACCACCCCTCAAATATTACAATATTTTTAGTTAAAAAACGGTCAAGTTTCCGAAAAAACGCTTAAACACGTATATTTTATTTTGTTTTTTTACATATTTTAAGATTTTTTAAAAATGTATACAGGATGTTTCGAAAAATCTGGTCATTGTTAATCACGATTCTGCTTAAAGCGCTTGACGTAAAAAGCTGATTTTTGGAAAACAGATTGACTTTAGGGTGTAGAGGTTCGATAATAAGGGATTTTTCGAAACTCGAATTCTAAGGGGGTGAAACTATCCCTCCAATAATAAAATATTTTTTATTTAAAAACCGGTGAGTTTTTCGGAAAAACTCTTAAACACGTATATTTTATTTTGTTGTTTTACATATTTTAAGATTTTTTATAAACTTATACAGGATCTTTCGGGAAAACGCTTGGACAAGCATAATTTATTTGTTTTTTTACATATTTTGAAATTTTTTAAAAAATCATACAAGGTGTTCCAAAAAGTTGGGTAATTTCTTAACCACGATTCTGCTTAAACTGCTTGACGTAAAAAGCTTATTTTTGGCAAACGGATTTTTCGAAAGTCAAATTCCAACGAGATGAAACTACCCTCAAATATTACCAAGTTATATAATAATATCGCCATATTGTTTTTTCTCATGCTGACATAAATGTGAGAAAATTTTATCCAGTTTGTATGTTAATGGAAATTCTTGCTTTGCTTTATCATCACCATTACAAATGATTAATTCGACGCGAACGAAGTCGCTGGTACACGCTAGTATTTATATGATTAATTAACTTTTGTTTCCTAAAGTACTTTGATTAAAAGAAAATATGCAAAAGTGGGCAACGCTGTGCCGGTCAAGCTTAATCACGTGACTAAAAGTTTTTGATATGAACTATATTCAGGGTGAGTCTTAAATAAGTGCAAATATTTTCAGGGCTACTAGATCTCGATAAAAGAAACATATTTTCTCTCTTTGTCATTTTTCAAATCCAAAGAAGCCCAAAAAAATCTGAGAGCCACCAGATTTTTTCTGTATTTTTGCACCCCTTTAAGTGCCGTAACCATAGAGAAAAGCCGGAACAATGGTAATATCAGAAATTAAGAAATTATACCGTGGGAAAAGTTTTCTAAAATATACAGTAAAATTTAAAAGAAAATGCACGATTTTCAACATCTTTTTTTTTCGAAGGAAATCTCACAGACGTATTCCTGGGGTCGAAATATACCATACCACCCCTAAAATTATTTGCACTTATTTAAGACTGGCCCTGTATAATTCAGGTTATGTGTAGTAAACCAATGAATTCATAAATTCACTTAGAAGTAATTAATTATATATTTTCTCTTGCTTTTTCGTTCTTATTTACAACTTGTCAAAAATGTGTCTTCTTTTGGTGTTTCAGTAGCGTATATGATATTTTTGTAATAACATTTATGGACAACATAAAACAAAACCAACAAATTATTGAGTGTACCCTGCATTACATTTTACACGTTTTAAATAAAATTAGAACGATCATACTAATGAACTGGTAATTTAGCCAGCTTGATCCTAAGAGAATAATAAGAGATGCTTCCTTAATTTCTTTATTTAAAGGAAAATATCAAATACAAAACGTTATAGTGACCTTTTTCTGAACGTTGGGCCACCCTGTAACAATATCTGGGCTGGAAGAATTATGGCGCTAGATTCTTAGAAAAAAATGACAGTATTAGTACGACAGGAAGTTATGTTTTTCGAGATATGTCGGGTGGGTGGCTAAACTAAACGGTTTTTTTGAAAAACAGACTTGAAAGTGCAGCGCTCGACACAAAGAGAGAGATACACATGTTTTAAACGACTCCTGTGTTGACTTTAAAATTTAAAGAGCCCCTTATCAAGTGGGCCAGGAGACCGTGGATATAATAAGGCAGACATTTATTAGGTGTGGCCATGATCGTGAGATATGAGAGTGTGATACAAGTTGATTGTATACTCTTTTGGATAAGTGCAATATAGTTCATATCAAATAAACTTTTAGTCACGTGATTAAGCTTGACCGGCACAGCGTTGCCCACTTTTACATATTTTCTTTTAATCAACATATTGTAGGAAACAAAAATAAATTAATTATAAATATATAAATAGTTATTATTTATATCAAGAAAACTCACCTCCTTAACAGCACTTAAGGGATATAAAGGGTCATTACTACCGTTTTCCCGTTTAAAATATTCTAATAATGTTGCGATGAGTTTTTTACGGCTGTTAAGCTATCTTGTAAAGGGTGTCCCACTAAGAATAGCTCTCGGCTGTATCTCGGAAAGTATTAGTCGTCGAGCATACGGAAAAATATTTATAACTAAAGAGGCTATTAGAATTTGCTGGAAATTATTTTCAAGTTTGTAAAATGGCCGCTAGAGCGTGCAACTGCTCTGGAAAATAAAAAAATAGAATTTTTACAGAATTTTGCCTAGATAATGGGTACTATGAATAATAGCTTCATAATATTCAGTAAATTTTGGATTTTTTTTGTTAGAACCGTTTCCCCTATCTGCTAAAATAAAGTGGTGGGGGAAGGTTAGATCTGTCTTTATTTAAATGTTAAAAACTCTGAACTCTCTGGATGATCAGAATCCAACAAACTAGGCTCGTTTAAAAAAGCGTTTCTTACTCTATATTATACCATAATAATAATAATAATAAGGTTTTGAACGTAGACGCTAGGGGGCGCTTTCTTACAATTTAATAAACATAGCGCGTTTTTTCAAAAAAATTAAATACGATAGTATGTGTAATTTTAGCTGATAGTAAAGAGTAATAAAAGCTTAAAAAGTCAGCGAAAACCGCATCTTGATATCTTCTTTCAAACCGAAGATATTAGCAAAATTATAATAAATATCAAAAAATAAGCTCTTAAGTACCGTATTTTTACGACACGGTATCAGTAGCCCTCTTGATTATGCCCATTCTAACAAAAAAATAAGATAGAAACAGTTAGTTTATTTTAAAATCGACGAAATACCATAATACTAGATGTATTAATATCTAATAATTAAGATATTAATAACAGTGGAAACAGGAAATAAATAAATGTGGCAAATTGACATTTTTTACAGCAGAGCTACCACCTGAATCCCCAGCGGGAAATTTAAATTGCAGTTAGTCAGTCCGGCGCCGAATATGTCCATGGTTGGCAACAATGAATTTAAAAATCGCGCCCTCGATTACGTAACTAAAGTTTAATTGGTATCAAATATAGATTTTTACTAACGGTCAAAATAAAGCCGGAAAAAATAAAAAACGAAATCTACAAATTTCAGTTTGCAACTTGGCCCCAATTTAAGCCACCCTGTATAAAGATCTAATTAAAAAAATTCTTTATTTCTCTTGGGACTTTTTTTGCGAAGATTTTACATACATGTATCTTTTTAGACGTCCTTTTTTGTTCATTTAAATATCAAAATAGGGCAAAGACTAAAAACTAGATAGGGTTGTTGATCCTTTGTCGCCTTTTATAGAGATGCAGCATAAAAATGCGGCCATTCAGATCAAACTGGTTCATTCAGAGTCTATTTGTCTTTTTTACCGTTAGGGTCGGCTCTTTTATAGGGTGTTCGTTTTCACGTTGTCTTCGTTTCGAAGCAGGTACGAAGAATGCTGTGAATTTCAGGCAAAGCCAAGAAGCGTCAAGTTTAGTTAGGAGTCTTAAAATAAACACAGTTCATCAAATAATTTACGGCCAATAATAAAACTTGATACGTTTTTTTGTTGACAAGTATAACAGAGAATACATACGATTTAAGTTATGATTCTATTTATGGTTATGATTCTATACAGGGTGTTTCAAAACAAATGCGAAAAACTTCAGGGGGTGATTCCTTGTTCAAAATAAAGTGTAGTTTTCTTCATAAACATTGGGTCAAAAGTCAACCATTAGGAAGATATCGCGATACAAAGATGGCGGAAAAATAATGTTTTTATTTTTTATCTTGAAAACGAAAAGAGATAGACTAATGAAATTTTATGGAAGCATTACTGTTATGAAAACACACTTTCTGGTAATTTTTTCACTTTTTTAAAATGAGTGGAAAAAAAGCAGCCCACTAGAATCTTTATCTAAAAATGTTTTTTGTTCTGACATGTAATGCTTTACATTTTATTTTATAATTTCAAATCGGTGTGTTTTATCAAAAAAACACAAGAGATAAAAAAGTTCTAAACAAACTAAACTATCCAAATTAATTTTTTTGCATGTGTTTAATAAGAATTTTCTATAAATTTCGTTAACAAGAATGATAGGGGTAGTTTATTTCAACCCCTTCCACTCATTTTAAAAAAGTGAGAAAAATTACCAGAAAGTGTGTTTTCATAACAGTAATGCTTCCATAAAATTTCATTAGTCTATCTCTTTTCGTTTTCAAGATAAAAAATAAAAACATTATTTTTTCCGCCATTTTTGCACCGCGATATCTCCCTAATGGTTGACTTTTGACCCAACGTTTATGAAGCAAACTACCCTTTATTTTGAATAAGGAATCACCCCCTGAAGTTTTTCGCATTTGTTTTGAAACACCCTGTATATTAATTCAGTAAGAAATAAAATATTTTTTCATTCTTAGATTAACACTAATAATTATAGAAAGATTAAAAAAGGATATAACGTTTCCAGACACAAATCTATTTCCAAAAAATATATTTGCTCTAATTTTAAACTACACCATTTAAAATCATTTTTACTCGATACAAAAATAAATAACAACCTCCTTAAGCGCCATTAAAAAATAAAGAAGCCTACGGGCCAAGTCAAATACTTTTAGGGCTTGACCTCGCCAAAATTATCGTCGATTGCCGTTCCCAGCCGTCTATGGCGCCGTTTCTTTTTCGATCATATGGTACAAAGAACGCTGGAAAAATAAAGATTTTATTTTTTATCTTGGTAGAATAATGAAATTTAATGAGATTTTTACTATACCGGGTGCGTCTCAAAAGTGTCTCACCCCTATAACTTTTTAAATTTTTTAGATAAAACAACGAGATTTGGTATTTTAGTATATGACATAAATTAGGATTGATGACATATTCAATTGTATTCGGTCACTTCCTGTTTCACCGGAAATGACTACAACTTTTGATTTTTAAATGGCACCCCGGTATTTTTTTACTTTATTCAACTTTTGACATTTTCGCATATTGTTTACTTGAAATTATAACATGCGGTTCATAAGGACAATTTGACTCGAAATACCAAGTGTGTGGTACCAAATTATTCGTAAAAAAATGCCTTTTCCAAAGCCACCCTCGTTCCATTTGAAAAAATTGAGATACGATTAAAAATACGATTTGGGCATCTTTTAATTGGCCAGGACAAGACACTAAAAACATTAGACGATCAAATCTATTTTTCCAAGACTCCTTGATTAAAAATTAGTGTTTTTAACACAGCCATGGCACTCTTGATTGAAATTTTAAATACAATTTGTTTTTGAGCGAACATGTCAAAAGTTAACATATAATATGTCATTCTCTTCAGCGTGTCATTTCCTATCGAATATAGTAAAAAAATACCGGGGGTGCCATTTAAAAATCAAAAGTGGTGGTCATTTCCGGTGAAACAGGCAGTGACCGAAAACAATTGAATACGTCAATAAATCCTAATTTATGTCATATACTATCATACCAAATCTCTTTTTTTTTAATCTGAAAAAATAAAAGTTATAGGGGTGACCCACTTTTGAGACGCACCCGGTATAATAAAAACACACTATAGGCATATTTTTTACTTTTTTTTTAAATGAGTGGAATGCTTGAAATAGAATTATTTTGTAGATATGGTTACGTGTCGTATACGGATCTTCGGTCCATAACCAAAATGAAGCATAAGACTGTGATGGCTATCAAGGCACCTCCCAATGCACAACTATCAGTGGATACGGGTGAAGAAAGCCACGAAGATCGATACAATATGCGTATTAAAAGCGAAGAAGGTTCTATAGAGGTAAGTCGTATACAGGGTGTCCCAATATTCCGTAGACATAGAACTACTACGTATTTTTGGAATCAAAATAAGTTCATTTGACGCAATTTACCTCTATACTAAAGTGCTTCATTTTTCCTTTAAATTCATAATATCTAAAGAAGAACGAAAAAATAAGGTCATATCGATCATTTCAACCGATATTTTTATATAAATAATTTAACTAAACAAAAAACACTAATTCACTATACACACCAAAACACTTTTACTCTTTGGTATAACTTTTGGGGGTGATTTTAAATATTAAAAATATTTAAAAAATTATTTTTAAATGTTTTTAGGTGTTCCTTTGTCCAGAACCCCCGTCGCCTGTCAAACCACCTCGACCAGTACCACCCATGGACCCCCTTCTCAAAGATATGGGGCTCAGCCCAGGGTTGGGATTGTTCGATTTGGTTACAACGCCTCCAGTACCTCAGTTGGATAGTCCGTTACCTCCTACAAATTATAGGCCTATTTCATCTCAGGTAATGTCATCTGTTAAGTCTTCTCTATAATTTAAAGGAATATAAGGGTGACAATTACCGATGGCATTGTTTCTGACAATAATTGCCCGATGTTATTAACACTTTATACATAGATAATTTTATTTCTTACCGAATTTAGTGTATTTTGTCCCATTTTAAAACAATATAATATAACTATTATAGTAGTTAGGTGAGTGTCTATTTTCATTTTATATTATTACTCAAAATCTCTATTGTACTTCATGATTGTTACCTATAAAAGATAGAGCAACGGCCCAGCTACGTCGCAACACCGGTTCCCATTAGTACATCGAAGTTAAGCGACGTAAGGCGATACTAGTGGATAGACGGGTGACCGGTTCGAAACTCTGTATCGTCTTGTCCAAAAAAAGGCAAAAGTGTAAAATCTATTGACCACATTGACCATGATATAATATATGTAAACAAAGCAGGTCCCGTCCAGATTAGCTGGCAGCAAAAAGGAGACGTTAACTGAAATCTTTACTTTATTTTTACTTATAAAAGATAGAGGGAATTATGGCATATTAATTCCCGTTAATAATGCCACAAGGGGGTTATAACTCTATTTATAACCAAGACGATATAAGCTTATATTAATTCAATAAGAAATAAATGAATTATTACTTTTTTTAGATTTGTCGGTCGTTATCCTTCATCAAAGATGAGCCCGACACCTCCAGTAGTATGGACGCCACTCAATCTACCTCTACCTCACATTGTGGTCCTCCTCCCCCCGACCATCTAACTTTTAACACCACACCCCCCTCTATGGTACAATTGGATCCAAGACTGGAATCGCCCAATCAGGCACTGTCTCAAAGTCTACTGGGCGGAGCCGGCTGTTCGAGGACCACGCCCAACTTCAAGGTCACCTTCTTCACTGACAGTCCCTTGGTTGGTCTCAAAGGGCTGACGAGTAGCAGTAGTAGCAGTTATACTGGTAAGTATTCTACTATTTTTTACTGTGGTATAATTAATAACTCGTTAGACAGATTTAACATGCTCTCTCTGGTGGTATCGTAGTAAAAGGAAACTACAATTATGACGGATATCTACTGAAACGCTCTGCATGCTGGAAACAATCTACCGAATTAGTGGAGCTACTGTTCTTCTTATACTACGATATTTCCTATGTTATTTTCAAGTCGCGTAAACGCTATTATACAGGGCTGTTATACTGTTATATCAATATATTTATAATAATTTTAATTTGACTAGGTTGTTATACAGGGCGATTTGTATGATGATAAATGCATTCTGGGACTCTCTCTGTGACTTGTGTTATTATAATTCACATCACAGGCAGAGTTCTAGCGAAGCGTTTATTACTATCATCGTTAATATTTACCCAAAAAAAAACAGAAGGATATATATTTGAAGTTTAGGATCTTGAAAGTCGTTTATGTTTTTGCTTATAAAAACTAATATCATTTTTTGAATCATACACCAGTACATACTTATCATTGGCTACTACATATACTTACCGATTTGGTCATCGAAACTGTGCGGTCTGGATTTTAACGTGTAAGGCAGTGATGTAGACAGCTTAATGGAAAATCAAATGCATTAAAAAGAGATAAAAATTGGGTCGACACATTTCTTCTATGCGGTATTGCCGGATTTAGCATCAAAATTTCAAATCGCACAAGTAGGCGTTTACAAAAAATGTTGCATCTAGGGTTGGAACTTTATTTTTCAGTATTAGTTACTCATTTTACTACAGCTGTTATAGATTATATTTAGTTTAGATATATTATCATTATTTCAGTAGTATACATGAAAGTTTTTAATAGCTTATATTTTTCTACACACAATTTCCTACAACCGTAAAAAACCGGCAACACTGTATGTCGCTTTTGTTTTTGCCTCTCTGTCTGTCAAACCGGTCATTTATATTATTCTTTGTCACAGGCATTAAAATCCAGACCACGTAAATTGGATGATCAGCAGGGTATGTACGGTCCATTTCACGAGAGTTCACTATGACGTCAAAGTGTCAGTTTGTACCTTCAATAAATCAAAGCACTGTCTGGGATTACTCCATTCATTGCAAACTTTTTATCTTTATTACACTAAACTAGATTACGTAGAGGGGGTTATGTTCTGATTTTATCCCACTTTTGTTTTTCGAGTAAGAATCTGTAAAGCAAATACTAGTCCTGAAACATTTCAGTTAACGCAAGGGATGTGATTACATAAAATTTTTGTACGATATTTAGTACTTTCTTATATGTATGGAAAATGGAAAAAATTGAAAAATTTACCATTTTTTTTTTAATTTTTAATTTACCAAGTTTTAATAAAGGCACATTTTAATAAAAAAAACCATTTTAATAAAAATTCCCATTTAAATAAAAAACTCCCATTTAAATAAAAAAACTCCCATTTAAAAAAATGGGATCTTTGTCACCCAAATTAAGAAATGTTTTTCCCATTGACTACTTACATTTACTACGTCAACTTTAATGAAGTGGACTGTACTTTTATTTAAGTATTAATAATCTTCAGCAAATTTAAACAGTGGTAATTTTAAACTAATGCGTGTCTCATAACTTCATACATTATTTCTAACATTTTAAGGTAAATACCATTAAACATTTTCGCTTAGTTTGTGAGGAATTGTGCTTTTGCAACTGCGTTGAGCTGGATCGCGTGAGTGCTGCTTTTTTTTACCTCGTAGCACCATGGGATTCAGCTCAATGGGGGTTTTGCTATATGTCTAACCGCTTGGGAAATCAATCATGCTTGGTTCAGTGGACATTCATGCTTGAATCTACTTGTATATCGTCCTGTTACTAACTTTGTGTCGTTGTGCCTGCTGTTTTAAATTTACTAACCTATATGTTTTATACAGCGTTTTATATCATTATATTTATACAGGGTCCGGCAATAGTGCGTCGGGCATCTGTAGTTCCTATAATCAAAAAATTAGGGATTTTGTGCAGACCTAAAGTATGTATTTCAGGAAAATATTTTTAATTCTACACTGAGTCACTCCGTAGAAGTTAAAATATTTTCTTGAAATACATCCTAATACATACTTTAGGTTTGTTCTTATACAAAACACCCAACTTTTTTATTGTACGAGCTACAGATGCTCGACGCACTATTGTCGGACCCTGTATACTAAAGAAAATAATTATTTATAGGAATATTTATAAAAATATTGTTCACGGTAACTATATTATTAAATATTCAGTATATTATACAGGGTGACTGTTAAATAAGTGCACATATTTTCATTACCTTCTATCTCTTGGTGGGCTAGCACCCAGAGTAGGAGGACTTTATTTTCTTTGCATAATTTGTTAAGCTTCTCTACGTTCTTTGACCAACTTCGAATTGATTGTTACTGATTTAAACCACTACTTATGCTGCCATATTATTAAGATATTAATGTTTTTTAATTATTGAAAATTAAAAAGATTTCGAAAAATAACATAATTGAGCGTCCGGATTGAACAACGCCGATTTACCAAAATAAATAATTTTAAACCTGCCGTCATTTCGTTGATAATTATCGTATCGTGTTGATTTTTGCATAGAAATACTCATGAGTCTTTAGCGCTTCCGACAAGCCTAAATAACTGGATTGTTTTTTATATTTTCGATTTGTTTACATTGCCTGAGCATATTATAACTTTGAGATAAAAATATCTGTTATAAATTTTAAAACTGACAGATATGAATACTATCATTTAATTAGTTATACATTTAGTTACAACATATTCAAAATTTAGGTCTATCGGTTTATGCTAGCAGTAATAACGAGTATAAATAAAAAAATGGTCAGTACAACGCCCGCCGTTTTTAGCGCACGTTCAGCTTTGGTTTTAGTTTTAGCGCTATTTTTACAGACAATAAATTCTGAACTTTGATCAAATGACAAGAACATTATCATTGCCGATATCTCCTGGTTATAATGTAGTTCTTTTTTCAAAATATTGCATTGTTTTAGCTTAAAAAAACTTGAATTATGCGGCTTTTTTGCGAGAGCTACCGGCGGCGCTGCGTTAATAAAGAGATGGCTATGTACGTCAATCGAAAGACAGTATTTGCGATAGTCTTTTGTTTACACGGAGTATAGAAAATTAGAAAATTTTTGCCACAGCTTGTTCACTACCAGTAGTATTTGTGCGTTTTTTTAAATTATTTATTATTAAATAGAGGGAAATGCGACCGACAAGAAAGGTCAAAAGTTAGTAGAAATCCGGATAAATGGAAGTGCAATATTTCCAAAAAATCTCGTGATGAGGTAAAATTACAGTCTATTGTGGCTATGATTGACGTACATAGCCATCTCTTTATTAACGCAGCTCCGGTAGCTCTCGCAAAAAAAGCCGCATAGTTCAAGTTTTTTAAGCTAAAACAATGCAATATTTTGAAAAAAGAACTACATTATAACCAGGAGATAACACGCAATGATAATGTTCTTGTCATTTGATCAAAGTTCAGAATTTATTTTCTGTAAAAATAGCGCTAAAACTAAAACCAAAGCTGAACGTGCGCTAAAAACGGCGGGCGTTGTACTGACCATTTTTTTATTTATACTCGTTATTACTGCTAGCATAAACCGATAGACCTAAATTTTGAATATGTTGTAACTAAATGTATAACTAATTAAATGATAGTATTCATATCTGTCAGTATTAAAATTTATAACAGAGATTTTTATCTCAAAGTTATAATATGTTCGGGCAATGTAAACAAATCGAAAATATAAAAAATAATCCAGTTATTTAGGCTTGTCGGAAGCGCTAAAGACTCATGAGTATTTCTATGCAAAATTCAACACGCTACGATAATTATTAACGAAATGACGGCAGGTTTAAAATTATTTGTTTTGTTAAATCGGCGCGTCGCGTCACTGTCTCGCTTGCCTACTGGGCTGCCCGCGGCCACGCGCTGAGGTCGTTGTGCAATCCGGACTCTCAATTATAAAAAAAATTGCCACCCCCAAAAATATGTGCACCTATTTAAGACTCGCCGTGTAGAAAAAAATTATTTCTTTTACATGTACTAGCTTTATCTAAAGATATCGTTTTATTTTTCTCTAGGTATGGATCCTTTCTTCTGTGGAGAACCCTTTGTTCCATTGGAACCTCTTATGCAACCTGAGTACAATTTCAATTTGGACACGACAGAAGGTCTAGCTGCTCTGTTTGATTGCGATTTCGGTACTCTTTAAGCTAAAAGAATATTTCCCTGTTTTTGCTCATTCACCCACACACAGATATATAAATTTTAGTAAAAGCTGTACACTGAAAATTCAAACTTTAACATCCAATCATAAAACTCAAATATTTTCAACTTTATTTCAATGTCCAATAAATCTTAAAAATCTGTACGATTTAAATCGTTAGGTTTTTCTCAAGAAATTACGTGTTTCTTTTTAAATGAAATACAATTTTTTCCATTTAAATTAAATAAATAAAAAATCTATAATTTGTTCAAGATCAAGGTAATATGCTCAAACAAAAAAAAAATAATGTATTTTAAAGTTCAATATACAGATTGTTAACTGGATGGTTACTTATTGGGGAACAGAATGGCAACACTGCCTACATTCCAAATGAGTACTAAGCTAAGCTGCCGAGTCGTCCCGTCGCGTCGGCGTCGTCCCTCGACGAGCGCGCCGAGGTTGCCATATTTCAACCATAAAGCTCTTGCCGCGAGTAATAAACAAATTAACAACCTGTATTTTAAACTAGTGAACCGATTTTGATGATTTTTTAAGCAATTTGTAGCTAAATTCTTTTACTTTTTAAGCCTCTGTTTAAATTAAAAATTAAAGTGCCCATCTATATATTATACAACAAAAAACAAAAGGGCTTAAAAAGTCAAATAATTTAGCTACAAATTGCTTAAAAAATCATCAAAATCGGCCAACTAGATCAAAATATACTGGACTTTAAAATACATGACATTTTAAAGTGTTTTCCTGATATTTTGTTTGTGTTTGGTGCATCTTGTTCTTGAACAAACTATATAATTTTGGAAATACATAATAATTCCCTGGTAGTTTTGAAATATTTTTCTTTAAAAAACAAACTACAGAAACAAGGTATGTGATTTATTTCAAATTTAAGTTACTAATTTTTGAAAATATTTTTGTTAACAGAGTTTCTAAAAATGTTTTAGTAAATTTTCAAAGGATTTGAATTTTTTTGTCAGAAGTTTTACGTGTTAAATTTTTTTATATTGAACAAGAAAGTTTTAAATTTGTTTTAAAAATTCTGAGTCTTGTTTTAAACAACATTCTCATCTTTGTTATAGTTTTCTGTATGAAATTTATTAAGGTTATGTGTATTAAGTTGATTTTGATACTAATTGGTTTGTTACTATGGATATCTAAAATTTTTAAAAAAGGGTTCAAATCGTTTTTTTATTTTCTCAATTTTTTTATAAATCTAATTTTATCAATATTGAGAGTGATGGACCAATAATTTCTGTAATAAAAATACAGTGTTACCATTTTATTTTAACCTACTTTTAACTCACCATAACTTTTTAATACCCCATATTTTAAAAGTGTATTAGATAGTACAATTTTTCCTGATTTCAAATAACGTATAATCAAAAAAAAACGGCGTCAAAGACGGCTGAGGAATGACGATCGATGAGAATTTTGGCGAAGTCAATCTCTACACGTCATTTAGTAAAAATTGATATAAAACAGGGATAGAAGTTTCCAGACACGAATTTTTTTTCGAATTTTAAACTACACCATTTAATAATAATTTTTTCTCAATATAAAAATAAATTTAAAATAAATACACACAACTATACAGGGTGTTAAAAAAGTAATACTCTGTTAAAAATGGGGCAAAATAAGATTCTAACACTACAGTGTTATAATTTATATTGCTATATCTATTATGTTTCTTGTGCTACACTTTGTAAAGAAAAAAATACATAGAAAATTTTAACAATTTCTGACATTTTGGAAAAAAATTTTAGATTAATTTTGCCTAAATTTTTCGTTTATTTGCTTAGTGTGGGATGTGTGACATCTAATCCTATGGTATTATTTTCAAGTACCATCAATAAAACCATATTGTGGTACTTTTTCGTACTGAAAATGCTATTTTTATATAGTTTTATATTTGGATTTTTACAACTTACGTATATACAAGCAAAACAATAATTGTACATTAAATGTTTTTTTATGTTTTTTTAAAGATTACTTATATATGTAGTTACTTATATATATTAATGTGTTAAGTTTCTGTGCAAAGTGTATATTTACGATTTAAGTCGAAAAAGAATCGAGAAATTAAAAAAAATCAATGTATTATTTAATTTTATTTATTTATATGGTATTTATTACCTTTTCTTCATTAAACGTCGAAAAGTTAAACAAACACAAAAACCAAATGGATAGAAGTAAGTGCCTTTTGTTATTTGGTTTTGTTTATTTTTACTAAATATTTAAGTTATTACTACTCATTAAAAATTAAAAAACTCCCACTTAAATAAATGCTCCCGTTTAAATTAAAAATCCCACTTAAAATAAAACAACTCTAATTTAAATAAAAAAATCCTTTTAATAAAAATGGGATTTTCTCAGCGATATTAAAAAATAACTCTCATTGGCGTACGTTTACTTAATTAAGTTTTACCATCGAATCTTCCATAGGCTTTACCAAATTTGCTAATATGTACTAACTGGAGGAAAAATCCCATTTTAATAAAAAAAAACGCCCACTTAAATAAGATACTCCCATTTAAATTAAAAATCCCACTTAAAGAAAATCCTTTTAATAAGAATGGGATTTTCTCAGCCATATTAAGAAATCCCTCTCTTTGGCGTACGTTTACTTCAAGTTTGGCCATCGAACCTTTCTTTGGCCTTAACAAATTTGCTAATATGTACCAAATAGAGGAAAAATCCTACTTTAATAAAAAATCCCATTTAAATAAAAAAGCTCCCAATTAAAAAAAAATAATTTTAATAAAAATGGGATTTTTTATATAAAAGAAACTCCCATTTTAATAAAAAAAGCTCCTATACAAATAAAAAAAAATTCCCATTTCAATAAAAATGGGATTTTTTACCCAGATTAAGAAATGCCTCCCATTGACGTATTTTTAATTAATTATATTAAACGGGATTTTTCTTAATTTAAATGGGATAAACAAAAAAGTTCCGTTTTAATAAAAGTGGGTCTTCTTTGTTTTAGTGTTTTTTTTTACTGAAAGTTGGAAACGTTTTTTTGGTTATATATTTTCTTATTTTCAAAAACACATCAACAGCTCCAACGTTAAGTTTAATTTTCGAAAAAAAACTAAAAATGATGGAATCATATGGTGCCATTCAATATATATTCCAATTGTAAATATATTTATATACGTATATGTTTATTGGGCATTTTTCAGGTTTGTTTGTTTTACTTTTAAATTCTTCTCATGTCTTCTACAAAGAAAAAAAAAACATGTTTTGCGGGAAAAAGTTTACCTCTTGTTGGAATTTTTTGTTTTAGTTCATACTTTCGGAGCACCCACAATGATTTTAGTTGCAATATGTACTATACTAGTCTGTTTTCTTCTCTATTTCTTGATTTACCCATTATCAGCCTGTCTGTGTACCTTACAATTACTTTGAAAAAATTCTGTTGAAATTTTCTACTATGTAGTTTCACCAATATCCATAACTATCTGTATATATTTTAGATTGTTTTCAATGAAAAAAAAAATGATCTGAGGTATTAGTGAAATTATATATGTTTTATGAATAATAAGTGCTCTGTCTATTATTTTAAAAAATATTTGGAATATAATTTAGCAAAAAAAGTATGTCATACTTAAATAAAGTGGGTGTTATATTAGTACAACTATTTTCTTTTATTGTTATTAGTATTGTAAATAATTTTGAATATTTCATTGTTTATTATATATTTACTAAAAAACATAATGTCCAAGCCATAGAGGCCTTATTACCGAAAAAAAACTTTTGTAGACATCACAGTACATTTCTACAGTGTATATATTATAAAATATGTCAATAAAATAGATGCACAAAACAAATATTTTGTATTATTTTCACTATGTAGTTGAATAAATCCCATTTAAATATATAAATCCCGTTTTATTGGGATTTTCTCAGCTGTTTTAAAAAATATTGGCGTATGTTTTTTAAGCTTGGCTATCAAATCTTCCTAATTTACTACCTATTAATATTAATACTAAGTAAAGAAAATATATATTTTAATTAATTTTTATAAAAATGAGTTTTCACCGCTCATACCTCTCATTGACGTAGCTTTTCTTTAATTGTTAACTGTATTTTTATTGTAAAATATGAGAAATTACAAGATATGTACAGATCTCATTAAAAAAGGATGCTTCTTTACATAAAAAAGATAGTTTATGATCGAAAAAAGAACGGCGTCAAAGACGGCTTTGGAATGGCAATCAATGATAATTTTAGCAATGTCAGTCTCTAAACGAAATATTAAAAAAGTATGAGACGTATCCAGACACAAATCTATTTCAAAAAAAAATATTTTTTCTCGAATTTTAAACATATAAAAATCATTTTTACTCAATATAAAAATAAAAATGACAACCTTCTTACGACCAACTGGCTGTAAGCGCCATTAAGAAGTAGAGTACAGGCCAAGTACCGTATGATCGAATAAAAACGGCGTCAGCGATGGCAATGAAATGAAGATCGCTGTCATTTTATATGTAAAATTATATGGGAAATGTCATCGATCGTCATTTCCAAGCCAATTGGACGCCGTTTTTATTCGATCATACGGTAGTAATTTATAGTAGTGGGAACTATCGAATGAATACTATCGAAACATTCGATAGTTGCAATTCATTCGAATAATTCGATAGCTATTTAGTAAAAAAACATTCGTTGAAAACTATTCGAATAAAAATTATCGAATAGATGCGTCATCTGGCTTGAAATATTGTATTCTAGTAATTCGGCAATTAATCAATGTAAATTAATTAAAATATTAACTGGATTTTAGTTGTCGCCCGGCGACGTAGGTTTCTTTCCGAGAGACCCGACAGCGGTCGGTGGCAATGCTATGAAAGAAGCCGGCATCTTTGATTTTTTGCGGAGTTATATAAAGATAAGGACACATTAATATTAATATTAATTATACAGAAAATACATTATGAAGGGCGCTGTTGCCATATATTGGTATTAGTTGATATTAGCAAAGAATATTATTGTTTGGCTTTAGTTAGTTAGGGATACTATGTCTATATATTTTGCATTTTTTTTATTAATATTCTGTTGTTACACTGCAATAATACTTGTTATTTTGGATGTAGGAAAATGATTTTTAATGTTTTTAAGCAAAGACTGGTTTAATAAAAATAATAATAACAGTAATAATTTGTTATACCTAGTAGCAAAATATAAACAACAAATTAGATGTCAAAATTATTTATATTAGATCCTATTTAAAAATAATATAGTCTTTAAATTTTTTGTGTGGCAACGTTGGTTTATTAAATAATAATAATTACAGAATTAATTTGTTATATTAACAACAAACTTTAAAATCATGAAATATAAACATTTATTAATTTTCTAAGCATGCAGTGTAATGGAAGGAAAATATAAATAAAAAATTAGAAATCAAAATTATTTATATTAGGTACTTTATATTACTATTTAAAAATAATATTTACTTTTACTGGCATTTACTTTAAAAAATAAATGAAATATTTCTTCGCAAACAACTACATGTAAGAATTAGCATAAATAAAATACAAACATCATTAACTTTTTTTTTAAATTGGCACGTGTGAAACTTTCTATTTAATTTTCTCACCTCATAGTTTGAGTTTGATAACCATTTACTTAACCACATTACTTAAATATGATTATTAAGTTCAACTAATTCATATTATTAAAACATCTAAAATACAAATATGTATTTTTAAAATTAATTCTAAGTTCATCTCATCTCTCTTAAAAATTGCTACTTCTCAAAATTTCCCATTAAAAAATAGACCATATATCCCATATAAAATAAAATAATTGAAAGATCGGGCTACGGAAAATCACACAAATTTTCGGAAAAATTTTGACACCTGCCCTGACACACGCACACAATCGTCAAAAAAAAACTACTATTTTAGTATTTTAAATATTTTAATAAACCCAAAATTGGCACAGTATTTATAAGGTGAAGTTATAAAAATTTGGAAGAACTAATAATGCACTGACGCACACAAAAATCAAACGAATACTAAATTTCATTTATCAAAAGCATTCGATAGTCGTGGCTCAACGATAACCATTTAGTTGCACGGCGAGGTTGTCACATATGCTTTAGTATACAAATGAATGAATGATTTTATTTGAATAAAACCATTCGATAGTTGAAATCATTCATTCAGTAACCATTCGATAGTCTAATTCATTCGATAGTTCCCATCGCTAGTAATTTACCTGTCTAGTGCTCGACCTCGCTAAAATTATAATCGATTGTCATTATTGTACAAAAAAAATGTACAAAATTTCGGAAAAACCAGGATTGGTTTTTTAATTAACTCATTTTCTGTAAGAATTGTTTATCTCAGTCATTGTATAAAACACGCTTGATCATAAAACGTTGTGGTCATACTATAGATATGTATGTTGCAATGCAATGTATGTCTCAGAATTGCCATTTAGTCTATGATTGCCATTCTGTATGTTTAAATAGAATTTTAGAGGTCTGTGGCCTATTTTACGGCAAATTTTTAACTAAATAGATTAAACTAACTTAATTTATTACTATTATTTGGTATATTAACAATTAATTGTTATTAACATTAATAATCATTTTTCAAAAATTTTAGTAGATCCTATTTAACATAACTTAAAAAAAAATCCTTCACCAAAATGTCAAGATATAAATCCTTCAAATCTGCTGAAATGGAATATCGATCTCCTATATGGAGCACTGATGTGAAAATTTATTTGATTTTACAGGTAACTGTTTTGTTAAGAAATAAGTTAGAAGTTTTGAAAAAAGGAATATTATAAATTATAGAAGAATTATAGGGGGCGAGCCAAAAAGTAAACAACAAAAGTATTTTTTTTATTTGTGGTGTTAAAAAATAAAAAAAAATCACTTTTATTTTTCTTTGTATGTATATCCTCAGAACAGTCAAGTAATATTTTGCGCTCGGATAAAAATAAAATCTCTTGACCTTTGAAATTTCTATACTCCAGTTTCTCCTTTTGCAGCCCCTGTGGTGAAATAAATGTGAGCTAGTTTCTATTTTTGTATAAAGAATTTTTAGAATTTTTTTTTATTTATATACACGGTGTACCAATATTCCGTGGACATAGAACTACTACGCACTTTTGGATTTAAACTAAGTCCATTGGACATAATTTACGTCTATTCAAAAGTGCTTCGTTTGTCCGCTAGAGAGCATCAAACTTTAAAAAAATAAAAAAATCAGATATATTAAGACGCGTTATTTTGATTTGAATGAGATTTTTGGTGTCTATATTTTGCTAAGTGGTTTAATAACATTTGACTTTCACAAATACCGAGAAAAAGTACGGGAAGGGTGGAAACTACATCCATCCCTACATAAATTTCAGTATAAATATTTCAACCAACCAACTCAACCGACGCGACGACCGATTTTTTTCTCACTGAGAAGTTGTACGTTCTGTTTATGCCATCCATTGGGAGTTGGAGCAGTGCAATTTTCTTTGTGTAATAAAGTCATTTATTTATTTATTACCTGATGCATGCTGTAAGTCATCAATAATTGAATAGGAGCATATTTTAAAATTTGTTTCATGTACAGGGTGTCCCATTTTGATTGAAATCATACGGTATCTCCGTTATTAGTGACGATAGGAGGGTTCGATTTGCATAAACCTGTCCCACTTTTTTGTCAAACGGAAGATGCTGTAAACAAAATTTTCATAGTCCTTTTGGTTTTTGAGCTACAGGGACTTTTTGAAAATTTTGCAATTTGGGACACCCCCCGGATCTCTGTTGTTGTGAAAGGTATTGAAAAGGCGAAAACTGTTTCTTGTAAGAATTTTTTCGTAGAATAGAATGGCGTAGTCTGGTATTCTACAAAAAGAATATTTTTGAAGATATGAACTAAGATTATGTTTTCTATATATTTATAAATATATGATCTAGTTTGCCCATAAGCTTCTCAAAAATGTATATCACTCATTTATTTTCACTATTTACTGCAATATTCAAAAGTTTTTATTAAAATATCATTTTTAGAAGAAACTAAAGAATTATTAAAAGTATACTGCCATTTTTATTAATAAATTTATATTTATTATCTCTTCTTTTATTTTAGAAGCAACTAATAAATTCTTTATATCAGGGAAACTTAACTAATATTTTTGAAGATATGAACTAAGGTTATGTTTTCTGTATATTTATAAATATATGATCTAGTTTGCCCATAAGCTTCTCAAAAATGTATATCACTCATTTATTTTCACTATTTACTGCAATATTCAAAAGTTTTTATTAAAATATCATTTTTAGAAGAAACTAAAGAATTATTAAAAGTATACTGCCATTTTTATTAATAAATTTATATTTATTATCTCTTCTTTTATTTTAGAAGCAACTAATAAATTCTTTATATCAGGGAAACTTAACTCTCTACCGCTATTTGAAAATCTTGGAAGTTGTCGTACTGGAACTATTGTCGATTCATTTTCGAAACACGAGTTTCTCCCTTTTTAGATACAAATATGATATAATGTAGATGATTTGTGTCCGACTCCATGTCAATTTTATAAAATAATGAATTAAAATTCCGCCATGTTGGCTAGTGATAGCTTTTCTTCACATGAAGAAACAAAATACCAAAGAACAGTGGCTGCTGAAAACGGGAACATCTTGGACACAAATTGCAGAAAATGTTTCGAAACATTTCCTCAAAAGTTTTGATTCCGCATCGAAACATTTCAGGAAACGGCTAGTGTAACCACATTGGAAACACATCTTATAAAGACATATAAAATATATAGGTTTAGAAAATGTTTCCTATTTGTGGCAAACCGTTTCCATTTTGTGTCAAGAAACAGAGACACGATTATTAGAAACATTACCTAAATGTGTCCAAAAATGCTACTTGGGTACGCCATCAGGGGCGGATATAGGAATTTATTTTATGGGGGGGGGGCAAATAAAAAGTAATGTAGAATATGCAATTTAGGACGCCATTTTTAACCCAAAAACTTAATATTTAACGCAATTTACAGATTTTAGGGGGGGCGGGCCCCATGCCCATGGGTTCCCCTCTGTATCCGCCACTCTATTCCACGTAAAAAGTTCTACAAGAAATATTTTTCACCTTCTTGATACCTTTCACAATAATGGAGATACGGGGGCTGTCCAATAATAATAAATCTGTAATAATAATAAATTGCAAAATTTTCGAAAAGACCCTGTAGCTCAGAAACGAAGAGGGCTATGAAAATTTTATTTACAACAATTTACGTATGTGCAAACCGCATCTTCCTATATTTACTAATAACGGAGATACCGTATGATTTCAACCAAAATGAGACACCCTGTTCAGACTTTCCGAGAATCAAACAAAACGATAAAATGACAAAACCGACTTAATAGATCTATCCAGACAACACCAAAAACCCTACACACCGCTTTTTTGTTCCCGCTCCAGAAAAAAAGGCTCCTCAATACGTGCGTTCGGCCAACTGATATTTTTTCCCTCGCGACTCCTCCGTGCCTTGTGGTGGTTGTTCCCGTCTCTCTCTTACTTCCTCCCCCTCTCCCTTCCCGCCTGGATCATGGCACAGCAGAATCACCGCCTCCTGGATCCGATGCCGAAGTCTCGCGAAGCTTGCGTCGTTCTGGGGCCCGCAGTGGACCCTCAGCTGCGAATCGGGGCGCTTCACGCCGTCAGGCCGTGCAACTGAAGCAGCTGAAGCAGCTCAGCTACGGGGAAGCAGCTGGTTAAGTCAGCCGGTAGGTCGTACCGTCGGTGCCGGTCGTTTTCGAACGGTGGTCGTGTTTTGTCGTGTGCGCGTAGCTTTAAAAACGTAAAAAGGGATTTCGGTGTGGGTGCTCATAACCTAGTCGTGTGTCGTCTGTTCTGTTGGATATACTTCTAGTTATTTTATATATAGGTAAATATAGTGTGTATAAATATCGTGTTTTTACCACTTAGATACCTGTTATTCTCGGAAACACATTCTACACTATGAAATCAGTATTTCGAAAATTTTTAATGTTTTTTTTTATTAATATTTGCCCTTTACTGTCTTTGATATTGTTAAATATTTAGTGAGAATTTTATTACACTATTCTAGATTCATTTTTAAAGAAATATTTTTCATAATTCTTCAAGTTATGAGACACTTTTTGTAATAAAATATGTCCTCTTCAGATTTGGATATACTTGTTATTTTATATAAATTGTTTTATATAGATTGTATAGGAGGGGAGAAGTTAATCACCGCAATCTATTGTGTCCCCCTTTCTTGAGTTATAACTCGTCATACAATCTCAAGGCCTTGACAAAAGCCAGTGTCTAAGCCGGTTTTACAGAGGTTAGTTCTCTATCTCCGATAGCAATCGTACCAAAGCTTATGGTATGAATGGTGGTCGTCTCGGCGCATTCTGTGGTGAGGTCTTCAGGTGGTTCTCCATTTTCCCCGCAGAATCTGCATTCGCTGTTGTATCGTAGCTCAATCTACTGAGGTGTTCATTGAAGAGACTGTGTCCTGTTAAAAATTCCGTACAATCCGAAGATTGTTCTTATTTAATTTGAAGAAAATCTTTGTTTATCATCAGTTATATACTGTTCTCAGGTCGTTACGTCAAAGCATTTCTATATTATAAATCTATATTTCAATCATTTTAGTGTCTTTTTAAAGAAATAATAGTTTGTAGATGTATAAAACTATTTTATATATATTTCAAATGTTTATTAATATTTAACATTAATGACTGTCTTAGATATCTTTAAACATTTAGTAAAATTATGTAGGATAGTTTACACCATTGGTTTACATTATCCTAGATTTTTTTCATAGGAATATTTTTCATAATTCGTCAAGTTCTGAGACACTTTTTGTAACAAAATATATTTTCTTCATATTTTCATTGCATATAACCCCTTATCATTTCTTATCTAATAATATTTTTACTTTATTATGATTATACTAATTTAGTTTATTATGATTATTGGGAAAACTATGTTTCAATAATATCTAGTGTATTTTTTCACAATAATAGTTAGTATGTGTACAGGGTGAGTTCTTAAATAAGTGTAAATATTTTCAGGGCTGGTAAATCTCAATTAAAGAAACATATTTTCCCTTTACCATTTTTCAAATAAGTCCAAAATAACCGAGTTATTTTACTTTGAAAATTTAAAAAAAATAATTTTTTGCTTAATTTTTGAGAACCACGATATTTTTTCTGGGTTTTCTTTCTTGTAAATTTAATTTACTACTTGTGTTACCATATTATAAAGAAATTCTGTTTTTTAACGAAAAATTTAAAAAAAATCCAAATTTTCAAATTATTTTTTTCGGGAAAAAGCCTCTTAATCGTGTTTCTCGGGTCGAAACATAATAATAATAATAGCTTCCGTATATAGCGTTTAACGCCTTGGTAGTAGCAAGGTACAGCTTGCCATGCTAGAGCCGTTCGGTATACAAGGAAGGTAATGTGGCTAGCAAAACGCTTCAACCGCCTATTATTACCTCAGGATTGTGAATCCCAAGTACTCATTTAAGGCTGAGTCGACCTAGGCAACCAAATTTATTTTAGTAAAAATAGTTGGCTGATGAAATGCCGGCTGTATGATTCGAACCCACAACCTTGAGATTGGTAGACGAGAGCTGTAGTACCTCTACGCCACCGGGCATCACGGGGTCGTAAAATACGAGGCATGTTTTTTAAGTAAGTACCGTTCTGGAATTAAAAAAAACGTGCAAAGATATCGCAATAATTTTATTTTTACCTGAAAGCCTGTACCTTAATCTACTTTTCTACATAATTTCCGTGAATATTGAGGCACTTGTCATAACGTGGCACCAGTTTTTCAATACCCTCCTCATAAAATTCTGCCGCCTGACTGGTTAACCACTGTATCACAACTGTTTTGACTTCGTTATCGTCTTGAAGACGCTGACCGCCCAAGTGTTTCTTCAAGTGCAGGAATAAATGGTAGTCACTGGGCGCCAGATCAGGGCTCTATGGAGGATGATCTAGAGTTTCCCATTTAAAAGATTTGATGAGATCTTTGGTCCGATTAGCCACATGTGGACGGGCATTGTCATGCAGCAAAACAATACCCTTACTCAACTTGCCACGTCTTTTGTTTTGGATTGCACGGCGCAGATTGTTCAATGTCTCACAATAAGATGCTGCATTGATTGCCCTCATTACGAGGCAGAAACTCCACTAGCAATACTCCTTTTCTGTCCCAAAAACTGTGCACATGATTTTCCGGGCAGAAATTGTTTGCTTAAACTTCACTGTTTTGGGTGATGATGAATGTCGCCATTCCATGGACTGTTGTTTCGATTCTGGTGTGACGTAGGCCACCCATGTTTCGTCACCAGTAACAATTTTGTGTAAAAAATCTTCACCTTCACTGTGGTACTGCTCAAGGAAAGTCTATGCACCGGCTAAACGTTGGGTTTTGTGCAAATCCGTCAACATTTTCGGAACCCAACGTGAACACAATTTCCGGTAATTCAAGTTCTCGGTCACAATGCGATACAAAACACTACGAGAACATTGAGGAAAGTAGTCGCACAATGATGAAATTGTAAAGCGTCTGTTTTCTTTCACCTTTTCGTCCACTTTCTGCACCAAATCTTCATTAACGTCCGGAGTGGGCGTCCTTCGGTACGCCCACTCCGTTCTTCATCATGCACATTTGTGCGGCCATTTTTAAATGCTCTCACCCATTTCCTTACCATTCCATCACTCATAATGTTTTGTCCGTAAACTTCACAGATCTCACGATGAATATCGATCGGTTTTACGCTTTTAGCACTAAGGAATCGTATGACAGCCCGTACTTCACAATCGGCGGGGCTCACGATTGTCGGAGGCATCTTAAACACTCAATAAACAACGTATACAATGAAGAATCAGACTGTACTGGCGTCTGTGCATAGACAAGAGATGTAGGTAACCAGCGCGCATGCGCGGAACGCCGACCGTAGCGCTGCGGCGGCGGAATCGCAAAACGGTACTTAAAAAACATGCCTCGTATTTGCACTTATTTAAGACTCACCCTATATAACATTATTTTATTTGACATGTTATTCTCTATGATATCTTCAAAAATTTAGTACTTTTTGTTACTCTATCCCAAATTTCATTTTGAAAAAAATATTTATCATTATTTATCAAGTTATGAAACACGTTTTGAAATAAATTATTGTTTTCTTAATATTTTCATTACGTAGCTTCTTATAATTTCTTAATTAATAATATTCTTACTTTATTGTTATTCATTAAATATATATTTAAGTATTTTATAACGTTTTTGCATCCAACTTTTTTTGGCCGGGTTAATATGTTTTAAACATTATGAGTTTTAAACTAGTGCTTAAAAGGTGCTTAAAATACCACTACATATCTTAAAACCATGTTTTAAACATGTTTAGTGTATATGTGTTATCAACCGAACAATTTTCATATTTTTTTAGCTCTTTATTCCATACTACTTTAAGCCTGGCGTACCCGCCACATCAGGAAAAAAAATACTTTTTATTTTTTTTAAATTAAATGAAAAACAAAAAATCCGGCGACGATAGTTTTTAGAAGAGCCAATTATCTATTTCTTTTAGTAAAAAAGCAATTTTCTAGAGCAAGTTCAGTAGAGACGACACAGATAAACATTAGCATTTTATATATGTAGATGCCAACAAAATTCAAAGGCAAATGAATGAAAGTCCGCATTTTTCTTGGACAGTAAACGGTTAGATGCAATATGTTGTAGTCTTTTATTTGTTGTACAGGAGTAAACAGTATCGTATACTGCTAAAAAATAGAGCCAACTAAACGACTCTTGCTGAAGAAAAAATAAAAATGTATTTAAATTTTGAATTTAGGTTAGAAACAATAAAAGTATGAAACAATAACATTATAAAAATATTCTTCCAGTAATCCGGATACTACATTAATTTGGTGGTGGTTGTTCCAATATGTGTCCGAACTATCGAAGTTCTACTGTATACAGGGTGGTCCGAATTGTATTCCGGAAACTTCAGTGACATATTCAAAATACGTAAAAAAGTTCGTATAAACGTATGTCCTAAAACGCTTAGCTTCGGAGATACAGGGTGTAGAAGTTTCATATTTATTTCTACTTTTTCCAAATGATTTCTGAAGTAACGTCAATATTTGAATGAAAATTGGTTTCTGGGGTTTTTTTGACATGAGAAATTTGATTTTTATGTCAAAATGACTCCTATCTGTAGGGGGCGCGACCTACATACGTTTTTACTGTTTTGAAGAGTAATACCTGTATAAAACTATTGATTAAAAAAATATACATTTCCATGACTTTTTACTTAAAAAATGTCTCTTGGTAAAAATCGCTTCGAGCAACCGTTCTCAAGATATTTGATGATGAAATAGTCAATACATGTCATTATTGACAAAAAATAAGCACGCGTTAAGTATAGTTAGTTAACTGAAATAATACATTTTTATTGTTTTAAATCAATCATAAATTTTTCTGCGCAAAAAATGATGATTAAACGCTTTCTGTTGAACTTTTGGCACAAAAAGATTTCAAATTTATGATTTCAGTCTAATAAATATTTAGTCAACATGTTTAATTTATGTCAATGATGACAGGTATTGTCAATTCCAATTCCAAATATCTGGAGAACCATTAATCGTAACGATGTAAAAAAAGTTGTAAATGGATATTTTTTTACTCAGTAGCTTTATACAGGTATGGACGAAAAGTTATTACTCTTCAAACCAGTTAAAACATATGTAGGTGGCGCCCTCTACAAGTAGGAGTCATATTGACATGAAAATCAAATTTCTCATGTTAAAAAACTCCCAGACACCAATTTTCATCCAAATATTGACGTTACTTCATAAATTACTTGGAAAAAATCGAAATAAAAATGAAACTTCTACACCCTGTATCTGCGAAACTAAGCATTTTAGGACATACATTTATACGAAATTTTTTACTTATTTTAATCTGTAGAATATGCTGCCGAAGTTTCCGGAATACAGTTCGGACCACCCTGTATAACGTCTGTCTGTGTGTGTGTGATCTTCATTTTAAACAAAATCCTCTGAGCTTGGATTGTGCAGTTTTGCCTTAAGGAAAAAGTGTACGCATATGGATACCTTAAATACATTCCAAATTGTCAATTTTAAAGTTAGTCACGTATGTTAATACAAAATGTTATTAAGGAGACGTATATGATACTACTCAACATCTAATTACCCACAAGTATAACTTGAAGCAGTCACCCTTGTAGAATTCTAAGCGAGTAAAGTATTTCTAGCAAGGCTTTTCATATATTTGAAGGTTGACATCGAGCAAAGGGCAAACAATGCAAGATGGAGAAACAAGCATCGAGCATCTGCGTGATGTTTCCATCTCTTCTCCGTCTCGCGCCCTTGACGAAGTTAATTAATGTGGGAAAAGCTCTCAGAGAGCGAAAATATTTTAAATTTCTGAAGCTTTACAGGGGCAAATATTCCGAATAATTTATTTCGAACAAAAGATGTTTGTCAGCTTGAAGCTTATCAAAGGTGTGGTATAATGGGTTATAGGAAAAATATGTTTTGTCTTGACAAATTTCACGCTGTACAGGATGAGTCAACGATAAAGTCCATTATCTCATTTATTTCGATGTTTACAAACAAATGTTGAATATAAAAGTTGTAGGGAAGATTAAGAAACACATTTTAAAATTATTATAGAGTATACACGGCGCTTCAAAAAAGTGTGGCGGTATAACAAATATTTTTTAAATACCACACCCCAGTTTTTATCCTATTTTTAAATTCTGCATTAAATTCTATAACTTTTTTGTAAATCTATACTAATATATAAAATCCTTAAGTGACTGACATACTGATTAATCACGATCCTGCTCAAACCACTCAACGTAAGCAGCTCAATTTTGGCATACAGGTTGATTTTAGGGTGTAGGGTTTAGGTTTGATAAGAAGGGATTTTTCGAAATTCCGGTTCGAAGAGGGTGAAACCACCCCTCAAATATTACAATATTTTTTATTTAAAAAACGGTTAAGTTTCCGAAAAAACGCTTAAACACGTATATTTTATTTTGTTTTTTTTACATATTTTAAGATTTTTTAAAAATGTATACAGGGTGTTTCAAAAAATCTGGTCATTGATTAATCACGATCCTGCTTAAAGCGCTTAACGTAAAAAGCTGATTTTTAGAAAACAGATTGAACTTAGGGTGTAGAGGTTCGATAAGAAGGGATTTTTCGAAACTCGAATTCTAAGGGGGTGAAACTATCACTCAAATATTAAAATATTTTTTATTTAAAAACCGGTGAGTTTTTCGGAAAAACTCTTAAACGCGTATATTTTATTTTGTTTTTTTACATATTTTAAGATTTTTTATAAATTTATACAGGGTGTTTTATAAAATATGACCATTGAGTAATCACGATTCTGCTTAAACTGCTTGACGTTTAAAGCTGATTTTTGGCAAATGGATTGACTGTGGGGTGTAGAGGTTCGATAAGGAGGGGTTTCTCGAATCTCAAATTCCAAAAGGGTGAAAACGCCCCTCAAATATTACAATATTTGTTTACAGTTGAGGGTTGGAACCTTTGGTGTTACACAGCAAAATAAAAACACTAAATCACCACAATACACCAAAACACTTTTACTTTTACACTGGACGCGTTTCGCTAACCATGTTAGCATCATCAGCAGATGATTATAAACTGATGATGCTAACATGGTTAGCGAAACGCGCGTCCAGTGTAAAAGTAAAAGTGTTTTGGTGTATTGTGGTGATTTAGTGTTTTTTTTTTTATATTACAATATTTGTTATTTAAAAAACGGTTGGTCTTTCGGGAAAATGCTTGGACAAGAATAATTTATTTGGTTTTTTACATATTTTGAAATTTTTTAAAAAATCATACAGGGTATTCCAAAAAGTTGGGTAATTTCTTAACCACGATTCTGCTTAAACTGCTTGACGTAAAAAGGTTATTTTTGGCAAACGGATTTTTCGAAAGTCAAATTCCAACGAGATAAAACTACCCCTCAAATATTACCAAGATATATAATAATATCGCCATATTGTATATTGTTTTTCTCATGCTGACATAAATGTGAGAAAATTTTATCCAGTTTGTATGTTAATGGAAATTCTTGCTTTGCTTTATCATCATCATTACAAATTATTAATTCGACGCGACCGAAGTCGCTGGTACACGCTAGTAATGTTATATACCTAATATTAATAGTTTTTGTAATATTTCAATTTGTTTAAGCAAATGTTAGATTTCAGTGAGTTTGAAATTGTCAGTGATGCCATTGTTTGTGAAGATGGACAGCTGGAATTTCGTAGGAGAATTTTATAGAGATGAAGAAAAAGATATATGTAAAGATATTTTAGTTAGATGCTACAGGGTGTTCAAAATATATTTATGAATTACAACTACTTAACATTAAAAATCACAAATTTTTTAAATGTCACAATCTATATATATTATCATTTTTTCTGATAGATTTTACAAAATTCTTCAACTTTTATAACTTTCATTTCTAATAGTTAGCGACTTATTCTGAATTATTAAATTTTTACTCTTTTTTAGGGTTCCGTACCCAAAGGGTAAAAACGAGAACCCTATTACTAAGATTTCGCTGTCCGCCCGTCCATCCGTCTGTCTGTCACAAAGGTCTATCTTATGAACCGTTATAGCTAGACAGTTGAAATTTTTACAGATAATGTATCTATGTTGCCTCTATAAAAACAAATACTAAAAACAGAATTAAATAAATGTTTATAAATAAAAAAGTACTTTCACTAAACATTATTTTTTAAGTAAGAATTTTACATAAAATCTTTCAAATTCTCGGTGGCGGCGTGGTTTAAAGCGTTAGGACTTTACGCTGCTATGACGTTGGAGCGGTAGTAAGGCAGGTTCAAATCCTAGTCAAGGCGACTTTTTTGTAATTCTTTTTTTTTAATTTTTACATATTTATTTTTACTTTTTACTTATTTATTATTGATTAATACAATTTTTAGTAATGTGTTTCTTCATTTTTTTTAAATTACTTATACGCGCATTCAAAATTTCAGCTAAATCGGAAAAAAAGTTTATAATAATACTAGCGTGTACCCGCCACTTCGTTCGCGTCGAATTAATCATTTGTAATGGTGATGATAAAGCAAAGCAAGAATTTCCATTAACATACAAACTGAATAAAATTTTCTAATATTTATGTCAGCATGAGAATAAACAATATGGCGATATTATTATATAACTTCGTAATATTTGAGGGGTAGTTTCATCTCGTTGGAATTTGACTTTCGAAAAATCCGTTTGCCAAAAATAAGCTTTTTACGTCAAGCAGTTTAAGCAGAATCGTGGTTAAGAAATTACCCAACTTTTTGGAACACCCTGTATGATTTTTTAAAATATTTCAAAATATGTAAAAAAAACAAATAAATTATGCTTGCCCAAGCGTTTCCCGAAAGACTAACCGTTTTTTAAATAACAAATATTGTAATATTTGAGGGGCGTTTTCACCCTCTTAGAATTTGAGATTTGAGAAACCCCTCCTTATCGAACCTCTACATCCCACAGTCAATCTGTTTGCCAAAAATCAGCTTTAAACGTCAAGCAATTTAAACAGAATCGTGATTACTCAATGATCATATTTTATGAAACACCCTGTATAAATTTATAAAAAATCTTGAAATATGTAAAACAACAAAATAAAATATACGTGTTTAAGAGTTTTTCCGAAAAACTCACCGGTTTTTAAATAAAAAATATTTTAATATTTGAGAGATAGTTTTTCACCCCCTTAGAATTCGAGTTTCGAAAAATCTCTTCTTATCGAACCTCTACACCCTAAAGTCAATCTGTTTTCCAAAAATCAGCTTTTTACGTCAAGCGCTTTAAGCAAAATCGTGATAAATCAATGACCAAATTTTTCGAAACATCCTGTATACATTTTTAAAAAATCTTTAAAAGATCGCGCACACTATACCTACACGGACCAGTACGGACCAGCACAGCACAAACCTGCATCCTGCATGACGTCGCACACTTTACCGTCACAGACCAGCAACATAAGCGAGAGTTTCGAAAAAAGTACAGTTGTCAACGCTCAACTACTAGAGCGTGCAACATAGAAGTATTGAAAATGAGTAGTTCAGAGGAAGAAATTATTATTTTAGCCATGTTGTGTGAAGAAGAGGAGGAAGAGAAGGAAGCTAAGAAAAAAAAGAAGATTTTGGGTTCACCCAATATGGCGAATTTCATCATTTGTTTCCTGAATTAAAAAGATTCGAAGAAAAGTTTTTCCAATATTTTCGAATGTCACAAATCAAATTTGATTATTTTTTTATATATATCGACTATATATATATTGCATCTTTATATCTTTCTTGGTCTCTATATATATAAAAAATGCTTGGCTCGTATCGCACAGCTCTGGATACTTTTGTACCAGTAAAATAAGCTTTTCTTCATTCATATTTAAAACGATTTAAAGGTTCGAACAAAAATAAACGAAATCTAACCTACATCATGCGACTTGAGCCAGCTAGCGTACTCGAAATACTGACGAACCCTTCAATATTTGCATGTTTGTGGAGGTGTGCTGGTTCGCCGGTGCGCACATTAGGTCGGACCAGCACGACCAGGCATAAATATTGCCGGTCATATTTGTCCCTGACCGACACGACCTGTTTTGACGGTCGTGGCTTGTGGCGGTACGTGCTGGTACTGGTCTAGTGTGCTCTACTCTATTAAATAACACGGTCACCTTCACCGGTAGATTTTACTGGTCTGGTCCGTGCCGGTCCGTGTAGGTATAGTGTGCGCGATCTTTAAATATGTAAAAAAACAAAATACAATATACGTGTTTAAGCGTTTTTTCGGAAACTTGACCGTTTTTTAAATAAAAAATATTGTAATATTTGAGGGGTGGTTTCACCCTCTTGGAACTGGAATTTCGAAAAATCCCTTCTTATCGAACCCTAGAATCAACCTGTATGCCAAAATTGAGCTTCTTACGTTGAGTGGTATGAGCAGGATTGTGATTAATCAGTATGTCAGTTACTTAAGGATTTTATATATTAGTATAGATAGTGTCTAATGTTGTATAGATAATGAATGGTACGGAACCCTTCGTGCGTGAGCCCGACTCGCACTTGACCAATTTTTTAATTCATTTATGCTAAAACATCATAGTTTCCACGACAAAACAAAAATATTTATTACTAGCATGTACCCGCGACTTCGTTCACGTCGAATTAATCATTTGTAATTTGTAATGGTGATATGATAAAGCAAAGCAAGAATTTCCATTAACATACAAACTGGAGCAGAATCGTGGTTAATCAATTACCTAATTTTTTGGAACACCCTGTATGATTTTTTACAAAAATTTCAAAATATGTAAAAAAAACAAAATAAATTATACGTGTCCAAGCGTTTTCCCCGAAAGACTAACCGTTTTTAAATAACAAATATTGTAATATTTGAGGGGCGTTTTCACCCTGTTGGAATTTGAGATTCGAGAAACCCCTCCTTATCGAACCTCTACACCCCACAGTCAATCCGTTTGCCAAAATCAGCTTTAAACGTCAAGCAGTTTAAGCAGAATCGTGATTACTCAATGGTTCTATTTTATGAAACACCTTGTATAAATTTTTAAAAAATTTTAAAATATGTAAAACAACAAAATAAAATATACGTGTTTAAGAGTTTTTCCGAAAAACTCACCGGATTTTAAATAAAATATATTCTAATATTTGAGGGGTGGTTTCACCCCTTAGAATTCGAGTTTGGAAAAATCCCTCTTATCGAACCTCTACACGCTAAAGTCAATCCGTTTTCCAAAAATTAGCTTTTACGTCAAGCGCTTTAAGCATGATCGTGATTAATCAATGACCAGATTTTTCGAAACACCCTGTATACATTTTTAAAAAATCTTAAAATATGTAAAAAACAAAAATAAAATATACGTGTTCAAGCGTTTTTTCGAAACTTGATCGTTTTTAAATAAAAATATGGTAATACTTGCGGGGTGGTTTCACCCTTTGGAACTGGGATTTCGAAAATCCCTTCTTATCGAACCACTACACCTTAGAATCAACCTGTATGCCAAAATTGAGCTTCTTACGTTGAGTGGTTTGAGCAGGATCGTGATTAATCAGTGAGTCACTTAAGAATTTTATATATTAGTATAGATTATTTGAGGGGCGTTTTCACCCTCTTGGAATTTGAGATTCGAGAAACCCCTTCTTATCGAACCTCTACACCCCACAGTCAATCCGTTTGCCAAAAATCAGCTTTAAACGTCAAGCAGTTTAAGCAGAATCGTGATTACTCAATGACCATATTTTATGAAACACCCTGTATACATTTTTAAAAAATCTTAAAATATGTAAAACAACAAAATAAAATAAACGTGTTTAAGAGTTTTTCGGAAAAACTCACCGGTTTTTAAATAAAAAATATTCTAATATTTAAGGGGTGGTTTCACCCTCTTAGAATTCGAGTTTCGAAAAATCCTTTCTTATCGAACCTCTACACCCTAAAGTCAATCCGTTTTCCAAAAATCAGCTTTTTAAGTCAAGCGCTTTATGCAGGATCGTGATTAATCATTGACCGTGATTAATCATCGAAACACCCTGTATACATTTTTAAAAAATCTTAAAATATGTAAAAAAAGAAAATAAAATATACGTGTTTAAGCGTTTTTTCGGAAACTTGACCGTTTTTTAAATAAAAAATATAGTAATATTCCACCTCCCTTTTTACCCCCTTAGGGGATGTATTTTAAAAAATCCTTTCTTATCTCACGTAAACATCATAAAAGGAACCCCTGTGCAAAATTTCAGCTTTCTAGGGTCAAGGGTTTGGTCTGGGCGTTGATGAGTCAGTATCAGTCAGGACAGTCAGATTTATATATATAGATTAATTTTTAAAAAGTAGTTTTCGAAAATATTTTTCGTTATGTTTTCCCGTTCTTCTTCAAGGACCAAGCGAATATTCATAATTTCGAAATTATTGCACCAGGGTGTTTTAAAAATAGGGTAAAAAAACAGCTCTACGATTAACCCTGTAGAATAAGTCAAATACTAAAGTTTATAATAAACTGAGTTTACGAATTAAAGTTGATATATTTATATATAGTTTTCGAAAAAAAAAGAGAGGATCAAACGAGGCAAAAGCAGAAGTAACGTATCTCGCCGGCAAAAAAGCGCGCCGCAGTGTAGCAAGCAATTTTCTCGTCGAAACTAGTGCAAAGCAGAACGACGGCTGGGTAATTGCCTACGGTGAACATGACTAGTCAGCACCGATACGACGGCTTTTAGATGCGGGAATTAGAGATGGGTAGATCCGGTATTTTAAAAGAACCAGGTCCGGAGTTACATCGAGCTGCATGGACCACTACATGTTACTTTTAAAAACTACATAAAAACATGTAGTTTATGTAGAGGGTGTAGTTTATGTAACCTATGTATGTAACTTTCAAATGTCAAAGGTCTGAGGTGAGGTTATAATAAGTTGAAGCCATAGATAAATGAAACAAGTTTAGATTGGAAAGTGCCCATAAGGACAATGTAAACACTATTTGGCGCTATTCTTGCAACGGTCGCGACCCAAAACTTTTGAAAATTTCGGAGCGGTTCGGCTTTTTCCGGAATTATATCGCCAAATATTGTTTATTCAAATCTATTATTATTTTCGTTATATATTATAAATAAAATACAGTGTGTTGCATACAAGAAACTTTATTTTATATAAGGACGCATGTATGAAATACCTATGAAACATTGGAAATCGATGTTATGCCACGATCCACGATGGTTTTTGCAGTTCACAGTTCACAGCACAGCTTTTTAAGTTTTTAATGCCACTTTTTCACAATTATCACCGGTTGGAGTAAATAAAACTTGAATTAAACTCACAAGATAGCAATAATTACTTTGAAAATGGACGTTATATAAACACTTTTCGGAATTTCTTTAATGAGAGCGGTTTAGATTTTGAAGATTTTTATGATTTTTGAAGATTCTGACTTTGACAAAAGAAAATTATTTCTGTTTTTGTTTGCCGTTGTTCTTAGCGACCGCTATAGCAGCGCCAGATCGCGTATAACGGTCGCGACCCAAAATAATTTCGCGACCTAAATTTTTTACGGGCTTTCCAATCTAAACTTGTTGCATTTATCTATGGTTGAAGCTTTAAAAACACATAATGTATTTAAGAAAACAGAAGAAATATGGCTTTAAATATAATATTTACATCATATTAGCTCTATTACACCTTATACAAAGGAAAATTATTCATAATATCAATACATAGTTTATTAACGTAGTTTTCATGTAGTTAACGAACGGGAAAAGACGTAGTTTTTGAAGAAAAACTACACGTAGTTAATCAGGTAAATTACGTCTTAGTTAACTGCTTCCGAACCCTGGCATGGACCTACATCCACGTTCCAGTTCTGCCGGTTCTATATCATTTTAAGGTTTAATTTTAATTTGACTAAATTTTGTTTTGCATGAAGCAATCCGCCTTCAAAAGTTTTATAGTCCTTTAGGAAAATCTGCGGTGGGATTCTGTAACTATCCATGGAAATTTCTTGCTAGTGACTCATACTTACTCGGCTTTCTTATCGAAAATATTTAGTTCATCATACGACAACCATACTATAGGTACCAAAAATATCATATAGTTTATTTGTTTTGACATTGAAATTCGATATACTCATCAATGTTTTGCATAGGAAATACCATATGACCGAAAAAACGTTGTCCAGTTGGCTTGGAAATGACGATCATGACATTCCTTATATGGCTGCCGCCACTTTTTTCGATTTTTTCGATCATCTATATTGTATATGATTGTCGATAAATAAATACAGAGAAAAGACAGTGTCAAGTTAACTTAAAATTAGTGATCAATGATATTTTATACGTAAAATTATATTGTGAATGTTATCGTCCCTTCCCAAGGTAATTTGCGCATTTTTATTTCGCGCGATTGTACATATTCAAGGAATATCAATAAATCTATGAAAGAAATTGACGATATATGGAACACTCTTCAAAAATAATATATAAATGTATCGATATATTTTTAAATTTTACCATCACTATAGCAACACCCAAGAACGGTAAACTAATAGGATTGCTCATCCTCATAAGACGTACGTTCGCCTCTTCCCGTGCTTCAGCTTACAGTTGTGACGTCATTGTAGTCCTTGTCATAGTGTGTATTGCTATGTAGTTGCCTATGGTAAACTTATAAAAATAACAACTGAGAAATTTTGAGTTAATTATTTTGTCAATTTTAAATGTGAAAAAGGTGTCTTTAAAGTTTTTAGAGCTATTGAGTGTATAAATACGTTCATTTTGTGTTGTGGATTGTGACAAAGTGCTTACTAAGTGCCTACGATATTGTTTATTAATTATTTTAAAGCAAAATATGGAAGTACTCCAAAAAGAATGCCTGCAAAAGGTGCTGCTGGGAACTGCTGTTCTTAAAAATGCATTATCCGAGTATTTAATACGATTTATACAGTTAATTTTCTATACTGCATACATATAAGGTGTTTAAATAAATAAACTAAATAATGAACGCATATCTGGTTGCATCCGGCAACCAATAATGCACGTGTGTGTATTATTGGTTGCCGGGGATAAGGACTAATACCATGACAAGGACTATAATGACGTCACAAAGCAAGGAGTTTTCGCATGCACCTGGCTGACACTTTCGGCTGAATGAGCAGTCCTATTAGGTTTACTGTTCTTGAGCAACACCTTTTAACATGTCTTGCCAAGTCTAGCCGAACACCGCGTTCGGGTCATGATAGTTTCCAAATATCCAATCATCAAATTTTTTAATTGGTTGGGATGAAAATATCAGTCGGCCAATTTGGTAAATCGAGGAAAATTATATTATACATCCTAAAAATATCATAAGAATAATGAGTCACTAGCAAAAAATTTCATATTACGAGATTACAGAATCCCACCTCTGATGTGTGCCTACGTCTGATCTTAGCTGTTCTATTTATTTTGTAGTATACCTTTAGTTCAAATTTTGGTTCAGTGGTACCCTTAGGTTCAAATTTTTATGACTACGAAGCAAAACATTACAAACTTTACATATTAATAAAAGGCAGTCGAGACACAATTACAGCCTTCCATCAAAACTGTCACATAGGAATTGCTTTATGATAGAAGTAAATTCATAAGCTTTAACAGATAATATTTTTTAAAAAATAAAATGACAAAAAAAAACTAAAACTTTTGAACGTAGCTCTAATATGCTGGTTTCTTTCACAAATCCTGTACAATCATAACATATTCCATAATTTCTTGAATTTACCAATAAAGTAACAACACTAGACACAAATTTAAAATAAAAACGATACCAATTAAATTTTTAGTTACGTAATCGAAAGCGCAATTTTTAAATTCATTGTTGCCAACCATGAACATATTCGGCGCCGGGCTGATTAGAATTTAAATTTCTCGCTGGGGATTCAGGTGGTAGCTCTGCTGTAAAAAATGTCAAGTTGCCGCATTCATTTATTTATTTCCTGACATTGTCATTCGTTTTGAAACTTTAGTTTGGTATTACAAATTTTTGGTTTAAATAAATTGTGTTGTAATACTTTAAGCTTAAAAATTGTTCTTTTTAGAACCTCTTAATAGCCGCAAAAAACTCATCGTAACCTTATTAGAATATTTTGAATGGGAAAGCGGTGCGGTAACAATGGACCTTTATTTCTATATAAGTGCTGGTAAGGAGGTGAGTTTTGTTGATGTAAATAATAACTGTTTATATATTTATAATTAATTTAATTTTGTTTCCTGAAATATTTTGATTAAAAGAAAATATGTAAAAGTGGGCAACGCTGTGACTGTCAAGCTTAACCACGTGACTAAAAGTTTATTTTGTATGATCTATACAAAATAATTTCGAATAGAGTTATGGTTCCGAAAAAGTAAACTAAAAAAACAGTAAATACAACTCAGCAGCAGTTATAATTCTCTCTTTATTCCAATACTCTCCAGTACTCATTTATTTCGCTGCATCGTTGTGTTCGTTATCTGTGGATAGGGGTTGATATTCAGTAAGATCTACAACATTACCGGCAACGGAGAGAGGTCTGTGGATTCGTATCCGGACCTACTCATCTCTAATGGGAATGGAAATATGCTGCTATACGGTGAAACTAACAACAGGTGTCGTCGTGTTGAAGCGAGTTCGAAGCTGCAAACAAAATATTAATGCGGCGAAAAATAAAAGTTGGAAACCGTTTCTTTTTGAAAAGATGGGGCTTACGGGACGCTTAAAGTAGTTTACTCGGCACATAATAGAGAAAATAGCAGACGTTTACGTCAGTGAGAATAGTTGAAAAGAGAATATAGAGAGTCTCAACAGGTTTCGTATCGATTGTGTTAAATTTTTTAATATAAATCAACAAGTTTATCGAGTTTATGTTATTAGGTGTAGTAGAGTGTAGAATGTAAATTGTAGGAGAGGGGGGAAGTTACTACAGTCTCAAGGCTTTGACAAAAACCAGTATCTGAGACGGTTTTATAGAGGAGAGTTCTCCATCTGCGATATCAGTCGTACCGAAGCTTATGGTACGAATGGTTGTAGTCTCTACACATTCAGTGATAAGGTGTTCTGGTGTTTCCCCATTTTTCTCAGAAGGTAATTTGCATTCGCCATTGTTTCTTAGCTTCAATCTACTGAGGTGTTCGTTGAGGAGATAGTGTCATGTTAAAAACCCCGTGATAATCCAAAGATTGTTCTTACTTCTTCTTCTTAAGCTGCCGTGCAGATTCCTGCGTATGCGTTCATCTTTTTCTTCCTCATCACATGGTTCCATTAACTGCAGAGACTTGGAGTGCTTGGAAGTCCTGTATGCCTGTCCAATGACGAATATTTCTCAGCGAGAATAGCTTCCTTCGGCCTATTCCCCTCCCCCCCCCCCTCGATTTTACCCTGGAGAATTAGACGCTGAAAGTGATATCGTTCCCAAATAAGCTATTTTCCTCTTCTTAATGATTTCGAAGAGTTCGCGTTCTTCTAGACCAGCTCTTCTGAGAATGTCTTCATTCCTCACACGGTCGACCCAGGACACTCTTAGCATTCGTCGTAGGGTCCACATTTCGAAGGCTTCAATTCTGTTTATTGTTGCTACCTTCAGTTTCCATGCTTCCACACCATATAACAAAAAGGACCAGACATAGCACTTCACCATTCTGTATCTAAGGCCGAAGTGTGAGAAACCTTTGAAATTTTAGAAAAGTTGTTCTTGCTTGTTCGATCCTGCATTTGATCTCTTGATCTGGATCCTACCATAAGAGATTGCGTGACATGCTTGATGGCCTCTCCGTTTAAGTAAATTCTGGTATTTGGAATGTTGTTTCTGCTAACAGCCATAAACTTAGTTTTTCTAGAATTAGTGTTTAAACCCAGTCTTTGGCTTTCATTGTTAACCTTATTTAAAAGTATTTGGAGATCATTTGCATTGTCTGCCAATATCACTGTTCAGTATTATTGTCTTTACTTAAATCAAGAAAAATCTTTGGTTTTTCTTTTTTCCTAGTTCTCAGAGTTTTCTTCGAGTGTCTTAGATCGTTGGATGATTCCCATTCCAGGTTACGGATGGAGTCTTCAAGGTTCTAGAGTTTAGGTTCTTTAAGTTGGTTTCCACTTGGGAAGCAGAACGGTTCTGGTCCAGTTAGTGGAGTGTTTTGCTCTTTTTCTAGCTAGATTGTTTGCTTAGATAATTGCTGCTTACATAATTTCAATGTACATGAAACACATTTGATTTATTGTAACAATTAATAACAATTTTAGTATTTAAAGCATGCCTTTGCTTTTGGTCTTGATCAACATAGCTATGAAATAGTTTTAATGTCAGTTCTCTAGCAGAGATTATTTTAAGTTCAGAAACCAAATTGAAGACTAATTTTCAAAAGTTTCAAAATATATATTAGACTCTAGGCTCTAGACTCTAGACGATTAAAAAAATCAGAGGTTGTCAGCAAATTAAAGTTAAAACACATAAAAGGAAAATTAGCATCGTGGCTGGTAAAATTATGTAAGTTCATTAAAAATGAGGGAGTGTATCAAAGTAAATAGTAAACTTTATTTAAGTTTTGACTTCAATAGCGTACTTCAACGCGCTGCATTTGACAAGCTGGGTAACACAAAATTGCAAAAAGAAAAAGACATACGACATCTAAAGCAGAATGCAAAGCCTTATAGCAGGCAATTTGCAAGTGGAGACTTAAAAAAGGTATAGAAAAGGGGAACAACTATCTACTAATTGATTATTAAACATGACTAGTCCTCAATTATAAGACTATTAGATGAGGATATAAATATTCTAATAAGTTTTTAATTATTTCGTTTTCCTGTCAGATAATTCAAAATTAGCATGATTCCTCACCTCTATAGGCTTGGTGCATTCTTCGCCGGTGCTGCCATCGCCGGAGAATATCGTAAATAACGAATACATATAAATACACGGGTTTAAATGGCGAGTAAACCAAAAAATTAGTATATAATTATTCTAAAAGTGTTAGAAAGTATAATTTGTGGAAATTCTAAACAAAATAAAATAAAAAAGTAAATATTTTGATATCTTCAGAAGGTCTAACTTACATTATAATTTATTATTCCAGTTAAACATTTTATTTAGATGAGTTCAACTACGGTAGCGAGCATAGTTTTATTACCGGTTTTGCTAGTGGGGCTTAATTGGAGCTATTTTGGCTCTAACGAAATTTTTTAAAGGTACATAAATATAATAAGTGGTACATAAACCACTAATATTGCAAATTATATTTTATCCTCTGATAGTATATGTCTATTTAATTTTTTGATTATGTAACGAGCATTTTGTTTACTCATTTGTTTCGTCGGACTGCTTGAATCCATTTTTGCTATTTATCAAATCGGTGTAAGAAATTATGAAGCTATAAAATGTTATTTCGGGAGACTAGAATATACGGGAAAGTTGAGTTATTGAATGTTATTGCACCCAACAACGCCCTAATTACGCTCTCCTTTACGTTTTACATTTTTTTGGGCAATTTTATTAATATTTGAAATTGTCACAACACAACAAGACGCCTAGTTCGAATTCTTTTTCACTTATTTTTTACTACCCGAAACAGCGCTACATCACACAAACCTTGTACCTGAGTGTTTTATAGTCTCAATAACTGCAATAGCAAAAAACTAAAATACTTAAATATTATGACAAAACCCCGATTTCAATATTATTTTAATGCGATCGACATGACGGCGCCGTGAACTATGTATTGATAATTTCTGATTTCTGCCGTAGAGCGCGCTGCGGTCGAAACTTATTGAAATCCACTGAAATGCACCAAGCCTATACAAAAGTACTTTCTTTGGATTGTTTTTTAATTTTTAGTTAAAAAATATAATATCTTCATAATATCGTAGACTAAATTTGCAAGAAAGAGAACCCAAAAAAGATGCAATGGTTCTCAAAATTTAAGCGAAAGATTTGGACTTATTTGAAAAACGGCAAAGAGAAAACATAATTATTCTTGCTTGGTTCATCCACATACCGTACATGATACAAGAAGGTTAGATAAGATCCTTGCGACTTGTCGACTAGGGTAGTAATTTTCTGTTAAGCTCCGCCCACTACATGCGTAATATCTTATCTAACCCTGTTACCGTAGATGGAGCTAAAAGTTTTGGTAGGGTATATATAAACAAACAAAATACAAGAAGCGGAAAAAGGGGCCAAAAAAGGGAACAGCCATTCGACGACCGGTTTCGGAGATTTATCTCCATCGTCAGGCCTACTGGACAAACATGCTTGCTTCATCCATGTTACCGTAGATGGAGCTGAAAGTTTTGGTAGGATATATTTTGTTTTGTCAGATTGAGGGTTAAAGCAAAGTCGGCCTGACGATGGAGATAAATCTCCGAAACCGGTCGTCGAATGGCTGTTCCCTTCAGTCTGATGAACTTAATGCAGAGAATAAGCATATATGTAGGTTTTTTTTGGCCCCCTTTTCCGCTTCTTGTATTTTGTTTGTTTATATATACCCTACCAAAACTTTCAGCTTCATCTACGGTAACGTGGATGAAGCAAGCATGTTTGTCCAGTAGGCCGCTGGTTTTAATTTTGGCGGTACGATCTGTGATTGTCACAGCTACCGCTAGATGGAGAGGGCGTCTAGCACTATCCATAGTAGTATGTTTTATACTCAAATGCTATTCTCTGTTTTTCGTTTTATCAGATTGAGGGCATGGTACAAAGAAAACAAGGTATGATCGATAGTGGCTCCAATTTCGTTAAGTTTGCGCATACCACCTGTGACGTCATACGCCATACAAAAAAAAAATCCATATTGTTCAATTGCCACTAATAAAAAAAGACCTAAAATAGGGAAGAATTAGGACATAACCCCAAAAGTTATGTTTTGACATCGAGCTTGACATTTGAAAAATTATTTTCACATTTTCACACAATCAAATTTCACAGATGACACAATCTGTTTGACAATTTGAAATTGGCGCGCAGAGCTTGCCGACCAATGGTGCCGTTTATCACCTGTGACGTAGTGACCAACCTGCGCAATATCATACCTTGTATTCTTTGTATCATGGATTGAGGGTTACAGCCATAGGTTACAGCAAAGTGGGCCTGACGATGGAGATAAATCTCCGAAACCGGTCGTCAAATGGCTGTTCCCTTCAGTTTCAATCTGTTGAACTTAATGTAATGTCTGTTGAACTATATGTAAGGTTTTTTTGGCCCCTTTTTCCGCTTTTCCGTATTTTGTTTGTTTATAATTATTCTTTTATCGAGATCTACCAGCTCTGAAAATACTTGCGCTTATTTAAGACTCACCGTGTATATAAACATAAAACAAAAAAATCAACAACAATACAGATTGAAATTGTTTTGTTATCCACGAAAATTGAATTGGATTTGGTTAGAATTGCGGTTAACCCTTTACATTTTAAAATAAATTATCGTTTTTACTCGTGAAACCATTTCTATTGCGTTTCAACATTATTCTAGCCCATATTTTATTCCAGACCGAACAATATTTAGCAGAGCTGATACTGTTATCGATTTGGCAGTATCCAGGATAATATTTTTTGAATTGTTAACCAATCGTGACTCACCGAAATTCTGGAAATGGAAAATGGAAAATAATTGTCGTTTTTAAAACAGATCAAAGCGGTTAATGGAATGAATTATATATTGGGAACTGGAAACTTTTATAAAAGTTCGAAATTACAAGGCATACGTACAAAATTATCAATAAAAATTCGAAACTTCAAAAGCTTTTTGGCGTAGGTAGCGAAATATAATATTTTTAATATTCAAATAGTATATTGTTTTATTAGGAGTAAAAATGATAATTTTTGTGACGAGGCTGTACGTTTGGCATTACAGGTGAGGCACAAAAAGTAATTTTACTCCGAATAGAACATGCAATTTTTTTCAAACATCGCGTCGCAAATAACTTTTTAAACAATTTCTAACGTTGCAAATTATACAGGGTGTCCCAGAAATAAGTGCAAGTATTTTAAGGGGTGGTAAATCTGGTCAAAACAAACATATTTTTTCTTTACCATTTTTAAAATAAATTGAAAATAGCCGAGTTATTTCAAGAAAAAAATATTAATCTAAGTTCTGTTTAATCTAAAACGTTTTATTTGTTTGTAATTATATTAGTTTTTATTTTCTAATACTTCTAGTTTTTCTTCTGATCATTTATTATACCAGTATTATTATTAAATGCTCTTCTATTATACATCGTTTTGAATTTATTACGCCCGCCCCAGTTCTCGCGTGCTATAAAACTACATCCCCTCCGTACCCTATCCCGTTTTATGGTTTAAAAACGTACTTTTTTAAGCGAAATTGCTTTTCGGTGTAGCAACATTACATTAAGAATTTCTATGCCCGCACACAATAAACGACTTTTCGAGGAAATTAAAAATTGGAAATTCAATTTATTCCCCTATATAAACCCGATTATTTTTACTACAAACAGGGTTGGGTTCGAAATTTTTAATTTATTACATTATCGAATAATTTACTACCGTAGTAATATATTCTACGTGTTAGAATTATTATTAAGAAAAAATTACAAACAGGGTTGTAATTGAGATGTTGAATTTATTATAATATCGAATAATTTACTACCGTAGTAATATAAGTTTTTTACTACGTGCTAGAAGTAATAATAATAATTACTACGTATTAGGAGGGATAACTAATACACAGCTCGGGATCTCTACTACCAGAAATTAACAGAAGAATTATTATTAATAAAAAATTACAAACAAGGCTGTGATTGAGATGTTGAATTTATTACAATATCGAATAAACTTAACCTAACCTAACCTAACCGTAGTATTACACATTTTTTACTGTGTTAGAAGGATTAAAATAAAATAAAATAAATAACTTCATCGACAAAGCATTTACAAAACAAACAAAAGCACAAAAAATATACAAATAGTGTGTGTGACCAGGGTGTGAGATGATCAAAATTTTAAAATTCAAAATTGTTCATGATTAAACATCAACAAAAAAGTCGTTTACCGCATATAGTTATATATACCAAGGGTTATACTCTTCAGTAAGTATGATTTCAGAACTTTGCGAAATGCGGGAAAGAATGAAAGCGACTTGATATTCAAAGGTAGATGGTTGCACATTTTTTTGGCAATAGCAGATATTTGCTTGCGGATTAAGCAAACAGATTCAAAAAAGAATAAAGAAGGAAGAGTCAGTTTTTGAAATTTTTAAAGAAATTCTGGCAGTGAGTTCTACTGTTCAGTCCCAATAAATATCGAACTGCTCTCTTTTGAAGTTTGAAAATACGATCAAATTTCGTTGCGCAGCAAGTACCCCAGAATGGAAAGGTATAACAAAGATGTGACTCAAAAAGGGCATAATAGGCTATTCTAGAGGTTGATAATTTGATAAGTTAAGTTCCTTAGAAACTGATCTTAGCGCAAAACAGGCAGCGCTTAGTTTCTTTGATAAAGCTTCAATGTGCAAGTCTACAACTAAAGCTTTATATGAGAAAACTTTAGTTTTTGATAGGTTGAGGCATAGAAGATTAGAATCGCACCAAGATTTAAGGGTGCGTAAGTCACTGGATACTGGATATAGCATTATAGTGCAGTAACATCTGGGCCGCTCCAAGTGAAACTAGTGCAAGAGTTGATTAAGAGTAATTCTAACACGTGGTGAAGCAAAACTATAGAGTATTTTACACAAATTGTTTCATCCTTCATCTTGAGCGTATACTTTGGCTGAAATATCTACTTATTCAAACAGGAAGCTCTCTAGAAAATTCCCACACTTTTAACAAATTTCACTTATATAATTCACAGAGTATCCATGTACACATCGACGCCTTTTTTTGTTGAATCAATCTTCATTCGCCATGACAAAATCGACCCAAAAAAGAAAACAGAACGAAACATAACTCTATTCGAAAACTGGGAATGTGCTTGCTTTTGTAATTCTTTTTTTGTGGGCTAGGGGTAGATAGAGAAAGAGGGGACATAAAGAGAATGATAAAAGAAGGAGAGAGAGAGAAAAGAGGGCTGAGGGTTGGGCTTATTGTTTTCTTGCTGTTTTCGAATAACAAACGGAGGATAAGCGAATTATGCGATAACTTAATTACATTCAGTATAAAGAAAGGGTCCAGTTGGGTCTCAAGCCTTTTTTGTGTTAATAAAATTATTTTATAGCAGTTTTTTATAGCGTTTTAATCATATATAGATACACGTACGTTCACAGATCTCACGTACAAAGAACATTACTTTATTTTGCACCTAAATTGTTTAATGTAATTCCATATAACGTACGTATAATTAACCAGCAGAAAAAAATTAAGATTCTTTCAAAAAAATACATAACTGATAATAAAAGTGCGGTACACAAAATACTTGCATTGAACTAAAAATAAGTTTTAAAATTCATGTGACATATAATATATACATAAAATGTACATCCCGCTGACCTCTCTCATCCCCGCCTATTGCCGCTCACTATTTGGGACATTTGTGCTTGTTTTATATTTGTTTTAGTGCAAGAAATTTATGCACACTGGGTTTTTGAGTTTTTTTTGTTTCGATTGTTGTAGTTTCAGTTTGCGTATTTATTGTTTTTTTCTTTCTGTTGCACCTATGATTCATTTCTTTCATATAGTTATTAGTTATTTGTTAGAGTGTCTAGTACACACAGCAATTTAATTTGCTAGGTACTATGAAACTATAAATGTATGTATATGACTAAATATGTAACGAAACTAGTTAAAATAAATAAATTGTTTGTTTGAATTTAAATTTTACAGAAAAGATGTATCTTTCCAGAACAATAACCGTATGAAACAAAGCGAAAGTTGTAGAAATACAGATTATCTAGATTATCTATCTTAGCTATTATATTAGTATCCAATTGGATCAATCCCGTGGACTTATATAATTACGTAACTACTACGTATTTTCGGAATCGAAATAAGTTCATTGGCACAATTTACCTCTATACAAAAGTGCTTCGTTTGTCCGCTAGAGGACATCAAACTTTAATAGATATTTAGGATACAAGTGAGTTAACAGCATCATTAATATACGCGTGTGAAAGTTGCACAATGAGTGCGTAGCACGAGTTGTATAACAACACAAGTATCTTAATGGAGTTAACTCGCGTGTATTGTACACTATTTTATCTACGTCTAACTAGAGGTGTGTAGTTCGTGAACGAACTAGTTCCAATGAACTATTCCGACCCCGGAATGAAAGGAACTAGTTCCTGGTTTCTCAAAGGACTAGTTCCTCAGGACCTGTTCCGGGATCGAGACTGTGTCCGATATAGAATAATATGCGACGGCGACGGATCGGCTAGCGCGCGTAGCCCGATGGTAGGCAGGAGTGGGGAGTGCCAGACGTACGTTATCGGATCCGGACCTAGAGGAACTAAACTAAATAAAAGACTAGTTTACGTACGAACGGATCGGGCCAGCACGGCAGGCAGGAGTGGGGAGTGCCAGCCTTATGCCGTATGTTATCGGATCCGGACCTAAAGGAACTAGAGGAACTAAATAAAAGACTAGTTTACGTATGGATCAGCCAGCGCGATTGATGCTAGGCAGGCGTGGGGAGTGCGAGCCGTATGTTATCGGATCCGGACATAGAGGAACTATTAAAAGACTAGTTCACGGGAATCTATTCAGTCGGCAGATCCGAGATATAATACAAGGCGACGACGATGGATTCGGCCTTGTCTACTGCCGCAGCCGGCGCGGCGTAATTACCACAGAAAATTGTCGTGGATACTGTTTTTGATTTTTAGTTTGTTTTTTAAATATTTTATGGGAATGTTTCACTTTAGGTCCCTAAAATTAAGAAATATCTTATAAAACGAAGTAGATATTCTGAATTTTTAGACAAAAACAAAAATCTTGAAGTGAGGAAAAATGCAATTTTTCGTAAAATTTTTGTAATATTTGCTGATTGATTTGTGATATAGTTTTTTAAATTCTGATTTAGTTTTTTTTTTAATTTTTTTTATCTGCTATAAAACTTACCTATATGTTTTTAACATACACAATTACACGTCTCGTTATATCTCCGTACATTATAAAAATTATACAGATCATACTGTAAATAGTTCTGACTGAAAACGAAACGTATTAGCAAGCAAGGGGGATGTCAATGCTAGTCGGGAACTATTGTGAACTAAAGACCTAGTCCAAGAAACTATTCCTCTGGAGGAACTAGAACAAAAGGAACTAGTTCTTGTTTCCCAAGGAACTAGAATTCCTACCTCTACGGCTAACTATAAAAAGACACAATGAATTTTAAAAATTATTGTACTTAACTATATACCTATCCTAAAAATCAATTACCTTAATACCTTTGTTCAATACAATCACAAATTCAATAACAAATCAAAACACATCATGCATGGCAATGTCAATATGACAGTAAATAATATTGATGTCACTAGTTTAAAAAATGAACGATTCGGAAAGTATTCCCTCTGACATTGAAGAAGAGGCATTCAGAGCCATTTCTGGATTGCTTCCAGCAAGATCGAAACAGAAGTATGAGTATACATACTCTAAGTATGAAAAATGGTGCACCGAAAAAAAATACACAACTATGGAAATGAAAAGGTACTCATAACATATTTTTCCAATTTAGTGCAAAATAAATGTTTTACAAAATATTTTTTTCTCTTTGGTAGTCATCTAAACAAGGAGTGCGGTAATGAAAATGCGTGAGTTAAGAAGCTCTTAACTCACTCAAAATGCGCGAGTTAAGAGCTTCTTAACTTACTGACGTAGAAAAAAAAAATTAAACACATTTTTTCAGATATTTTGAGGAACCGTTATTCCGACTTAAATGAAATTTTGGCTGTTTATGTTTTGCTTAGTGCCTTAACATTTGGCTTTCACAAAAATCAAGAAAAAGTACAGGAAGGGTGAAAACTACATAAATTTTAATTTAAATATTTTATTTACAACTCAAGCGACGACCGATTTTTTTCCGTAAATTCTTTCTATAGTATTTACTACATACATTTTTTTTTCTTGTAAAAAAACGCCACATCGAATAATTTTTGAGAAAACATTTTTTCGAGAATTTATTTTTCCAAAGCGGACCTACAAAATGTACAGGAAGTTTAAATATTCCGTAGTAGGTATTTTGAATCAAAATAAGTTAATTGACTATAATTTACCTTTATACAAAAGTGCTTCGTTTGTCTGTTAGAGGGCATCAATAAAAAATCCAAACGTTAATTAACTTAAAATTTATTATTTTTTTAAGCTTATTATGAAGCTTATTGTCAAATATAACTTGTAGTACTAACATAAAAAAATTGATATTTTCGCCAACTAGATTATTAGAGCATAATAGATTTTATTTCACTCCATAGGCTTCGGAAAAATATTTTTTTATGTCCCCACTAAAGTATAGAGGAGTAAAAATGTATTTTTTGTGTCTCGCCTGTAATATGTCGTCAAACGAATAGCCACAAAATGTTATACCATATTTACTCCTAAAAAACAATATATTGTTTAGAGAAAAATAAAAACAAACAGATACAAAAAATATTTCTTTATTTCAACATAAAAATACAATTTTATTAACCTACGAGTATTAAAAAGATTATGGTTGTAATTTAGGATATAATTAAAAGCTGAGTAACTATTTTTAACTTGCTTAGACAGGGCGAGTCTTCAAAATGTGGTGTTATTGTTGGCTTCAATTTATGGTGTTATATCATTCGATTTGATCAAGTTTTTGAAGAAATACCTATTCCCTAGAAGGATAGTACAAAAGAAAAAAAGTATTAGTATTGATACCTAATACAGACATCTACCACACGATCGAAAAAAAAAACAGCGCCAAAGACGGCTTGGAAATGATAATCGATGATAATTTTGCCAAGGTCAAGCTCTAGACGTCATTTACCTAGCCCGTATTCTTCTTTGTTTTTTAATGGCGCTTAAGAAGGTTGTAATTTATTCTTTAATTGAGGAAAAAATATTTTTAAATGGTGTTTGAAATTCGAGGAAATTTTTTTTGGAAATAGATTTGTGTCTTGAAATGTTCTATTTTTTGTATAATCTCTCTATAATTAGTGTTAATTTTTGACAAGTTTTATGTCAATTTTTAGTGAATGACGTCTAGAGATTGACCACGCTCAAATTATCATGAATTGTCATCCCCTTGCAGTATTTGACGCCCGTTTTATTTCGATCACACTGTACTATTTTTATGTTTAAACTTCAATTTCGATGTAGATGATCATACCTAAAAAACAAAAAAAAAATAGAAAATCTGGAACCTATAAAAAAATATTTTCTTACCTGTAGTATATCTATATCACTATATTTTTTATTCACACTCAGTAGCATCCTGTATGTGTCTGATATCTCACTAGCACTCATCACTACCCTCCCAAAAATTCAACATATAGCGACCTGCAAAAAAATGCAACAACCAATCCACAATACCTACAGTGCAGCTTTTACAGAGAACGTTAGTCCCTGTAGAGCATGGAGTTTGAAAAATTGAAACACTGAACAACATGAACCAAGACACCTACATAACCTGACAAATATCTTCTAAAGATATCTACTCAAAATGACCTTGTTCTGGTTCCTTGGAGGCTGATACAAAGACTGATAGCCCTAGAGAGTATCTTAACCTTGATGCTATAAAAAATAAGGGCAACAAAAGATTACCATATACATATAAATTACGTAGACCTCAATTTGGCTTCGACATGACTCTCTAACTTGTTGAATACAGCTTCAAACAAGTAGGTCTTCAATCAACGTGGGAATCGATAAGACACAAGAACCATACAATAATATTCTGAAGGCGTTGAGTCAAGTAGGCTGTAGTAGTTCCTTGGAGGCGTCGTACTTCTAGATCATTATGGTCCAATTGATTCATCCATGACAACCTAACCAAATGATTCATCAGAGAGACCAGTGAAAAATTATGAGTTATAATTTCGTAAAAAGACTTTAAATCGGAGAGAATATAATCCAAAATAAAAATAAACAGAAAATACTAAAACAAGAAGGTTATAAGCCTTCGAATTATCTTAGCATTCCTAGAGAGACCAGATAAAAATGATTATTATAAACAAAAATTATGTTTTGAGTAAAGTTTTTATGAGAGAGAATCTAAACCCGAATAACACTAAACAGGAAACACTAAAATAAGGAAGGATGTGAACCTCAATTTTTATGAGAGAGAATCTAATCCCAAATAACGTTAAAACGAAAACACTAAAACAACGAAAAACTTGGGATCTCCATTAACTTAGCACTCTCGATTCAACATTACAGAGACTAGAATATGTTGATTAGATTTAGTTTAAAATTGAAGGAAATAAAAACCATATTCTTTGGAATTTTTACAAATAACCAAATAATGCTAAAAAGAAAACACTAAAACAACGTAGTAGAACTTCAACCCATGTGAAACTATAAAACACAAGAACCCTATATTCTGCAGACATCGGCACAAACTGACTGCCCTGGTTCCCTGTAAGGCTCTTTCTAATAGTTGTAAAAAATAGTAACAAAAAAAGACTACCATGTACAGGGTGGCTCGAATTCGACGCTCATCATTAGGATTTCGAAAACCGTAAGAGATACAGGATCGGTTAAATGGAGGCAAAGTTGCGCAATTTGATGCTCAATAAAATGCCGTATTGCATTTTTATTTTTTTAGCATAAAATATTCTGGTGATGGAATTTTCTGTACCAAACGTCGGCAAATATCAAAGTGACTATGTATAGTGTTTTAAGAGTGATGAAAGGATTTAATTAAAATGAAAAAAAATCAGGTCCGTATTTAAAATAAAATAAGTTGATGATGGTCGCCAGAAGCCGAAACGTCAGAGTCAATATTTAATCACACAGAGTTATAGAGCAGAAAAAGTGGCCATGAAAATGTATTTTTCATTTTAAGTTATCTTAACAAATAAAGCCAGGAAACAATAGAAAACAAAATTGAAAATTCCTTTTTTTTAGAATATATTCGGAAGTATTCGGAGTTTTTCAAAATGCAATACAGCATTTTATTGAGCATCAAATTGCGTAACTTTGCCTCCATTTAACCGATCCTGTATCTCTTACGGTTTCCGAAATCCCAATGATGAGCATCGAATTCGAGCCACCATGTACATAGACATTTGTAGACTTCAATTTGTCTTCGACATGACTCTGCCCTGTTGTATACAGATTCAAACAAAGAATATCTTCAACCAGAGTGAACCTATAAGACACAAGAACCCTACAAAAATCATCTGAACATGTCGACTCAAACTGGAGGCTCATAGAGGCTATCAGTCATTGCAGAGCACAAAGACCTACAGTACGTCTGTCCGTTCTGTAGCTACGGGGTATCCGTGAGACGGGAAACGATATTCTCTCGATGTTTTTTGTAAAAAAATAGACGACGCGTCTCATCAATAACAATCAATTCGACAAATTTGCAAGTAGCCAATAAAATGAGTGGGCGGAGCGATTTGCGGTGACGTACTCGTCAAATCGACGTATAAAATATATTGCTGTTTATTTAAATGTTTTTTGTCCGCATTCCTTTCATAGGCACAGATCCAGCAGACGTACTGTATTCTTGTAAGAAAATAAACCGGATTTAGATATGACCCTGTGAAGTTTTTGACCTCAAAAATTGAAACTCGAACTAATGGCATCGAAATGTCCTAAAAATTTCTACCGCACTACTAAAAAATTTGATTCCTTTTTTCTAGGCCCTAGAATTATACTTGAGCTTAAATTGAAAATACAAAAATAAATTTAAAATATTTAGTTATTGAAATGCTTAGGTATTGACATGCGTTTACTCTAAAGTAGAATAAGTAAATGAAAATGAGTCAAAAAAATTACTACACGTTTAATTTAAGAAAATAAAAATATCTGTTAGACATTTCCTAGATTACATTTTAGCTTAGATAATATGAAGAAAGCTATAAGAACCAAGAACCTCAAATACATTCTTTAAAGAATAATTATTTTTTCTAGAAGAGACTCATAAAAAAACCGATAAACATAACAACCCAAGGGACTTCTGCTTTCGAGAGGAAAGCTGTTCATTGCTTCTGTGAGGAAAGCTTCCACAGAGGACGTTAGCCCCCGTGGAACTCAACCCAACGTGCTTCTGTGAGGACACTCATACAGGGGACTTTAGCTCCTGCAGAGGTCCACTCAACACTCCGCTTTGCTTCTGTGAGGAGCCCCACAGGTGACTTTAGCTCCTGCAGGACCGCGCTCACTCCATTTCCAGGGAAATAAACGAACAACCAAATCAACCAGAAAAAAGTACATTTAAAAAAAAACTTACGTTTTTTGCAGAGCACTCCCCACGATGTGCATCCCTTGCATACGCTCACTAACCTGAAACAACAAAAAAATACGTTAGTTGAAAATAATAAAAAAAAAATGTTATAACATACCTGATTTTATCTCGTTCCATGCTCTCCATCCTACTGTCCTTTTCCAGAAAATGTCCGTTCCAGACCTGCACCAATCATCGTACCTCCTTAGAAACAGCCTTAAGGACAACAGTACCTTAAGACAACAATTAGTGAAGAAGGTACTACGATTGAGACCTTGCACATCGGACACCCCAAGGCCACAAAAATTATAGCTTTACTACTATAGATAATAAGAAAGATTCAAGGTGTCTTTAACAAGATAAATCTGTATTAAGAATTCTAGAGATTGAATAATAATAAATGAGGAAAATATGAGTTAATTTTAGTTTCAATGAGAATTTACTTTACTCGAAAATATAAATAAATAATTAATGATGAGCAAAGTGTAAGGATCAAATTTAAGTTATATTATATTACATCATTAATATAACAAAATTAAAAATATTTTGAATGGTTTTAGTTTAAATACAAGTTTATTAAGGAACATGATACCTCATAAGTTTTTTTTAAATGTAAATGCAATTAGAGAATAATTAAAAAATAGTAAAATGATGATAGAAAAAATAAGATTTAATACTATGAAAATGCTCTACAGAAAACTATTACAGAGACTAGAATAGAGTGATTATTGTTTGAAATTTAATTTAAAATTACAGAAAATAAAAATTATATCCGTTATATATATTTTTAGAAAGAATCTAATCCCAAATAACACTAAACAGAAAACACTAAAATAAGAAAGGCTGTGAGCCTTAGTTACCTTATCACTCCCCATTCAACACTACCAAGACTAGATAAAACTAAAAAACAATAATTTTTGATATAATAATACTTGAAAAAAGAGATTGATTCATTGTAGATCCGATTTCCTGGCACGTAGTGACACTGTTTTTTTTTGGTAATAAATGAAAAATAACAGAGTAAAAGTAAAATTTGGTTATTTTGAGAAATAGACACCCCGAAAAAAATTAAAGATATTATTTCTTGTGATTTTTACAAACGACAAGAAATACAAAAGATTATACGATTCGAATCAAAGAAGGTATGAACAAAAATAAAAAATGTGACCTTAAAATGCTGTGAAAAACCTTAGAACAGCCCCAGAACCACGAGCTGACGCGACCGTTATCCTTTAGAAATGGTTCTTCTATATTTCCTCTTCATCTGCATACTGAAACAAAGATAAAAAGAAGATCAGAAAGATGCCCAAGTCCAGAAAGTTCAAGAAAATTCAACTTACCTCCATTCCATATTATTTTACTGGCGATTCCTGCCACACGGCGTAAAAAGCAGTGGCGTCACACTGCGGGGGCAGAACGGACGCCCCTGATCCCTCAGGGACTGCGGACGGTCCCTGGGGAATCCCATTCGACGCGTCATCAGGATCGACAGAACCTGGAAATACCGTATGATCGAAAAAAAACGGCGTCCAGTTGGCTTGGAAATGACGATCGATGACATTTCCCATATAATTTTACATATAAAATGACAGCGATCTTCATTTCATAGCCATCGTTGACGCCGTTTTTATTCGATCATATGGTACTTTTTGGTAGCAGGACATCTAACACTGATCGGCAACACTGCAAATTCACAAATAACACGCGCTGCGTACACGATTAGAGTTCTGAAATAAATAGAGAAATATTTTTGAATTAAATTTATGGAAATAAAATGGACAGATGTGTGTTAATATATATTTTTATTTTGTTTATTTAATATCTTTGAAACTATTATCGAAATATATTTTACCATATCGTAGTCATTCTGAGAATTCGAATAATGAATTGAATAATGACAAGACAAGTGACATCTGTCTAAAAAAGACAGCGATTTAGAATGACAATTTGGTTATATAAAATTTTGATTGTGCCAATGAAATACATATTCTAAGTTTACTGGTTGCCTAACGATTAACATTAATTTAAAAATAAATCCCCAAAATAAATAATGAATCAAACGTTTAAACAAAAACAGACCACAGACCACACAAAACAAATTGTTAGTTAGTAGCAGTTAGTACTCATAGATATAGATGTAGTAGTATTTTGGTTTAATGGCCACAGCTATCCGGCCGGGTAATAGAATTATCATTTTTTAATAAAAATTAAAAAAAAAAACATTATAAAATTATAAAGCTAGAAGAGTATACGGTTTTTTATATTAGCTCTAATTTTTTATTGTTTATAAAAAGCATTCATAAAAAAATATATATCCTTCGAATTCTTCAATCTAGTAGCTGTTAGTAAGTAGTTTCACTTCAAATATGCGCACATAGTGCACACACAATTTTTTAATAGTAAGGGGTCGTCGTTGTGCCGGAAACACTGCGACCTGTAAGACCTATTGTGTTTGTCACCGTTCTATCTCTGCACGCACTCTCCCATTGCACGCACTACCCAGTACCAACTTCTGCAGGTCCTTGGTAGGATAGGAGCATAGCTCCTACGGTTCTAGCGTTGCTTTCCAAAATAGGTGTCGCTTGAGATCCAGAGCCTCGCAGTGACATATTATGTGTTCCGCTGCTTCAGTACTTGACCGCAGAGTCTGCAGCAAGGACTTCCTTGATCCTGAGTTTGTTCAGGTACCACTTTACAACAATATGTCTTGTCAAGAGAGCTGTTATAGTTCGCACTTAATCGTGCTAAATATTAACAATTCATTTATGGTTTTATAACTAGGTCTTAGGATGAATATTTTGCTCTACCTCTCCTTTTGTCTTTTTTTCCAGTGGATATTCTGCTCTTTCCTGATCCAGAGTTTTACTGCATTATGGGTTATACTCCTGTTACTGGCTCTGGACTAAGATAGGATTCCCAAAATGATTTAATTCTGTTCCTTTCTGCCAGAGCTCCCAGTTCACCCAGGCTTATAAGTTTATTTCCTGTTACATTACATGGTACTAATTAATTTTTATCAACTATATACAGTGCGATATATGAAAAAGCAGACTCCGCAGGCAGTTTTAGTTGTTTGATCAGAATGACACTCCCACAGATCCAAGTTACCTGCCGTGGGATTCTGGTACTGTACAAGGAAATTTCTTCTCTCTAGTGACTCACACTTACTCGGATTTATTATCTCGGTGTTTTAATAATCGGTGTTTTAATTTTTATTTCGATTGTATATATTCAAGGAATATCAATGAATTGTGTAAGAAATTGACGATATATGAAACACTCTTCAAAAATAATATATAAATGTATCGATATATTTTTTTAAAAGTGAAGGGTTCTTGGTTCTTATATTTTTAAATTCCAGATCTTTTAACATCTGTTTTGTCGAGTCTAGCCGAACACCTATTTCGGGTCATGATAGTTTCCGAATAACCAATTAATAAATTTCGAGAAATTTTTGATTGGTTGGGATGAAAATATCAGTCGGTCAATTTCGTAAATCGAGGAAACTTATATTATAACTATATCCTAAAAATATCATAGGAATAATGAGTCACTAGCAAGAAATTTTATATTATGAGCTTACAGAATCCCACCTCTGGTTCATCAAGAATGGCGAGAAATTAGTAAAATAGATGACGATAAGAACTTTTAAAGTATAGTGCCAACAAAATATCTATATATATGCTGAAATAAAAGGAAGAAGAGCACGCAAAATCCTTTAATTAGTAAAATATGTTGCCGTGCAATTTTGATAGGTAAAAGTTGATTCTCACTATACCTTCCATATCAGCTCCCTTCCGTTTTCCTTCCGTTTACATAAAATATATCATGTAAATGAATAGGACAATGCACACTATCCATTCCGTTACCCTTCCGTTTCATATGCTTTCCTCCAATACATTTTTTTGGCTGACGAACTGAAGCGTATCGGAAACAACGTTGTCAAGTTCTTACATTTGTACCAGCTCTGTTAAAATTTTGCTGATATTTATATTTATTTTTTCACCTCTTAATTAAATATATTACCTTTTTCAAAAAGATACAGATTTTTAAAATAAAACTTTCGTAATGATATAAATTGTATAATAAATAGTATGGAATTGATACGGAACCGAAGCATACGTAAATCATCAATACAATAAAAAATACGGAACGGATATGGAATGGAAACGAAAGGTATGGTAAGAATCAACTTTTATTGATAAATTAAAACTTTATAACAAAGATGTTGAATATATGTTGCCATAAACACTAATAACAATATAATAAAAACGATATGTTTTATAGTAAATACTATTTGAAGCAGGTAGTTTGTGCTAACAACTGTTGTTTGTTAACAATTGTCTTAAAAACAATAATAAAATACTTTTAAAAGGCTCGTGGACAATATTTTCATTGTAGTTGGATATACTATGCTGTTAGTCCGGTCGAGCTACCAAAATCCGTATGTTTTAGAGGGGGCCTTTTTATGATTCTAAACTGTAACGTTGACATTAATGTGGAAGTCACTTTGAAAATTTTGCAATTTGGTCGCTATATTAAATTATACCAGCAGAAAAAATAAACAAAATTTTTTAATTTAAACAAATAAAAATGTCGGAAACGGCAAGTAACTAAGTGACCAATGAAGTCTCTACGGATAGAGCTAGTGGAACTCTATATTCGCCGCATTTAAACTTCACAGATATTTAACCGATAACCGAGATATTTAACTTGAAAGATTTCGATATGTAATAAAAAAAGTCCTATTTATTTTTTTATATTTTACAAGGAATAATTTTGCGTTTGCGTAAACGTTACCGTTTTAGTTAGCGTTAATAAGTAACCGTACGCTAAAATTATGTTAAGCCAAAACTCTCCATTAGTTTCTTCCTGTCCACCAGATGGCTCTAAATGACGGATTTATTTGTTTTATTTCAGTGTCCCATCTATATGTAGTACATGAAATTAGTCTATGACTTCCTATATACTTGTATGATACATACACGTCGAAACGTCTAAGCCAGTCTAAGAAGATATTTTATTTCATAAATACACTATGTGGATGTGCGGAAATATCTACCTCGATTTTTAAAAGAAAAGTCGAAAATATATAAATACATTTTAACAACGTATAAAATCGTACGCGACTGACAAACGTTTCCGTAAGATAAAAGCCCCCGACAGAAAATATTTTTAGATTTAAAGTAAAACCTCGATTCCTCGGGAAACGGGACGGGAAAAACAAAAGGGAAAATCCTCGAATACATCGAATAAGCTTATTGATTCTTGTATTTTCTTTTAAAATTTATATAGGAAAAATGTAGGACGGAAGGAAAATTTTCCTACGAAGATTCGCTAAGACTCTGGTAACTAGAGCTAATTATCCTACAATTTTAGAATTTAGAATGAGTGGGAGAGGGGTTAACCACTGCAACCTTACAGATCTATTTTATCCCCCTTTCCTGAGTTATAACTCATCATACAATCCCAGGACTTTGACAAAAGCCAGTATCTGGGACGGTTTTACAGAGGGTAGTTCTCCATCTCCAATATCAGCCGTACCAAAGTTCATGGCACGAATGGTTGTCGTCTCGGCGCACTCAGTAATGAGGTGTTCTGGTTCCCCGTTTTCCCCATAGAATCTGCATTCACCGTTCCTTCTTAGTTTTAATCTACTGAGGTGTTCATATAGGAGTCAGTGTCCTGTTAAAAACTCCGTGACAATCCGAAGATTGTTCTTACATAAATCCAGGAAGATCTTTGATTTCTCTTAGTCGTAAGCTCTCAGAAACTTCTTCGAGTGTCTTAGACCGTTGTAAGATTCCCATTCCAGGTTGCGGATGGAGTCTTCCAAGTTCTTGAGTGCCGCCTTTAGTTCGTTACCACTTGGAAAACAGAACGGTTCTGGTCCAGTTAGTGGAGTGTTAGTTCCTTTTCTAGCTAGATCATTTGCTTTTTCATTGCCTTCTATCCCTGGGTGAGCAGGCATCCAGAGTAGCAAGACTTTGTTTTCTTTGCCTACTTTATTCAGCTTCTCTGTGCATTCTTTGACCAATTTCGAACTGATTGATGCTGAGTTGATCGCTTTTAACGCTACTTGACTAATGCGTAACTGCTGAGCAGACGTTTCTCTCTTCCAATCCTTTTTATTGCTCAATGCTACATTGAGATGTTTTTTCAAGTTGTATATTCTTGGCATATCATTCAATCTTATCCATAATTATCCTAAGAATAAAGGAAAATCATTGAATTGAACAAGACGAAAAGGTTTTATAACATTTATATAAAATTTATTCATGCGCATTTAAAAATTAGACTTTGAGGTGCTAATAACATTGGCCTGCAAAAAAGTTCTCGAACACTGGTACCATGACCGCTGATTCTTATTATACGACAAATGGTAACTAGTAACCGAGAGTGTAACCTAAGATTTTGTATAGTCGGATTTGTTAATGAACCTTACTGGGGGTTTACAAATTAGCAGTGCAAAATTAACGATCATAGAGGCTTACATTATAGAGGCATATTGACTAATTTTTGACAAGAATTTAAAGATATCTTTCGAATATATCTGTCATCAATTATATTTTTATGATCGGTTTATAACCACGATTAACCAAAAATTTTCCTTGATTTAAGTAAGAACAGTTTGCAGATTGTCTCGGAGATTTTAGGAAAACACTTTCTCATCAATGAACACCTCAATACATTAAGGCTAAGAAACAACGGCTAATGCAGATTCTGTAAGGAAAATGGGGAAACCAATTTAAGCAGAAATCAAGAACCAGGAAGGCTACATTTGTAACTTGAAATCTTTGGGAATCTTTGGGATGTAGAATGTGGAACGTTTAGGAGGGGAGTGAATCACCGCGACCTTACAGATATATTGTGTGTTCCCCTTTCTTGAGTTATAACGAGTTATAACTCATCATACAGTGTCAAGGCTTTAAAAAAAGCCAGTATCTGAGACGGCTCAACAGAGGCCAGTTTTCCATTCTCGACATCAAGTCCTTGTCTACCAAAATTCATGGCGCGAACGGTCGTCGTCGCGGCGCGGCGCACTCAGTGATAAGGTATTTTGGTATTTCTCCATTTTCCCCACAGAATCTGCATTCGCTGTTGTTTACCAGCTTTAGCCTATTGAGGTGTTCGTTGAGAAGAGAGTGTTCTGTTTCTCGGTCGTAAGTTCTGAGAAACTTTTTCGAGTGTCTTACACCGTTGGAGGACACCCATTCCAGGTTACGGATGGAGTCTTCCAGATTCTTCAGTTCCATTTTCGGTTAGTTCCCGCGTGGAAAACAAAACGGCTCTGGTCCAGTTAGTGGAGTGTTTGCTCCTTTTCTAGCTAGATCATTTGCTTTTTCATTGCCTTCTATCCTTTGGTGAGCAGACACCCAGAGTAGGAGGACTTTATTTTCTTTGCCTAATTTTTTGAGCTTTTCTAGGCATTCTTTGACCAACTTTGAATTGATGGTTACTGAGTTGATCGCGTTTAGTGCTGCTTGACTATCGGATAAGATGGCTAATTCCTCTTTTTGATAGTACCTATATAAGATAAATTGTACGTATCTTTCATTAGCGTAAACTTCTGCCTGAAGGATGCTGGGGTAGGTGCCCATTGATTTGGAGTATTTAGTTTTTGGCCTAAATACTCCTATCCCTATCCCTGCTTTGGTTTTGGAAGCATCAGTATACCACTTTATGATATGATCTTTTACATGCTGAGTAAACGTTTCTTCCTTCCAATCTTTTTGTTAATCAATACTACAGTGACGTGTTTCTCAAAGTTGTAAATCCTTGGTATGTCTTCCACTGGGAGTTGGAGAAGCGGAATTTTCTCTTTGAGGGTTTTCCACGGTAATAAGATAATGGTATACGCGTTCCAACGGTATAAGATACTCGAAGAATTCTCAGGACTTACAACCGAGAAAATTCAAAGGTTTTCCTTGATTTAAGTAAAAACAATTTTCGGATTGTCACGGGGATATTAGCAGGACACTGTCTCCTTAATACACTTACATTGCCTTATACTTGGGTAACAACAATCTTCGGATTGTTACGGGGTTTTTAACTGGACATTTTCTCCTCAAGGAACACTTCAGTAGATTAAAGCTAAGAAACAACGGTGAATGCAGATTTTGTAAGGAAAGTGGGGAAACACCAAAACACCTCATCACTGAGTGCGCCGAGACGATAACCATTTGTCACATAAACTTTGGTAAGACAGATATCGGAGATGAAAAAATAACCTTTTTAAAACCGTCTCAGATACTGGCTTTTGTCAAAGTTAATAATATAATAATGAGTTATAACTAAAGAAAGAGGGACACAATAGATCTATAAGGTCGAGGTGATGAATTTCTCCCCTCCCATACAATATACAATCGACAATAATTGCTGAACCTCTGTAAGTTCAGGTAATTACTGACTTAATAAAGAAGTGAGGGAAGCCAATAAAAGTAACATTTCCTCTAAATGAAATATATAATAATTAATAATAGTAAATATTTGTAAGAAAAACATTTACATCAAACTTTGAATTCTAATTTGAATAAAATAAAATTTAAAAATAAGGAAACGTTTGCTCATAGCAATTGGAGCTCCATAACTTAGGTAGCCTTCCATTACTGGTAATTAAATAACAAAAGTATTAAAAAAGGATTAACGAAGTGGTTGCGTGACCGGCGGTTGTGAAAATTCATAAAATAATTGCCCAACATTAATTTTCATTTAAGCTGTAAAAGTAAAACAAAAATAATGTTGTAAACGGTCGTGTAATCTCACTGAAATGTTCCACTTTAATACGATGTTATTAATATAGCGACACTAAAAATTAATTGGAGAATAACCGCAGTTTATTGGTTATTTTAAGCTATGTTACAACAGAATTATTTGTATGTGATTTTATCGGTGGGTATTCGACAATTAATTTTACTTTATTTTTTCTCTTTACTCTGAACCTAATTAAATTCATAATAAAATTCAGGTTGGAATCGTTGAATCATCATCATCATCATCATCATTTTCAGCTTTTCAACCATTTCCAATTATGGTGTGCCTCCCTTACATACTCTCTTTGTAGTTGGGTCCATTGTTGTCTATTGTTGGCTATGCGGGCCCAAGTTATCCCTGCTAATTTCCTAATATCGTGATCCCACCTCAGGTTCGTTCTTCTTCTAGGTATTTTAATTCCTCGTGGGTACCATGCCGTAATTTTTGTGGTCCATCTGTTATTCGTTCTTCTTGCCAAGTGTCCTGCCCATTTTCATTTGAGGGATTGAGATCTATTACCTGCATGGTCTTTTGTCTTATCCACTCTATTCTTTTACGTCTTTCTTGGTTATTCTCCGCATATTTCATTCCATTGAACGTTGTGCGACCTGCAGTTTTCTTATGATGTCCGTTTTAAGTGTCCATGTTTCACATGCATAGGTCATGACAGGTAGTACACATTGGTCGAATGTTTTCTTTTTACATAGAGTGATATTCTAGATTTGAATGTGATTGAGTTTAGCTTGAGTACTCCTTGCTAATTTAATTCTTCTGTTGATTTCTGGTAGTAGAGATCCCGAGCTGTGTATTAGTTGTCCCAAATAAATATATTTTTCTACTATTTTCAGTGTTGTATTATTTATTAGAATGTCTTTTCTTTCCACTAGTTCGTTGTACATTACTTTAGTTTTTGCTAAATTCATTTTGTACGAAAGCGTAGAGCTGCCATCGCAACAATGAAATATAATTTTAGCAAAATTTACATTTTTTCTGTAAATATTAAATTTACACTTTTTCTGTAAATTTACACATTTTATGTAAACTTACAGATTTTCTGTAAATTTACACTTTTTCTGTAAATTGCATGCGAAATTTACTACCCAGCAGGATGACATCCCGGTATCGACCTGTTCGTTACTCACTAGTTAAAAGTGAGCATTGTTCTTCGCAGATTAAGTTGCTATTGTGCTGTAAGTACAGATATTTATCAGAGATTATGGACGACTACATTAAAACCTACTTTTAAATCGGTAAGTCACAAAGAAATTTTGACATTATGCTAGAGGATGGTTATGCCCTAAGTTTACGTCATTTGCAGACGACAGTTTACGTCATCCCAGAGGTGGAGGCCAATCAGATCCTGTTGCAAACACTAATGCATCGGAAAGTGTGACAATACTTTCCGCGTCGATTAAAAGCATATAGAGAGAACATATTAAACAAAAAAATTGGCGCCGGTAGGCACGTATAGCCGTCCATACTAAAATATGGTAATATCTCGAAAACTGCGACTTTGACTGATTTTGATGTTATTACAAATTTTGTGGCAAATATTATTCCTATACTACCATACCTATTGGTATGGTCGGCTAAAAAATGCATACTATTATATCACACACATTTGAAATTCAATACATCATCCCCAAAATAAGGGATCACCCGATTTTCTGTACTACGGGTGTTAGACCCAGGTTCAGTATAGACGATGAGGAATAATTCCTCAAGTATTTTTGAAGAGATTGTGGTTTCAGAACAAAATATATCTTGAGGATATACTGGGATATTGCTTAATCTTTTCATATAGTCCGCATGTCTTCAATCCCTCAATTAATTGCCGCTGTGGTTCACTAATTCTGTCTTTACTAGTGAAGACTTTTGTGGATAAACTGGCGTAGAACTAACGCAGAAATTGACAGAAAAAGTGTAAATTTACAGAAAAAGTGAAAAAGCTCTACGCCTTCGTAATTTTGAGACCCACTTTATTGGTGGCTGTATTTAGTTCATTAATTTGTGCTTGTAGTTCTTCAGGACTATTGGCAATTAGGATTATGTCATCAGCGAATCTTAGATGGTAAAAATATTCTCCATCTATTTTTAACACCTTGTTGTTCCATTCCAGCCAAAATTTGACGGAAGATTTCTTCTAATGTTGCTGTAAACAGTTTTGGGAATATTGCGTCTCGCTGTCGAACTCCTTTGCCAGTTGGGAACTCAGCAGCAAGTCTTTTGTCGAATTTTGTCGTACTGTCACACTAATAATTTCAATTTTGTAAAAAAAATTAAATTACGGAAAAAAGTTGGAACCCAAGCAATCAAAATCATTTGTGCAAATAAAAGAACGGAAATCACAAAAAAAAGTTTGAAACCCAACAAAAATTATCTAAACAACTCAATTTAGTCCTAGGTGCGAAGTAGATGGCATATATATACTTTTGCTCCGAATACTTGAATACTCGGTATAGTATTTTGCTAAGAATTTTTTTAATTGTCTGTCGTTATCCATTTTTCACAAGTTTTTACGAATAGCAGTCTATTTATTTAAAGCGAAAAACTAAATATAAACAGAAAATTCAGCAGATAAAATAAAACTTAATTTCTATCCATATTTTTCCAATATCTGTTTACTTTCCAAACTGTAAATGCCACAGAATAAAACATTATTTCAAAATACAGTTTGATGCGGAAGAAATTTAATGAATTCGGCTTTGAATTCGACAACTATAAATTATTTAGGTAACAAATTTTCGTTTTACGTTCGCGTTTGAAGTTAGTATTAACTGCAAAAGCGTCAAACTGACAATCATATTGTAATATTTTCAGAATCAATTTATTTTCTTGTACTTAATTTAATTTGTACTGGGAATATTTAATATTACAGTTTCAAAAATACAAGATATAACCTGTCAGTGAGAGTTGTTGTCTGGCATTTTAATTCATAGGTAAATTATATTTTTTGTCATTGTTTGGAAGTCGTCTAACGATATATTTTCCTGACTCAGTGTACAGCCAGACGTGATGTATCTGTTCTGTGGTGTTACGTATATTCTTTTCCCCTTTTCCAGGCATAATTTCCCCAAACCAGGCATTTTACTTGTGAGCAGTACCAAAATGTTTACTGCATACGTTACAAATTACATCAGAAATAGATTATTGTGTATGCTATTTAATAGAAGATTAAATAAAATTTTGAGCAATTTATTAGTTACCACCGAGGTTACTGCACACTTTCGTTTTGGCATTAGGATATAATGCAATTTGGATATAATGCACGTGATACTTTCAAACCAATTTACCATTTACAATTTAATATTTGATAAAATATAAAATAATTTTTCTTTGTTTTTTTAAATGGAGTACCCTGTATATTATTTTTTTAATATATCTCTGAAACTATCGAAATATATGTTTGTGTATTTTCTTGAACCTTTTTTTGAATATAAATATATTTTTGGTATTTTGGTTGGAATTTGGTTGGATATTGGAATAATAATCGTTAAGGTGGGTATTAACTTGCAACAAAACACTCCGAACGAACCAAAGGCGCCGCGCGCGCTGTAACAAATTTGTGTAGTCAGTACGTTGCACCGAACGAAACCGAACGCGCCAAAAATTTTCCGAAGCTTGTCACTAAACGGGATTTGCTCAATAGAAGTTGTTCGTTGGTCGGTGTTCAGTGGAAACGGCAGTTTTGACCGTTCGTTGTGTTTGTGGTGCTGTTAAACTGTGCCTAGCTATGGAGTGGAACAGAGAAAAGTGTTTAGAGTTAATTGATTAGTTTGAGAAGCAGCCTATTTTATGGGACCCGACAAATGGGATATATTATAACAAAATAAAGAAGCATGATGCTTAGGTGGCAATTGCTAATAATATAAGGTGCACCGCAACTAGGACCTTAAGCATATTAGATTCTCAAAATCTTCTGCAGCCATCCTTATAAGATTTTTCATATGCATATATAATCTAGGTCACTAAGTAAGGCCATATTTTGACGGCGCAAAAAGAGGCGTCTTGCCTACATTTTTCGTTCTTTCCTTTTTTTGCTCTTTTTTGTTACCCGCTAATGCCTCTATAATTAAAAAAGCATCAGCTGCTATGGTAATTTCAGATGCATCCATGTCGACAAACACACTATCACTGATTACTGGTGGGAACGCAACGAACACCGCAAACAGGCGGAACGCTCCGCGCAAAATGTTTTGTTGCAGGTCGTTCAGAGCGCGCCCGGAAAATGTTTTGTTGCAGATTGTTTGAAGTGCGCGGCGCGTTTGGTTCGTTCGGAGTGTTTTGTTGCAAGTGAATACCCATCTTTAGATATGTATCTAACGATTTTAATTAATTTTTTTATGTAGTGTATTCATAATTGTGTTTTTATCCTTTTGACTGTTATACTTTATAATTTTAATTGACACTTTACTTACGATCCTGTATTTTAGATTCTGATGATGCATGATGCCTGAAAGAAATGGGAACGTACCTTAAAGGTGTTGGCATTTGCTGGTTTTGCATGGTTGCCTGTTCAGTTTTAATTTAAGAATAAATGCAGTTTTTCTTAAATTAGTTAAAAACGGCTAATCCAAGATTGTTCTAATTTGACTTTTGTATTCAGCATACGCAGACCTTCAATAAACCTTTTTACGACTTTGCTGTAAAATAAACAAGGACGTCAATATTAGGACAGATGCTTTGAATGGGATTGGCCATGTTTCAACCCGGTATTATAGGTGTTTTCCCCTTTTCGTCACCCAGTATAATATTCTATTTAAAAATCAATATCCGGATTTCTCTAAGTTTAATAAAGATATTCATCAATGATTAAAGAATACAAGGAAGTGTAACGCCCATATACTGGCTGCAGCAGAATTTGTGATGTCAGACGCCATTTTTTTGGAGGTAACGAATGACTCATCAACTGGTCATCAGCGATAATTTTAACGATTTTTATAGTTTGTGTAACTTTGAACAATCTTTATTACAATAGTCATTAGTTGTTCAGCTTTCAAGTTTAAAATCCGCAGCGATAAGAAAGAGCCAGGAGTTACATTTCATAGGTAAATAAACAGTTCACTCCACCTTTTTAGCGTTTCCTTATTGAATTCGATAATTATGTTTCTGATAAAATAAATAAATAAATAAATGCCTTATAATTGTCAAGAAATTTTACAATTTGTAGACAAAGGTTAAATAAACAAACAAAGTAATCAAACAAGGTACACAAACAAAAGATAATACAAAACATTATACAAATAATATTGTCAGTCTTATTGTTTAAAATAAACATTTATATAAATGTTTACAATGTCAAAGAATAAAAAAAATAAAAATAATATTCAAAAATATTTAGTTAGTTTATAGTAAAAATATCAATGACCCCTAAATAAATTTATCTCGGTGTCATATAGCAATAGCAAACATTAGATCAGTGTTTACAAGATCAAATTCGATTATCAAAATATAATTCATTGACGGCGTAGAAAGCCTTGTCTAGTAAATAAGAGTTCAATGCTTTGCGAAATGAAGAAAATGATGTTATGGATTTGATTTCAAATGGCAGGTGATTGTGCATTTTTTTCGAGTTGTATAATATTGAACTTTTAACTAACTCTGAGCGTGGGGTAGGTAGATAAAGATCTTGCTCCGCGTTCCTGAGTGGATAAGTGTGAGATGGCCTTTCTTGAAAAGCTGATACATGCTTACGTATTAGGCAAACGGATTCAAATATAAATAAGGAAGGAAGCGTTAATATTTTTAATTTTTTTAAAAATTCCTGGCAATGAGTTCTGCTGTTTAGTCCCAGTGGATATCGAACAGCTTTCTTCTGGAGCTTGAAAATGCGGTCAAATTGAGTCGCACAATGTACCCCAATACGTAAGAATGGAAGGGCATACCTGAGGTGCGACTCAAAAAGTGCATAATAAATAGTTCTAGCCACTGACAAGTTAAGCTCCTTAGAAACAGATCTTAACGCAAAACAGGCAGAGCTCAATGTTTTCGACAAAGTTTCGATATGCATGTCCCATTTCAGAGAATTGTCTACAATAAGCCCTAAGAATTTTACAGATTTTACGACGTCAATGGTGGTAAGTACAAAAGGCTGCAGCGAGTTTTTATACGACAAAGCTTTAGTTTTAGAAATGTTGAGACTCAGGAGGTTCGAATCGCACCAAGATTTAATGTTGATTAAGTCGTTTGATATAATCCTATGAAGTGCCGTGATGTGCTTGTTGCTCCAAGTGAAGCTAGTGTTGTCGGCAAAAAGACATATTTTGCCACTGATGTTTATGTTAGCAATGTCGTTAATAAAAAGAAGAAACAAAATGGGGCCTAGCACTGAGCCTTGCGGTACTCCACATTCTATTGGCTTGCTAGCAGACAGCGTGGTATCCACCCTCACAAGTTGACTTCTGTTGCTCAGATACGACTTAAACCATTCGAGAGATGTTCCCCTTAACCCATAGTGCTGCAGTTTATTAATTAGGATCTTATGATTTACACAGTCGAACGCCTTAGAAAAATCACAGAAAATTGTTGCTGTAAAATGATGGTTATTTAGGCTGGAGTAAACTTTATTAAGGAGGGAAATCATAGCGTCATTTATGGACTTGTTGCTCAGAAATCGAAACTGAAATTGAAACTGTTCAGTAAGTATTTTCTACTTAAACAGAAAAGATACAAGCCTTCCTTTAACCAACCTTTCTATAATCTTAGATAGCGTTGGAAGGAGTGCAATTGGCGATAGTTAGAAGCTTCATCTTTGTCTCCTCCTTTATGCAGAAGAATGATTATTGCCGTCTTAAGACATTTTAGAAAAATACGATTTTGGAATGACATGTTTATTAAAGTTGTTAAGTCATTCAGAGTGCTTTCTGGCAGATTCGAAAACATTTTTAAAGTTAGCCCGTCTGTCCCAGAAGAGGATTTATTTTTGATGGTATTAATTGTACTGCGAAGCTCTTCTAAAACTACGGGCGAAAAAAAGAAACTGTGTAAGTTTACATTATCATTAGAGAGATATGAAAGTGGACCATGAGAAGGACATATGGTATTAGTTAAGTTTCTCGCTACATTTACAAAGTAATCGTTAAGGTTCTGAGGTGAGGTAGAGATATTGCTAGATGAAGAAGCTGAAGAAGGTAAAAGATATTATATGTAGGTACTTGATATGTGCTATATGTGAATACAAGTTTTGTACCTTTTGTTAACATTTTAATGTGATTTTTCTTAATTAATAATCCACAGAATGATACCACGGCATACGCCGTAGGCGTAGTCAAAACATTTATTAAAAACATAAATGTCTCTTCCAGCAGCTAAGTTAAGAAAAATATGTGCCACGGCACTGTTTGGATGTCAGGTAACAATTTGGTGTCGGATGTTATTAGAACTTGTATTCTTTAGTCATTGCTACTCATAAATCAAATAATTTTCAAGAGGTTATTAACAAAAACGGTATATACGAACTCTATTTTCTCGACTAAAAAATAAAGGAACTCTTTTTCGTTGCGAATAAAAGTTTACACCCGTTCAGCCGCGAGAGAGAAATACACTGTCATAAATATTAAACAAAAATAAACTCTCGCCAGCGATTTATTCATCCGCTCTGCTTATGAAATATGCAACAACAGCAACAGTTGTAACTCGGAAAGCCTCATTCTCCAAACCGTTGCTCTATCGATTCCCGTTTTGTTGAATAAGTCAACGGGACTTCGTACTACACCTTTGAAACGCTAAATTGTTTATAGTCTGTGAAATTTGATGCTTCTATATTTTTACACCTATTTCAATATACCTACGTGTTTCAATTATATATTTTTATACTATTGATTTTGGCCGAAAATATTTGTACTTTAGGCCCTGTATAGTAATTAAACTGGAGTATACTCTGTTTTACGATTCTAGGAAGATTTCGACAGACAATGGCAGAAAAAAAAGGCAAATGACGTACATACCAATCCATTTATTCCACTACAAAAATGTTTCTGATATTTTTAAGTTAACTATGATTGGGTTTATATATCAATCCGTCATAGCGTTGTCGCTTTTTGTCATAGCGTTGTCGCTTTCTTGAGTTATAACGTGTTATAAGCCATCATACAGTCTCAGGGCTTTGACAAAAGCCAGTATCTGAAACGGCTCCACAGGGGCCAGCTCTCCATCTTCGACATCAGCCCTGCCAAAGTTTATGGCATGACCGATTCTCGTCTTGGTACACTCAGTGTTAAGGTGTTCTGGTGTTTCCCCATTTTCCCCACAGATTCTGCATTCGCCGTTTTTTCTCAGCTTCATTCTACTGAGGTATTCGTTGAGGAAACAGTGTCTTGTTAGAAACCCCGTGACAATCCGAAGATTGTTTTTACTTAAATCAAGGAAAATTTTTGATTTTTCTCGATCGTAAGTTCTGAGGCACTTTTTCGAGTGTCTTAGACCGTTGCTTTGGAGGATTCCCATTCTACGTTACGAATGGAATGCCCCAGGTTTTTCAGTTCCGCTTGGAAAGCTGAATGGTTCTGGTCCAATTAGTGGAGTGTTCGCTCCTTTTCTAGCTAGATAGTCTGCTTTTTCATTGCCTTCTATCCCTTCGTGAGCCGGCACCCAGAGTAGGAGAACTTTATTTTCTTTGCCAAATTTGTTCAGTTTCACTAGGCATTCTTTGACCATCTTCGAATTGATGGTTACTGAGTTGATCGCTTTTAATGCTGATTGACTATCGGATAAGCTCTTGTTAAATTGTCATATAAACAGCTCTGGGAAATTAATAAACATCTGCGATTTTGATTTTGCATTTTGATTGATTTTGTTACGTGTGTTTTGTGTTTTTTAAATTTAAGTGAAGAAAAAATCGAGGGAAAAATACCTGGAAAAATAAGTGTAGAACCAGAGAGTTGTATTAGCCGCCAAAAAAGTTTGCATACCATCCGTATATGGTACTAAAAATTGGAGTAGCTGTAAAATTAATTGTTAAGTAAATAATAATAGCTTTTAGTACCGAAGAGAGATAAGATCAAATTGTGCTGATTTGAAAAAAATAAGATTGAAGTTAGTTAACAAACTTTTAAGGTATAAAATTCAGAAAGAGTTTGTAAATTATTGAAATTATAATTAATAAAATATTTTGTTTTGTTTATTCCTGTGCAATATTAAAATTCTTTTATTTGTACATAAGTCATATTGATAACTATAATAAAAAATGTCGGAAGTTTCTTAAAGTTTGAAAGTTAAGAAATTGTTCTATTCTATAGATATTTTTTGTATATAGGGTGGCGCCTCTCATACGCCGCTGAGGCTCCAAGGAGAACGACATTTTCTATTGAAATGAAATTTTGTGAGCATATGTAGGTTAATTCAGAGTACTTTTTAAAAATATAGAGAGTTATACAGGGTGTCCCCAAAAAAGTTACATATCTAAGTTGTGTTTTTTGTAATGGAACACCCTATATATTAATTGATTTTTGGATTCTGGGAAAAAAATAAAGGTGAGTTTTATTAAAGAAGCATATACATAAAACCTAAGGATTTTGACATATTTAAACTTTGATGTGTAACTTTTTTTGGAGACACCCTGTATAATTCTATATATTTTTATAAAATGCTTTCAGTTAACCTACATACGCTGTCAAAATTCAATCAATATAAACTACCGTTCTCCTATGTGGTGTTTTGTTTAACACATACCTTTGTTTATTTTGTATTAACGAACACCCTAAAGTATTTTAAGAAAAACTGCAACTATTTTTAAATTAAAACTGAATAGGTAACAATGCAAAACGAACATACCAAGGCAAATGCCAACATACCTTAACTTGTCATCCTATAATTTTATCAACGCCAAATTGTATTTATTAAACGTTTAGGTTTTTGCCTATTTTGAACAATTTTTACACTATATAAATGCATTTTGTGCACACTAACCGTAACCGTTTTGTGCACACTAACCGTAACCGTTGTGTATACCGTGCTGGCAACTGTTACTTTTGGGTCGGCATTTACATGTGTGGAAGTAAATCGCATACTCGGAGTGAGAGAAATGCGACCGACCGAGGCGACGCGCGACGGTGTGCTGTTGCGGCGTTGCCGATACGCCTTTCCCTATCAAGTAAAGTAAAATCAGGATCGCAAACCGCTTATTTTTAAAAAACTTTTTTTTCAAGAGATAACTAGATAAAATCATTAGACTTGTTTCTGAGCATCTGAAATGGAATTATAAGAATATCGTTAAGGTGTCATTTTTTTATAACGAGAAAACGTCAGTAATCACGATAATTTAAATACTCAACTTTTTAACACATAACAGGCCATAACTCAAGAACCACTTTAGATATTGAAACTTTTTTTTATTTTCAAGATCGGATATTTTACAATATGTTTACATAAGAAAAATTCGATAAGGTTGTTTTTTCCATTGAAAAATTGTAAACAATCCATCCATTTACTTTTAGAGCATAGCAATTTTCAGCAATCGTGTAATTTTTTTATTGATAAAGATTTTCATATACTGTCTACAAAGAAAATACAGCAGAAATATTAACAAAGTTCTTGAAAAAACTACAATCTATTATTTCTAATAGATTTCGAGATATCGATTTTTGAATTCTAATAGCGCGACCACTATCGAACACCCACTCAATTTCACTTATTTTTACCAAAAATGCAAGTGTTTCTAGCTTGCACTTAAAAAAATTAAGCTATAGGGAAAATTACAACGACTCGTTAATAAATAAACAAATCAAGTATCACGAGACGTAATTAAATCGTGAAGCTGAACGCATGACGTACACCTTTCCCTAGAACTTTAAGTACTGGACAGAGGTATTGATTGGGTCAACTGCGGACAAATCTGCTATATCCCCTTCCACGTCTCTTAGCGATGTGCACAGTTTCTCGGTTTATTTCATACGTTTGGCAGCGTATTTACTGTCCTCTCTATGTTCAGTACATTATAAACGCTAGAGATGGGAAGACCCGGTTCATTCCCGTGACCCGTGTCTCACCAGGTCATTCATTGAAATGACCCGTTCATCATGATTCGTTCATATGAATGATCGCTTTACTGTGTTTCAGTGTAACTTATTCAGAACATTCTCGAAGCTCGGAACGCTGAATGAAATGATGCATGAATGATTTTATCTTAATCATTATGAAGAAATATTATCGCGATCGCGATGACGCGATGCCTAGCTTGATTAACTAATAATGTGAAAACAATATAAGACGTAAATTACGGTAAATTAGATATTAAAATGCGGCTCGGATGTTTGCATTGATCGTTGAACGGGCCGGGGTTTAATTCGAACGACGCGACGCGATACGTAAAAAGAGTTCGTTTGGTTCGTTTTTCATTTCAATCTTCAATGATCCGATCGTTGTTTTAGGTTCAAATTCAGTAAGACACGCAGGAGAGGATTTTGTGTTTCGGGTCATATGATTGATAGGGTCACGTGAGGTGACCGAGTCAATCACGGGTCTTTCTAAAGATTCGATCATTGTGAACGAATCATTCACGAACGACACATCTCTAATAAACGCATTGTACTCTTCTTACATACGGAAATCTCGACCCAAGACTAACCTTTGCCAGCCCTTAGCATGTACTTGTTGTGCTGTCTACTATACCACGTTATCACAACGTAACGTGGTATTGTAGACAGCACCACAAATATAGCATTTAACAGTAAATTCATTTGTCTGCCAACTTATATTCAGTTTTAATTAAACAGATACAGTTTTTCTTAAATTACTTAAAATTGGCTTTTCCAAAATAATTCAAATTTGGCATAGATATTCAACATACGCATAGACCTTCAAAAAATCTATTTACAACTGGGTTGAAAATTTAACAGGGAAGCCAGTATTTGCACACATAAAAATTTGCATGGAATTTCCTATATTTTCAGCTTCGATACATCACCCGGTATACTATTAATACAATAAATAAAAAGATTTTTAAATAATTTGGCATGGCTGTGTAACTTTGTTTCTCTACAGCATTAAGGATTTTATTATGCAAAAGCGAATTCTGTGCAAGGGGGTGAAAATAACGAAGTTTTCAATAATAAATGTAACAGCGTGAGAGCTACCAGGCTTACACACGACAATCTATTTAATGCTTTATATTTAGTACATATTCCAGTTTTATATTCCATTTTTTCGTGACGCAAACGGCTTATATGTATTTCTGGACCCCAATTTTACCAGCTCTCGAAATGAAATTATCTTGTTCCAATTCTTTACACTGGATTTTCGGGCGATAAGAAGAGGGTTTCTATTGAGTCGTACATTTTTTCAATAGTGTAGGATTTCCGGAAGCTAAAAAGTCTCGAATTTTCGTATAAACATCCAATATATATTTTAGGATATAAAGTAATCGCAAAACATTTTCCGATGCACGTCATCAATCATATCGATATTGACACTAAAGTCTATAAACCTGACTAAATGAATTTTGGCAAAAATGTTTAAATTTGTTGTATAATTTAAGATACCGACCAGCTCTTTATTTTACTTTATAAAGCAAATGCTTGTAACAGATATTTTATTTAGATTAAAGCTGCAAAAATTAGTTTAAAGCGATTTTTATTATTGCTAAGTTGGTCACATTGCGCCGCGATCAGCAAGGTTGTCGTTTATTATTTGACAATTATTATCCTAATATCAGTCATTATTTTGTATAATATCGTGTTGCTTTTGAATCTTTGAGAGTAATTCTCGTTTTTTTGCCGATTTTCATAGTATTTTTTAAAAATTGTACTTTTAAGCACAAACAGTTCTTTTAAGAACTAAATTTTTGTATTGCATTTATTGAAATTGTGTGTTGAAAATATTACGCATTTAAAGAGTCTAAGCAAAGAGCTTGTAGCTTTCCTGATAAATTATTTTGAACGAGAACGTGACAATAAATGTCGTTGATTACCCTTGACTACAGTCAGAGAAGTAATTTTGATTGATAAGCACATTATACCACTTTCAAAGTTATTTCTACGTTAGTTTTTATTAAATTCTGTGATTGTTAGTTTGTGCATTAATATCCCCCCCTTACTCGTTATTACCACTTATGGCGTTGTAAGATGTACATCAATAAATAAATAAATAACCCATAATAACGCTTAGAATAATCTTCATAATTGACTAGTTTTTGCCAATATGTAATAAGTAATAAATATAAAACAAATAAATAACAATAATAAGCTATAAAACAAATAAATCAATTAATTACTAAACTATTAGTTATAAAAAAAACCATAAAAATCTTTATAAAATGATATAATAAATATATTATTTGTCCATTTTAAATTAAGATTCATCTAATAAATCCATCACAATCTGGCAGCGCTGTCGCCATCGCTTGTCACTCAAAGTTGATCATGTGCATCGGAAATTGTTTTGCGATTATACATGGTGTCTCAGATTTTAATCGGGAAAATTTAATAGACGATAGAACTTTCAAAAATAAAACAAAAAGTTCATATCAACTTGTAAGATTTAAAGCTTCCTTTTCGAGATACAGGGTGTCAAAGTTACTTAAAAAAGAAAAAAAAATAAGATATTTGAAAAACTATTTAATGGATTTTGATATAACTTGACCCGTTTATAATAATTACTATGGGACTTAATTTGTGTGTGTGATGTAATTAGATTTAAGTTTAATGGCCAGGGGCGGCGGTGGGGCATCACTGTTAAATTATTTTAAAGGAAAAAATAGCCATGCCACTGCTTTTTTAGATGTTTAATATTATTTTTGGATTTAGTAATTAAAAATATAATTTTTTCGTCTCCTGACTTTTTTGTCTATAACCTAACCATCATTATTTAATTTATTGTCCAGGGTGGAGTGAATAAATTAATTTAATTTTTTTCGCAAGAAGTAAGCAAGATAGACAAAAAAGTCAGGAGACAAGAAAATAATATTTTTAATTACTAAATCCAAAATAATATTAAACATCTAAAAAGCAGTGGCGTGCCTATTTTTCCTTTAAAAATAATTTAACAGTGATGCCCCCACCGCCGCCCCTGGCCATTAAACTTAAATCTAATTACATCAAATTAGTCCCCCATAGTAAGTATTATAAACGGGTCAAGTTATATCAAAGTCGATTAAATAGTTTTCAAATATCTTAATTTGTTTTTCTTTTAAGTAACCTTTAACACCCTGTATCTCAAAAAGGAAGCTTTAAATCTTACAAGTTGATATTATGAACTTTTTGTTTTATTTTTGCAAGTTCTATCGTCTATTAATTTCCCTATTAAAATCTGAGACACCTGTATATCCATAAACGGGTTTCATATTTTAGAACAAGAATATTAAAAAAAAACTGCGTGTGCACTATGTGCATATTTGAAGTGAAACTTCTTTCTAAGAGCTATTAAATTGAAGCATTTAAAGTTTGAAAAAGTTACATATGCTGTTTTAATATAAATATTATTTCCAATTTATTTTTGTAATCTGTACATTTTCTGCTTTCTCAGTACCCTGCAAATTTTGTGGAATACCATCCAAAATAAATACTTTTATGCAAATACCTAACAAGGTTAAAGCTTAAATTTATTTAAGAAGAGAAAACTTTTTGAACCTAACCAACAATTCGTATTTCTAGTGGTTTACAGTAATTTTGTTAAATTATACAAATATTATCGTTGATTATTGGTTTGAAATAATAAATATGAAAGTGTTCTGGCAACTGACATAGACGCTTTACTTAGACCATTATTCAGAAGCTACAACCTATCAATGAAAATATGTATAAAAATTTAATTCCTAGCACACAACTAGAAGATATTGGTTATAGTGATTTTCTTAGCCGCGTATGGAACAGATCGTTACCCAAAGCAAGTTAAATTATTGTTTTACAAAGGGTAGATCTACCCCGCATGGGGTAGCTGTGGCAACACTACCGTTACCACTTTTCCTGACTCTCATTCGAGTGGCACGGCCTTGAATTTTTACTCCCAACGTAAAAAAGTTTTACTTCAAAAATCTATTAAGTGAATGTGTGATATCGTGGCCAAAATAAATTGAAAAGTCTTGAAATGTAGATTGTAAAGTATATGGGAGTGGGAATGTTAATCACCGCGGCCTTATAGATCTATTGTGTCCTTCTTTCTTGAGTTATAACTGTTCATATAGTTTCAGGGCTTTGGCAAAAGCCAGTATCTTAAGCGATTTTATGGAAATTAAATTAAGTTAATTTTAAAATTTTATTTTATTCTTCCAAGATTATTCGTATTTAAATGAAGTAAAATCTTTGATTTTTCTCGGTCGTAAGTCTTGAAAAATCTCTTCGGATGTCTTAGGTCGATGGAGAATTGCCATTCCAGATTACGGATCTTCCAAGTTCTTGAGTTCTGGTTTAGGTTAGTTTCCACTTGTGAAGAAAATCTTGGAATAGTAGACCTCAAACATTTTTAAACATTAGAGGTCCTTATAGCAAAGTATTTTTATTATTTGATTATGACTTTGTTGTTGAAAAATCAAACAAGCTTAATTCAAAAAACTATTTTCAATTTGTTTATGATTTTGATATTAACATTATAATATTGCATGTCTAAAGGCGGAGATTGACTTGAGCCGAGCGGTGTAATGTAACGTGTTACAAAACGAGCATTCCCTAGTCAAATAATCGGTGAACCGAGCAGCTCGCTAGTAACTTTGAATAAAGAGACTAAGGAAGGAGCATAATGCTATCCATGTATTCATGCATGGTGGGCGGAAACAGCACTCTAGGGTGGGGATCCTTGACAGTTCTGTTTGACGATTCATTTGACACATTTGAATTTGATTTGAAATTTTGTGGATTTGTCAGTCTTTACGGAGCTTATTTTATGTTATTTATTATTTATTCTTATTCTCCTACTGATAGTTGTATAAAGGTAGTAAATCTAGATGGAAATTGTGGCAGAACTTAAATTCACAGTGACACTATCGCGATTTATCGAAAAAGACTCTAAAATAGTTGGTTGTGTAGCGTGCGGTAGATCTCAGCAAAAATTGAGTGAAATAATGGAACAACTTTTCGCTAGTAAGTGACTATATAATATACATACGTGTAGTAAACCGATCATTTATGAAATTCACTTAAATTAACTAAATTATATATTTTTCTTGCATTTTAGCTTTTATTTATTACTTGTCAAAGATTAGATGTCAAAGAATTTAGATACGTTAATTTGACTTACCTGCTTCAGTAGCGTATCGGATGTTTGTGTTAATAAATACTTATTATAACTTATCTATTTTTATTAGAATTATATATTTTTATAACAATTTTAATAACTACCAACATTTATTCACAACGTAAAATAAAACAACAAATTATTGAGTCTACCCCACGTCTACCCTACATCATAGTTTTACATTTTTTAAATAAAATTAGAACGACACTGATAAACCGGAATTTAAGTCGGCCATATTTGAGACCCATCGCGGTGTACCTAAAATTTTTGATATGTTCCTTCCTTAGTCTTCTTATTCAAAGGCTAGTAACAATGGTGCTACACTCCTAGATCATATATATACGTGGATAATATTATAGATAGATCATATATAATTACGTGGATAAGTAAATCACTATGGAAACTGTCGCAAACATATCAACGACTTCCATTTATCTTCTTTTTTTTGTTTCACACATGGTCCTTCTACTCTATTTATCCTTGTCATCCTTGTCGAGGACCTATCGTCCGCGCGCCAAATTTGAACATTAATTTTAAAAATTTAATTTGTAAAATGCTTATATTTGAAGAGTAAATTGAATGTTTACTGTCCTAAAAATTAAATTATATAAAAAATACATTTTTTCATACAACCACTCCGTACGAATATCAATATTCTTAGGAAATCTAAGCAGAAAGTATGCACGTGGCTTAATATAAATAAAACAACTTAATACTGTACTTGCCTGTGAAAAGATAATTCGTGGACCTTTATATTAGAACTTTCACACACTAAACACTTTCTAGTCATTTTTACGAGTATTTAGAAAGTCCAGCGAAGAAAAATAGAAATATAATTGCACAAACTTAAAATTAACTTCTCACTGAACAGTTGAGACTTGCATCCTTGGCTATATAAAAGCGGTCGATAAAAGAGTAATTAATACAATTATTTTTAAATTAAAAAACGCAATAAACAAGCGTCGTTACACAATGGAAATAAGATTATAACATATGATTATGACAAGATTATGAAAATATGATGACAAAGAAAAGTTGGTTTCCATAACAATGTATAATTTGTATTTTCTAAACCGTATAAAATTGTGATTATTTTGGAAATACGTGCAACTTTTAATACGCATGCGCACAGTAAGGTATAGCCTATATATCAGAACGTTTCATAAGTGCAATAAAAAAGGTTTGAAAATTACATGTCGTGATGTTGGAGACATATTTTTTAATGCTAAACTTATGGCGTTGATTGATCCACGTAAGTATACCTATATGATCTAGAACTTCATTCGACTGTCGGTTATTTAGCGAATATATTTGACAACATTACAAGTAAATACAATCAACAAGTCACTACAAGCCAATACAATCATATTTCTAGTAGATACAGTGGCTTTAATTGTGATTGAGTATTCTTCTGTTAATTTAGCGGTGTAACAACATTATCGTCGCGAGCAGGAAACAAAGATTTGACTAAAGCCAGTATCTATGAGACGGGTTTACAGAGGTTAGCTCTCCTTCTCCGATATCAGTCGTACTCTTATTCGTTTATGGCACGAATGGTTGTCGTCTCGGCGTACTCAGTGATAAGTCATAGTAGCACTCAGTGATAAGTCATAAGTCTCTCAGTAGCATTTCCCCATTTTTCTCACAGAGTCTACAGTCGCCGATGTTTCTTAGCTTCAATCTACTGGGGTGTTCATTAAGGGAACAACGTCCTGTTAAAAACCCCGTGATTAACCCAAGATTGTTCTTACTTAAATCAAGAATATTTTTTAATTTTTCTCGGTCGTAAGTCCTGAGGAATTTCTTCGAATCTCTTTCGCCGTTGGAGGATTCCCATTCCAGGTTGCGGATGGAGTCTTCCAGGTTCTTGAATTCTGCTTTAAGTTGGTTTCCAGTTGGGAAGCAGAACGGTTCTGGTCCAGTTAGTTGAGTGTCTTTCTAGCTAGATCGTTAGCTTTTTCATTACCTGGTTCTATACCTTGGTGTCCTAACCAATATCGGCTGCCATCCAGTGTAGGAGTAGTCCCCGATCTTAGAATTTAGTAATTAATTTTTGTATCTTGGTACCTATAAACAACAGTTGAACTTTATGAATAATTATTCATCTTTATTGTTATGTTGCTAGATAGTATTAAGAATTACGTTCCCGTATAAGAAAGTTCTTTGCAAGAGATAAAATTACGAAATACTAACTAATAAATGTGACAGCGTGAGATTTTATTAATCTTGCACACAATTTATTTCCTACCCTATATTTAAACCAAATTCAACTTTTATATTGAAATCGCGAAGCAAACGACATATTTTGGGGCTCCAAGCTTCACCGGCCCTATAACATAAATTGTCTCGTCATGCCAATTCTTTGGACCGGATTTTTCCAGGCGACAAAGAAATATAAGTTGTACGTCGAAAACCGGTATTTCTCAACAGGTCGTAGCGTCGAACTAGTGAAATATGAAGACGACAAGGATCGGCCAAAAATCAAAGAAAACGTAAAGATGCTTTCCGCGAAAAAACGAAATACCGTCGTTTCGATCGAAAGGATAGAAAAAGAAAGACAATATTTCATTCGGATATGGTAAAAATAAATTTGGGAATAGTATCTGAAGTGAACTCAAAGGTAATCTATACTAATATATAAAATCCTTAAGTGACTGACATTCTAATTAATCACAGTCCTGGTCAAACCACTCTACGTAAGATGCTCAATTTTGGCATACAGGTTGATTCTCGGGTGTAGAGGTTCGACAAGAAGGGATTTTTCGAAATTCCAGTTCCAAGAGGGTGAAACCACCCCTCAAATATTACAATATTTTTTATTTAAAAAACGGTCAAGTTTCCGAAAAAACGCTTAAACACGTATATTTTATTTTGTTTTTTTACATATTTTAAGATATTTTAAAAATGTATACAGGGTTTTCGAAAAATCTGGTCATTGATTAATCACGATCCTGCTTAAAGCGCTCGACGTAAAAACCTGATTTTTGGAAAACAGGTTGACTTTAGGGTGTAGAGGTTCGATAAGACGGGATTTTTCGAAACTCACATTCTAAAGGGGTGAAACTATCCGTCAAATATTAAAATATTTTTTATTTAAAAACCGGTGAGTTTTTCGGAAAAACTCTTAAAACGTATATTTTATTTTGTTTTACATATTTTAAGATTTTTTATAAATTTATACAGGGTATTTCATAAAATATGACCATTGAGTAATCACGATTCTGCTTAAACTGCTTGACGTTTAAAGCTGACTGTGGGGTGTAGAGGTTCGATAAGGAGGGGTTTCTCGAATCTCAAATTCCAAGAGGGTGAAAACGCTCCTCAAATATTACAATATTTGTTATTTAAAAAACGGTTAGTCTTTCGGGAAAACGCTTGGACACGCATAATTTATTTTGTTTTTTACATATTTTGAAATTTTTAAAAAATCATACAGGGTGTTCCAAAAAGTTGGGTAATTTATAAACCACGATTCTGCTCAAACTGCTTGACTTAAAAAGCTTATTTTTTGCAAACGGATTTTCAGTTCAAGTCAAATTCCAACGAGATAAAACTACGTCTCAAATATTACCAAGTTATATAATAATATCGCCATATTGTTTTTTCTTATGCTGACATAAATGTGAGAAAATTTTATCCAGTTAGCATGTTAATGGAAATTCTTGCTTTGCTTTATCATCAATCATCATCATTACAAATTATTAATTCGACGCGAACGAAGTCGCGGGTATACACGCTAGTAACTTATAATATAATTTTTTAACTTTTAAAAAACAGCCTATACAGGATTCTACAAATTCGAGGTAGGTACGGGCATTGATATCTCGGTAACCGTAATAGATACGAACATGTTTAAGCTGGGGCAAAGTTGCGTTTTGGGATGTCCACAAAGATACCATCAAAAAATAAAAAATAAATAAAAATTTCAAGGATTGTTGAGTTTTTTGGAAAAAAACGATCTTTTTTTTGAAAATGAGTTTTATTTTTTCCTGTCGTTATTTTTTAGAAAATCAAAAAACTAATTGCACATTCTCATAGCCATTTCATTAGGGCTATCTGATAGTATTTTTAGATTTTCAAATTTGCTGGTAATTTGTGAGATACAGAGGCCAACTTAATTTTTTTAAATAAAGACCTGCATTTTTTATTTCAGGTTTTGAAAGAACTCGGTCTCCTGAGTACAATGAAATGCCACACTTTACTTTTTTTTTTGTTTTGTCTACCTTAGCAACAACAAAACTATTTAATTATTATTTAAAATAAGTCCGACTCTGGTTTTTTAAATTATTTAATTAATAATACTTTATTAATAATATTTAATTAATGATTATATTCATCGCAACAATTTTGATCAGCGCTAATTAACAGTTAATAAAAAAAATCGAGCTAAATCAGCAATTTAACACGTTAAGCCCCGGGTGGCATTTCACTGGTGCCACACTTTAGTGTACCCCTGGGACCGCGTGATATCACAATGATGCTACACAGTAAGATTTGATTTTGGACGCCGAGGCATCAAGGCGATTGATTTTGAAAATCTACGGTCCAAAGGGCACATGCATGTTAGCGGGTTGGGAAAATTTTAAAACCTATAAATTTTATCGCATAGTAAAACAGACGATCATTTTTTAGAATACTTAAATACTTAAATAATTATACAAATAGTTAAATAGCATACAAATACTTAAATATATACAGACACTGGTTTTACAAACCCAACACAGGTATTTTGATCGTGGCGTTTTATTTTGTGCTTCTGCCCTACCCAGTTCTTGCTTGATTCTTGCGTAGCAAACAACACATATGTTAGTATCAACACATTAAATCATCTGTTCTTTTTGACTTCTATCAAACGATGATTATTACTACCTGTAATATTTTAGAGAATTTGCTATAAAATATTATCGAAATAAAATACTAAACTTTTCAAAACCTCGTTTAATACTATAATAATAACTACTATTGCGAGAGATATATACATGCCACAAAAAACATGGAATGCTCCCGCCCATAAACAAATATAGATACAATATTGTCAGGCTTACTTTAATTTATATACATATTACATCACACTTCCCTCCTACAAAAAAAAACTAATTATACATTAAACGTTGCACTGGTTTCACTAAACGTTTTGGCCGATTTTCACTGAGATCAGAATTAATATTTTCAACTTTATCAGGAGATGTTGAGTTTACAATCGAATTTTCTTGAGAAATCCCCTCATTATGACTTACGCCTTGTTCATCAATTAATTCTTTAGAAATAGCTGATTCATTAATAAAAAAATTTCTTTATCTGGTTTAAATGCCGCTTCCAAATAATGTCATAAAATGAAGGAATTTTTACCAAGTACATACATTTTCTTATTTTTTATAAATTTTACCACGTATCCAAGTAGGTTTTTGGACATTTCTGTAATCCTTAACTGTAACATTTTCATTAATACTAAACTGCATAAATCTATTGCCTCTATGATAATATTTTTGTATATTTTGCTGCTTAATGACTTTATTTTACATTAGTAGAACTTGCACAAAAAGTTGATTATCATTTTCAGGCAACAAATTACTAAACCTAGTACGCACTTTCCTAGTAAACATCAACTGCGATGGTGAAACACCAGTCGTGCAATGAAGCGTATTTCGAAATTCAAATACAGAAAATTGCATAATAACCCTATTTAAATTATTCTCTACTTGAGTACTATTACTAGTTAGAGCGTTTTTTAAGTGCAGTTTTAACTGTTTTTACCGCATTTTTCGGCGGTCCCATTTGAGGAAGGATGAAAAGGAGGTGAAGTTTTATGCTTAATATTGTTCATACACAAAAAATTTTGAAAATCATTGCTGCAAAAAGTTTTTGCATTATCTGTAACTATAAATTTGGGTAATCCAAATCTTGAAAAACAATTCCTTAAACAGTCGATAGTTACCTTGGAGGTTATAGATGTTACTGGAAAAATTTCCAACCATTTAGTGTGACTATCGACTATCACTAAAAACTGTTTATTTAAAAATGGCCCCATGAAATCGACATGTAGTCTTATCCAAGGTTCTTCTGGCCAAGGCCAAGTGTCAAGAATTGCCTTGCTAGGGATTTTCTTATACAATAGGCAAGAAGGACAAGCGGAACAAATATTTTCGATGTACCTACTTGTCCAAACCTGGCCACCAGAAATATGACCTAGCTAAACTTTTAGTTTTAATCATTCCCATGTGTGTGGAATGCAAGTCTTTTAGAATTTGTTTTTGAAAAACACAGGGAATAATTATTCTATTGTTCCACAATATACACTCTGATTCAATGCTTAACTCATTTCGAATGCGAAAAAATGGTTTTAAATTATCGGAAATATTTTGTGGCCACTCTGTAAGCAAAAATGTTTTTACCTCACAAAGAGTGCTGTCTTTTAATGACGCATTTTTAACTGCCTCAAAATTAATCGGAAAATCACTGTTTTGGCTAAAATAATTTATAAAGTTCACGTTAACATTTTGCCACTCGAAATCAGAATTTTCCGAACTTGATAAAGGCATTCTCGACAAACAATCGGCATAATTTTTCTTTGATTTAACAAATTTAATATCATACTAATAATTTGAAAGAATGACTGCCCAACGTCTTAGTCTATTTGCTGAAAATTGTGGAATAGCTTTTTGGAATGTGGAAAGCCAAAGAAAACGTAAAGCAAAATTTTGCCAGTTCAGAAATGAAATAGCGCCGAAGAGTATTGATCAAATAAATAAATAAATGCCTTTATTGGCAAAAAATACAATCTGTGGACAAAGGTAAAGTAAACAAACAAAAGAGAATACAAAACAAGTATACAAATTACATTGTCAGTCGTATGGTTTAAAATAATTACAATGTCAAAGAATAAAAAAATTCACAGATTTTGCAACATGCGCAACCATCAATCACCTGTTTATTTTACATTTTATATTAATTTGTGACGTCATTTGGAAGAGCTCAATAGAAATATAAAAGAACTAAACCTTGTTTGGAAAGCAATTTGACATTCGTGACGGCAGTCTATGGTACGTCCGGCAGTCTATGGTGCGTCCAGACCTGACGAGCCGAGCGCGAGACGAGAGCAAGACAAGAGCGAGACGAGAGAGAGACATTTTCTATCCATTTTTTACGCAAACCTGCCACGAGACAAGCCGAGTGGGATCATAGTGAATGGAAGCCAAACACGTATTAAATTGCAATTGAATATAACAAACGATGGCCAAATAATAACGCATACAGTAATAATTCTCCATTCGCAAATATATTTCAGATACGTACAGTGGACAAGTGAACCGTTCGCAACGTTAAATAATTTTGATATTTAATTTTTATCGTGATGGCTTTTTATGAAAGTGTATACATAGAATTAAATGCATTAATTTGCAATAGCACCTCGAACCCACAGTTTTGTTATGGAGCCAAATTAAACCAATCAGAATGAGTATTATGTTACCGTAAAAGCCCGAATATTGGTTAAACGTAGAGTTGCCCACATAGGAGCCCGAAATATATAAAAAATTGGGTCAGTTTCGGTTAAGTTTAGATTAGGTCTATATTTTTATTAATTCAAAACCAACTAAAACCTAATTCTAATCTAACCTAAACTCACCCCTTCTTTTGCATATTTCCGACTATTACCTGGGTATTCCTAGGTTTAATATTCGAACTTACGGTGTAAATTTATGGAGGGCCCATAAATTTAAATTCGCCGTACAACAAAATAAATAAAAAGTAATAAATCATACAATTTTTTATAGAAATGATGGAATAAGGGTGAACGGGGTGTCGGTAGACCAAGAAGATACTTGGAATGTAAGTGTTAATTTATAGTCGAATTGAGTTGCCTCACAGTATAGGCATATTTTGAACCCTTACCGTGCATAGTTACTGTAGATAAAAATAAATTAAAATATAGTTGGCTCCAACGATAATTTAGTTTGCAGCTTCTTTTCATCATACCTAATAAAAAACCGTCACAACCACTACTCATAGTATGTACCTATGTAGTTTTAAACATCATTATGAATGATGCAGCAATAGCTCAATATTTTATGAAACTAAAAATACATAGGTGCCCAAATATGAGTAGCGGTATTTTTTTTTTCGTTTCATCATAACGGATTTTGTTGTGCTGAAAATAAGAAGCAAAATATATTAACTATTGCAACAACTATGTATTCTTAGTTTACATTCAGTATGTCCAATTAATATGGAATATTATACCTATACATGCTTTTAAACATTTTCTACCATTATATTTTGATAGTTGAGTTTTTGAAATTATTTGTTAGCTTCTTAAACAAAACAGACCCATAATAATTAAAATCTTTATCATCCAAGACTTTCAAGAATTATGAAGTAATCTCACGTCAATTTTTTTTTAATGCCTTAAGTATTTGCAAAGTTAACAAAAATATTTCTTTGCATACCTTGCAATTAATATATTTGGTCTAATTTATCAGTTATGCATCATATCTGAAATTCATATTGTGTGTGACACAACGAAGAGTCAACGTGCAACGTGAAAGACAAGAAAAATGGCAAGTAAAAAAATAATAAGTAAATAAGTAAAAAAATAAGTAAAAGTAATAATAAAAAAAGTAATAGTAAAGTTTTAATTACTAATTACACAGTTCTTTCCTTGAGTTCTTCTGCCTAAAATCTATATAGATTTTAGGCAGAATTTATATTTAAAATCTTAGGGAAGGCAATATTGCCTTCCCTAAGATTTTAAATATAAATGATTGAAACTCATAACAAGTTTGCTGCAATTTAAACTTAAGATAATGATTTAATTATTAAATCCGTAATTATATTAAAATATAACACTTACGAAGTTAATAAATATTAACTATTTCTATTTAATCATTTAATAATTAACACGCTTAATTTTTTATTTTAGAAATCATACAGGCTATAATCATTAATATGACTATATTAATAGTACTTAAATTAAAATTTATTTGAAGGAATGCTACTTGAAGTATTAACTCGATAACTCGATGTCGGCGTCTTGTCACTGTTGTCTGGCTGATTGGCCGTTTAGGTACCTATTTGATTTCAGATAATGCAGATTTTAATGTGCCATTTGTGGTTTTTTATTGGATTTTTTTACATATTTGATATACTCTATGAAGTGCTCATGTCCATTTTTCAATTATTAAAGTGCCTATTTAGATACATTTAAAATTAATTATTTAGTGTATAGTAATTGAATTATGGTTTTATTTTTTATGAAATGTATTTTTTTTTCTATTAAAATAAACATAGCTTTACTTACAAAATCACTAGCTAGCCATGTTTAAATACAGGGTGTTAATTAAGTATCTGGCCAACTTCAGGAGGTGATTCTTTGAGTGTTTTTAAGGTAAAAAGTTAATATAAACATGTGTCCGGAAATGCATAATTTTAAAGATACAGGGTGTCAAGATGTTCCCTAAAAGACATTTTTTTATTAATATCTCAAAGATCCGTTGGCCGATTTTGTTGAAATTTCACCGTGTTGTGAACTTTGATAAGTTAGCACTAATTAAATGATAATAATATTATTATTTACAACAATATTTAAACGGTAAAAACTTATCCCAATAAATATTTGACAACGCCTTGGATTCATTTGTTTTAACGCCTGTTGGCGGTGGAAACCATGCAAGCTTTTTCTTTGTGCTAAGTTGTTAATTAAAAAATAATAATCATATAAAAAAATATGGTAATTAGTCTAAATTTATTATTTATGTGATTCTGCTCTTTCTCGTATAATTTGCCCCTTGCCTCTCATACGGAAATAGTTAGATTAAAATAGCCAAACTGTACCTAACAACCCATGCTTTGACATATTTTCTTTTAAAATAATATCCCTTTCTTTATCCGCCGGTCCAGACTCGAACGATCTTGCCCTATTCGCTCATCAACGCCAGCTCTATCGACTTAAGTACGTGTTGACAGGCAGGTTATTGAACCCATGTTACTTCGAGCATGTCGTTTTTTCAAAGACGGGTCCCATATAAACGCGACCAGAAGTATTTTCAATACTAAAATAAAAATAAGATTCAAAAATATTTTGTAAGTTTATAGTAAATATAGTAATAGCAAATATTAGACCAGTGTTTACAAGATCAAATTCGATCATCAAAATATAAGTCATTTACGGCGTAGAAAGCCTTCTCTAGAAAATAAGATTTCAATGGTTTGCGAAATCAAGAAAATGATGTTATAGATTTGATTTCAAATGGCAGGTGATTGTGCATTTTTTTCGATATTGAACTTTTAAGCAACTCTGAGCATGGAGTAGGTAGATAAAGATCTTGCTCCGCGTTCCTGAGTGGATAAGTGTGAGATGGCCTTTCTTGAGAAGCTGATACATCCTTACGTATTAGGCAAACGGATTCAAATATAAATAAGGACGGAAGAGTTAATATTTTTAATTTTTTAAAAAAGTCCTGGCAATGAGTTCTGCTGTTTAGTCCCAGTGGATATCGAACAGCTTTCTTCTGGAGCTTGAAAATGCGGTCAAATTGAGTCGCACAATACGTACCCCAGAATGGAAGGGCATACCTGAGGTGCGACTCAAAAAGTGCATAATAAATAGTTCTAGCCACTGACAAGTTAAGCTCCTTAGAAACAGATATTAACGCAAAACAGGCAGAGCTCAATTTTTTCGACAAAGTTTCGATATGCATGCCCCATTTCAGAGAATTGTCTAGAATAAGCCCTAAGAATTTTACAGATTTTACGACGTCAATGGTGGTGTTGTTAAATACAAAAGGCTGCAGCGAGTTTTTATACGACAAAGCTTGAGTTTTAGAAATGTTGAGACTCAGGAGGTTCGAATCGCATCAAGATTTAATGGTGATTAAGTCATTTGATATAATCCTATGAAAAAAAAAAGAAAAAGGAAAAAGAGCAAGAAAAAGAAAAAATAATTTTCTATTCGGACATTGTAAAAGTAGACCCGAAAATAAGTTAAAATTAACAGGGAATTGTTAATTCATTATATCTCACATTGTTCTCGAATTAATCCGAAATATGGATACCCACAAAATTTTAAATATTTGTTTTAAAGCTTTTTAAACATATTGCCTTATTATTCCTTATAAACACATGACACTACTGACTTCAGGTTGGGTTGCAGAAATCATTATACTTAGCATTAGCTGACACAGTTAATTAAAAAAAACTAGAAATCCAGACAAATATTGCTTTGGAATAAAATGGTAATCTTGTATGAAGATAAGAATGAACTTACTGAACTATTATTATTAAAAAGTGAAAGGTTCTTGCAGGATCAAATATGTAATACGTAAAATACAAACAAATAAAGGATATAGGCCCCGAAGCCGGCAACGAGAGGGTGGTTGGTTTCCCTATAATGGCAATCAAGCATAACTTTTTATTATTCTCAGTTTTTCATTATCTTTAACAACTAAAGATTTTACAAAATAGCAGTTATATAGCAAGAAATATTTGTATTTTGAAATAATATTGGTTAGAGATTGAAGTTATTATTATTATTATTATTATTAATAACTTTTTATACTAATACATACATTCCTGATGCACTTTTCAAAATCAGAAAAGGAAACACTGTTTTTTATTTATTTTTAGAGATAGATATACTTGTAGTGCACTGATTTTCTTGTTTTGAGTCATCTTTGAGTAATCCACTACAGGTTCTGGAATTTATTTACTAGCATAATATGGATAAAATTAATAATATGATATCTTCACTTATAATACTTTTTTAACTATCGCTAACAACGAAGCGACTATATTACCATCCTTTGCCGCTATCCACGTACACGCTACAAACTTCGGTCGATCCCCCGCCAAAGTCAACTTTCCTCAAAGAGTATCCGCACGTATCGTAATACACGTACCCGCTTACGTGTGTGTATGTCATTCGCGTCTGCTCAACAACATTGTGCCGATGAATAGAGGACACCTCCATTGTTCCTCCTGCCGACTGATTTTATCTGCGACACCGAGCACGGGCCCCGCGTGATGACATAAATAGGGCGATTGTTACAATATTGACAGTTCGCCCACAGTTTCTAAAGCCGGAGCGTGAGTTAAACTGATAGGCGGAGGAGGGCAACTCGAAATCTCCTTTGTTCTAGTCGCTATTAACTACGGAACGTTTACTAAATTGGGTGTACAGGGTGTTAATTAAAGTATGCGTGGTTTAACATCACAACAATAAAATTGATATTCATGTCTAGTATTGTTTGACGGTGCTAGAGGTTTCATTTAAATTAATCTGTTAAGTCAGTCAAATTCATTGTTAAGTAGTATTTTATTATTTATTGAATTACGGCGTTTCGGATAGTTATACAGGGTAGTACGAACTGTATTCCGGAAACTTCGGCGGCATATTCTGCAGATAAAAATGAGTAAAAAACTTCGTATTAATATATGTCCTAAAATGCTTAGTTTCGGAGATACAGGGTGTAGAAGTTTCATTTTTATTTCGATTTTTTCCAGATAATATCTGAAGTAACGTCAATATTTAGATGAAAATTGGTGTCTGGGAGTTTTTTGACATGAGAAATTTGATTTTGTTGTCAATATTTCACTCCTACTTGTAGTGAGCGCAATCTACATGTGTTTTAACTGTTTTGAAGAGTAATAAGTTTTCGTCCGTACCTGTATAAAACTACTGAATAAAAAAAATACATTCCCGTGATTTTTTACGTAAAAAAAGTCTGTTGGTAAAAATCGCTACGAGCAACCGTTCTCAACATATTTAGAATGGAAATAGTCAATACATGCAATATTGAACATTTAATAAACATTTTCAGTAGATAGTTCTGACTTCTCTGACTAATCTTCCAAAATTATGATAAAACAGTTTTCAGAACTTTTGGCACAAATACATTTCAAATTTATGATTTCAGTCTAATAACTATTTAGTCAGCATGTTTAATTTATGCCAATGATGACAGGTGTTGATAATTTCGATTTGAAATATCTCGAGAACCATTAATCGTAGCGATTTTTACCAATAGGCCTTTTTTACGTAAAAGACGTCGTAAATGCTTATTTTTTTACTCGGTAGTTTTATGCAGGTGTGGACTAAGCAATAGAATTTTTCCAACAGTTCCAGTAATTCAAGCGTAAAACTACGTTTTACTACTTCACTACGTTTAGTTTCAGAATCGGCTAAATTTGGCATTCCGTGTTAAAATTATTTAGAAAAATTATGGTGATTACGTATGCATTACGTGATACGATTGCATTTAGATTTAATTTTAAACTAGAAATTATTCACCGCATAAATGGAATCTATTAAATACATACCCACGCTATATAATATCTTTGTCAGATCAAATAAATAAGGAAAAGCTCGAGCACAGAATATTACAACAGAAAAACAAAATAATTAGTTAAATAATGAGGAAACATTTACTTTACCTTTAATAACCTGCTTTGTCACAATAACCAACATTTGCAAACCAAAAATAACATCAATGTGTCTCGAATGGTAGTTTATTTTAATCCTAATATCTATTATCGTTGTTATTTGTTTGATTTCCGTCTCCCTAGTTTGCGAATAATATTTTACGGATACGAATATATTTACAGAATGTCCTAAAAATTTTGAATTTAAAGAAATATGTTTATTTTTAAATAGGCGATTCATCTCACAAGTCCCCTTTATAATATTTAGTATAAAAAAATCTCACTATTAGTTTACAGTCTGATTTAAAAATCACAATATCGCTCATCCCTAATAACCTCTATTATATTTGTTTTCTTTGTTGCAGATTAACCGAACCATGACCTACCAGACACCACCAGCCCTCCGTTCTCCCAGTTCGACCCAGAGACCTGCCCGCGACCCACCACGTTTCGCCTACTAGACCGGGCGTCCTTCTTCGGGGCGCCTGCGCCGGCGGGCGGCGGCGGCGCCGCGGGGACATGTAATCCCGCGCAGCAAGCGGCGCCCACGCATC